>NW_005842007.1:1612434-1625214 GCF_000455745.1 Alligator sinensis
CCCCCCCCCGCCCTGCTGGTGGGGCCCCCCCACCCAATTCGCCACCCACTGGACTGTGTAGTCATCCAAGTCACAGGTGGTCATTGCTCACCACCCTGCTGCCGACACCGCCAGTGGCATCTGTGGGTCATTCGCAATCCCCGCTGGCCACTGTTGATGCTTCCAGTGGCATCTGTGGGTGGTTGCTGACCCCTGGTCAGCGCTCACCATCCTCCCCCCATCCCCCCCTGCCACCAACAGCACCGGTAGTGTCTGCAGGAGCTTCCCCACTTACTGCCACTATGCTCCTGCTACCGCTGTGCCCCCACCAGCCACTGGAGGCATGCATTGTTCATGCCACCAGGAGACCTAATCTTTAAACACACTGTAGGTCAAGGGTTGGAAAAAATGGCCCAGGAAAGGAACCCATCCCACAAAGCCACTGGATCTGGCCCATGCAGCTGCAGGGCTTTGACTGGACTCATGCCTGCATGGGGCTGAGTAGCAAAAAGTTGCACCAGGGCAAGGGAACTAGAAGCTGTGCCTACATTGCTGCTGCTTGCCTCTGTCTCCCTTCCTTCAGGCATGGGCACCACTTCCAGCCAATGAGGTGCTTCACTGAGACCACGGAGCTGGGAGCTGTGCCCCCATTGTTGCCACTTCTCTCTACCCCTACCCCTACCTTCCCCTCCCCCTTTCTCCAGGGCAGGGATTAGATAAAGCAGCATCAGTGGGACAAAGTCAGCTCTAGTAGGAGCACAAGGAAAGACCACCACTACTGATGGGCTGCGCAAGTCACCCACTCTGTATTGGACCACAGCCATGTTGTTCCAGTTTTCAACTTGAAAAAGGTTGCAGTCCCTGCTGTAGATTACTGTTGATCAATTTTTTCAATCTTTGCAGCTACAAAATTTGCTTTCCCTTTAAAAGTAAACACAACGTTTCTGTCAAAATTGTGTTTTGACAGAACATTTTATTTATAATGTAAGTAAGTTTGATTTGGTAATATTTTTCTTGGACAAAACATATAGTGGGGAGATATATTAGACAAGCTTTCAGACACAGAGTACCCTTCCTCAGATATGGAAAGAAGCAGCTACAACCTAAGGTATATCTAGGATACTAACATAAGTTAATAGGATATTTTTAGGCTGCAGCTGCTTCTTTCCCAGAATTAAAAAAAAAGACTCATACCCCTTGCAGATATTACACTTAAGGCACAATTAACCAGTTAACCCGGTCACACATCCATGCAATTGCTGATATGACAAAAAGCAAAACCAGCCATAAAATAATTACACAAGAACTGGGCAATCATTTTGTGGGTGTTTTTAATCACAACTTAAATGACCATATGGCCAGATGGACTGCACACTTGGGCTCAAATGGTCCCTAGTGTGGTCTGTGCCAGCCTCCAATCAGCTGATCAGGGCAGCAGGGTGACCACGTCAGGTCAAAAGGGCTATGGTGCTGATCCTCTCAGCCTACCAATCAGCCTATTTGAGCCCTGGCATGGTCCCCATACTGCCCATGGTCAGCTGGTTGGTGGCCAGCTCCAGAGGCTCAAACAGGCCCAGTGGGTCTGCAGAGTCAGCCAACAATCAGAAAAGCATTAGGCACATTTGGCAGTGCAGAGGAAGCCTGGGATCATGACCCCAGGTCCTCCCTGTACTGGTAAACAGGGTCCAATTGATGTCTGGTCCCCAATCCCAACATTGTTGTGGGTGCCTACAGACATGCACTAATGTGTTCTAATGAGAGCACTCCAGAGTGATTCAGTCAAATGTATTAAGTGTCCCACATTTTAAAATGGCTGGAGCAGTTTAACTAAAATTTGTTGAATGAGCTTTAGTTAAAGGTCACCGGTGGCCATTTTAAAATGTGGGATGCTTAATACACATGACAGTGAGGTATTTCAATTAAAGCAGCTATTCAGGAACTGCTCTAACTAAAACGTCTCCCCCTCCACTCTCAATCACATCCATGTATCCTGACATGAACATGCAGTATGGCAGGAGGCATAATTGTTGGGATCATGGATCATATCCCATCACATCTTTAACTGAATGTCTGTCAGTAGCCTGAGGGTATCAGATAAGCAGAGATACAAGAGCAGGGAAAAGGGGAAAGTATGAAAACAGGATGTTAAGCAAGAAAAACACTACATGTATTTTACAGAAACTCTGACAAAATGTTACAAAAAAGACAGTGATGAGGAAGTTTAATTAATTTTGGAGATATCATTTGGCTTATTCTATAGGAATGGGAGGCGCAGAGGACTATTGGTACACATGAGCTCACATGAAGCTGTCTGACACCTCTCTTCCTGAAACATTCAGTGTTTGACACCTCTCTTCCTGAAATCTTCAGTGTTATTGACCTCTGTATTTCTCCTAATTTCACTGTAATATATAGAGTGTGGGGTCTCCAAAACATTCATGTGGTATTAACACACCAATAAATATGCAATACTAGTGCAGAATTCCATATTGAACCCTAATGGACTGGTTTAGTTTTTCTGAATAACTTTTTTTGCATTAAAATTCCTCACAAATTTGTGTCCTGCTATTTCACAATTATTATACATCAGTACCTTCCACTCTTATTTATTATTTTACTTATTTGCTTCTCCATAATTCCCCACAAGATTTCTAATTTCCTTAGCTTGATATGGCTCAGGTAGCAGGCTGGCTCATTATCTCTGAAAAAAACTAGGGAGGAGAAGAAAAGGATAGATAACCCCTACCTCTGTAGTGAACACTTCAGAAGTAGTAATGAGTCTTAAGGTACTTCAGACATTTCATTTCCCTGTTGAGTTCATTAACTAGAGAGGATTTGTAAATATTTGTTTTGAGCTTCAATGAAGCTGTATTTCAAAGTGAAATTTAGGTGTCCTCAAACCCCAGGATCCAAACTTCATGGTGAAAGTTGCAAGAGCCAGCACTTGAATTCCAGACCCTGATTGAAATTTGTGAGAGTCTTGCCATTGACTTCAATGGGCCAGGGTTCACACAATGCACTTTTCAAAGCCTCAGGCTTGCTATAGCTCACTATTGTTATAAGTGTTGTATTACAAAAGCTACTGATTTTCTTTTAAACTTATGCATAAAAGCTTAGAAGATTAGATGATTCTTACTGAATAACTATTTTTAAACATGTCTTCTTGTCTGGTTACAGATCTCAAAAGCCAAATACCTCAGTTTTACAAATGGGTTTATCAAAAGCTCATTTTTTCTTTGTAACCTCTTGCAGCCCCAGCAGAGCCTGCTAAGTTGCCAGCTCCCACAGGCAACATGGGCTCTACTGTTGCTACCGCCCCCGCTCTCCCCAAGACAAAACACAAAGTGTTTGTTGTGGGAAACTCCATCATGAGGGGGACTGAGGGGGCAATCTGCTGCTCCAACCCCTTAGCCCAGGAAGTCTGCTGCTTCCTGGGAGCCCATATCTGAGACATTGCAGAGAAGATCCCTAAGCTCCTCCAGCCCACTGACCACTATCCCATGCTCCTTATCCATGTGGGCACCAATGACATGTCTCGGAGCACTCCCAGCCAGGTCATGAAGTGCTACAGGGATTTGGGAGCAGGGCTAAAGTATCTGGGGGCACAGGTGGTGTTTTCTTCAATTCTCCCAGTCTTGGGCTACGGGCTGAGGAGGGAGAGGAGGATCCAGGTAGTAAACCAAAGACTGTGGCACTGGTGTCATCAGGAAGGCTTTGGCTTCCATGACCACAGTCCGCTCTTTGGTGAGAGAGGCAGTGAGCTGCTGGGAAGGGATAGCCTCCACCTCTCTCCACTGGGAAACAGACTCTTCTCAGCCAGACTGGCTGACCTGCTCCACCGGGCTTTAATTTAAGCCCACCGGGGGACAGGGGAACTACTGCCACTGCTGGACCACTGAGAAACCCCTGCAAAGCCAGCAGGCCAAGGCACTTATGGGATCCCACCCATGCCCCAGCCCTGGAACAATTTGTAGGCAAAGCAAGAGCCCCCAAGGGGACCCTTGCCTGCCTGTACATGAATGCCAGGAGCTTGGGGAATAAACAGGAGGAACTTGTCCTCCTGCTTAACACAAATAATTACTATGTCATAGGGATAACGGAGACCTGGTGGGACTCCACCCATGACTGGACCATGGGTATAGATGGAGAGATCGAGTAGACAAAAGGGGTGTAGCTCTCTATGTCAAGGAGAGCTATGCATCCCTGCATGCTGATATTGGTGACTAGGGTGGATGACTGAAGACCCTCTAGGTTAAAATCCATGAGGAACATGGTACAGGGGACACAATGCTGGGACTCTACTACAGACCTCCCACCCAAAGTCAAGAGCTTGACCAGGAGTTCACCAGGGAATTGGCTGAGGCCACATGCTCCCAGTCAATGGTTGTCATGGGAGACTTCAACTACCCAGACATCTCATGGGAAGAGTGCTCGGCAAAATCTGAGCGGTCTCAAAGCTTCCTTTGATGCGTGGATGACCTCTATCTGACACAAGAGGTCTACAGGCCAACAAGAGGTAAACCGCTGCTCGATCTGGTACCGGCAACCAGGGACAACCTAATCAGTAACCTAATGATTGATGAGAAGCTGGGTGACAGTGACCATGAGCTGATCGCCTTCACCATCCACCATAAAGCTGGCAAGTCAGTCAGCAATACAGAAGTCCTTAACTTCAGGAAAGCTGATTTTGACAAGCTCAGGAGGCTTGTCAGTGAGGCCCTAAGGGACCACAACCCCAAGGGAGAGGAGTTCAGGATGAGTGGTTCCTCCTCAAGTGAGTGATCCTCAATGCACAAGCTAATGCTATTCCGTCTCAGAGGAAAGGCAGCAAAAGGGCACAGCAGCCCCCTTGGCTCTCTAGGGAACTAGCGGACCTCCTGCAGCAAAAAAGAATGGCCTACAAAAGATGGAGAATGGGATCCACCTCCAAGGAGGAATATTCCACACTGGTCTGGACCTGCAGGGAGCAAACCAAGAAAGCCAAGCCTGTGGCTGAGCTCCAACTAGCTACAAGTATCAAGGATAATAAAAAGTAATTTTTTAGATATGTGGGGAGCTGGAGGAAAAGCAAGGGCAACATTGGACCCCCACTAAACCAGACAGGACAACTGACAACCGACGCCCAGGAAAAAGCCAACCTATTAAATGGGTACTTTGCGTGGGTCTTTCATCAGTCCCATGGGACGCCCCTGCCCATTATAGATTCATAGAAGTTAGAGTTAGAAGGGACCTCAATAGATCATTGAGTCCGACCCCCTACATAGGCAGGAAAGTGTGCTGGGTTCAGATGACCCCAGCCAGATGCCTATCTAACCTCCTCTTGAAGACCCCCAGGGTAGGGAAGAGTACCACCTCCCTTGGGAGCCCATTCTGGATTTTGGCCACTCTGACTGTGAAGAATTTCTTCCTAATGTCCAGTCTAAATCTGCTCTCTGCTAGCTTATGGCCATTATTTCCTGTAACCCCCAGGGGAACCTTGGTGAGCAGAGCCTCACCAATTCCCTTCTGTGCCCCCATAATGAATTTATAGGCAGCCACAAAGTCGCCTCTCAACCTTCTCTTGCGGAGGCTGAAGAGGTCCAGGTGCCCTAGTCTCTCCTCGTACAGCTTGGCCTGCAAGCCCTTAACCATATGAGTGGCCCTTCTCTGGACCCTCTCCAGGTTATCCACATCCCTCTTAAAGTGTGGTGTCCAAAATTGCATACAGTATTCAAACTACAGTCTGACCAGTGCCCGATAGAGGGGAAGTATCACCTCCTTAGTGATACTTCCCCTCTATCGGGCACCCAAAACTGAACACAATACTCCAACTGTGGTCTGACCAATGCAGCATAGAGAGGAAGTATTACCTCCTTGGTTCTGTTTGTCATGCATCTGCTGCTGCATGATAAAGTGCAGGTAGCTTTGCTGATGACTTTGTCACACTGATGACTCATGTTCATCTTGGAGTCCACTAACTTTGAGATCTCTTTCCAATTCTGTGCTGCTGAGCAGGTCATTTCCTAGGCAGTGGGTGTGCTGGACATTTTTCCTCTCTAGGTGCAGCACCTTGCATTTCTCCTTATTAAATCGCATTCTATTGTTTTCTGCCCACATGTCCAACCTGTCCAGGTCTGCCTGTAGTTGTTCCCTGCCCTCTGGTGTGTCCACTTCTCCCCACAGTTTTGTATCATCCACAAACTTGGACAGAGTACACTTCACTCCCTCGTTCAAGTCACTGATGAAGACAGCTTTGACCTTTCTAACTGTCTCCCTACAACTGCAAACTGAGGAGTCATACTCCTCTTTAGTAATTTCTCCCTGTTTCCACTGCTTATATGCCCCCCTTTTTGCCTTTAGGCTGCTCTGGATTTCTCTGGTCAGCCAAGGAATCCTCTTGGCCCCTTTCCCCCTTTTCCCCCGCATTGGGATTGTCTCTCTCCGTGCCCGAAGGATTGCTTCCTTAAGGCACAGCCACCCTTCCTGGGCTCCCATCTCACCAAATCTCTTACCCTGCAGTGCATCATTGACTAAATGCCTGAGCTTGCTGAAGTCAGCCTTCCTAAAGTCTAGCTCTTCCACCCCACTCTATGCCTTATGATGAATTCTATTATTTGGTGGTCACTGTCCCCCAGGTCACCACTGATCTGTAGGTCCCATACCATGTCATCCCCCATTTCCAGTACCAGATCCAGTAAGGCATTCCCCCTAGTGGGACCATGTACCTCCTGCATCAGGTGGAGGTCCTGCACACAGGATAGGAACCTGCATGAACAGTGGGAATTTACTGTCTGCATCTCCCAGCAGATGTCAGGGTAGATGACTACCACTTCCCTAGTCTTTATGGTCTCCAAGTGCTGCCTCAGGAGTTTCAAATCTAGTTCTTCCCCTTGCTGTGGGGGTCTGTAGCAGACCCCTACCACCAAATCCCTTTCCCCTTGACCTCCATGTATCCTAACACACAATTCTTCTACTTTGTCCTCCTCCAATTCCATTTTGATAAGGGTCAATGTATAATGCTCCTTGACATAGAGCGCAACCCCTTCCCCTCTCCTCCCTACCCTATCTTTTCTGTACAGCTTATAGCCCTCAATGTGTACTGCCCAGTCGTGGGTAGAGTCACACCAGGTTTCTGTTAACCCCACTAAGTCGTAAGTGTTTTCTGCAAGCAGGAGTGCTAGTTCATCCTGCTTGTTTCCCATGCTCCTAGCATTAGTGTATAGGCACTTGAGCCCTGTGACTGGCGCCTTTGTTGCCCCCTGGCTCTGATGCCCAAGGGCCCCTTATTGCTTACTTGCTTATTGCTTACCTGCGCTGTACTTCTGGATGTCCCATAGATTGCAGGTTCCTGATGTTCTCCTTCTTCTGCCTCCCCATCCCCCATCTCCCTTATGGGACAGAGAGGCCTGGATGAAGGAGATTCCTTGCCCTCCATCAATGTTCCTTGTGAAGGAACACCTTGAGAGGCTGGACAACTTCAAGTCAGCTGGCCCTGACAATCTACACCCCAAGGTACTCAAGAAGCTGCCTAGCATCATATCTCAGCCCCTCGCACAGATCTTCAAGAACTCCTGGTGCTCTGGGGAAGTGCCCAAATATTGGAAGAAAGCCAAGGTGGTGCCTATCTTCAAGAAAGGGAGGAAAGTGTATCCGGCAAACTACAGGCCCATCAGCCTGCCCTCTATCCTGGGAAAGGCCTTAGAAAAGATTATCAAAGAGGCTATTCTTAATGGACTGGGTGATGGCAACATCCTGAGGGATAGCCAGCATGGGTTTGTTGTGGGTAGGTCTTGCTAGACCAATCTTACTTCCTTTTATGGCCAGGTGACCTATCACCTGGACAAGGGAGAGGAGATTGATGTCATATATCTTGACTTGAAAAAGCCTTCAATCTGGTATCCCATGATCACCTCTTGGCAAAACTGGCCAACTGAAGCCTCGGGTCCACCATGATCCACTGGCTGGGGAATTGGCTCCATGGTCGGATCCAGAGAGTGGTGGTTGATGGAAGTCAATCATCATGGTGCCCTTTGATCAGCGGGGTCCCCCAAGGCTCTGTCCTTGGACCTATATTGTTCAAGATCTTCATTAATGATGTGGACATTGGAGTCCGAAATGGACTGGCCAAGTTCGCCGATGATACCAAACTCTGGGGCAAAGCATCCACACCTGAGGACAGGAGGGAAATCCAGGCTGTCCTAGACAGGCTCAGGAAATGGGAGGATGAGAACCTGATGGTGCTTAACACCAAAACATGCAAGGTTCTGAACCTTGGGAAGAAAAATCTGCAGCATCCTTATAGGCTTGACAGTGCTACGCTGGCTAGCACTATTGGTGAAACACACAAAGAGGGCGTGAGTGACCACAAGATGAACATGAGTCTTCAATGTGATGCTGCGGCTAGTAAAGTGAGCAAAATGCTGGTTTACATCCATAGATGCTTCTCAAGCAAATCCCAGGACATCATTCTCCCATTGTACTTGGCCTTGGTGAGGCCGCTGCTGGAGTACTGCGTCCAGTTTGGCCTCCACAATTCAAAAAGGATGTGGAGAAGCTTAAGAGAGTCCAGAGAAGATCCACGCACATGGTCAGAGGTTCAGAAAACTGACCTTACGATGACAGGCTGAGAGCCATCCTGGAAAAGTGCAGGCTCAGAGGCAATCTGATGGCCACCTATAAGTTTATCAGGTGTGTTCACCAGAATCTGGGAGAACGTTTGTTCACCAGAGCGCTCCAAGGGATGAAAAGTTCAAATGGTTATAAGCTCCTGCAAGACCATTTCAGGCTGGACATAAGAAAGAATTTATTTACTGTCCAAGCCCCCAAGGTCTGGAACAGCCTGCCACCGGAGGTGGTTCAAGCACCTACTTTGAATGCCTTCAAGAGAAATGTGGATGCTTATCTTACTGGAATCCTATGACCCCAGCTGACTTTCTGCCCCTGGGGCAGGGGGCTGGACTTGATGATCTTCAAAGGTCCCTTTCAACCCTAATGTCTATGAAATCTATGAAATAATAATTAAAATAAGAATCAGACAATAGGAATCCCCTTGAAATATGTATTGTTCTCTGGGCTTAAAACTTGGGAACAACAAGTCAATGATGCACACATTTTCTATAACTTCCACTGGTTAAGAAGAGTATTTCAGTTCCCCAAAGATGTGATATCTAAGGATCTGTGCTTGCAAACTGAAATGTGTGTATAAACCTACTTGAAATAGACAAGGTTCTTTGGGTAAAAGTGGTATATTTTATTAGACCAACTAAATCATTGGAAAAAATGTTCTTTGCAAGCTTTTGGACACAAACACCCTTCTTCAGGCATAGGGAGAGTCTGCTGGTATTTTGTGTTCTCCTGGCTGGAATAGAAGCCAATATGCAAAATGCAGGCCTGTGAAAATGCAAATGCATAGCAGTAAGGGTCAGAGACCATGGGCTATGCTAGGTGTGAGACAGGGAGGTCGGAGAAAGGAGGGATATTGACCTGGTGATAGAATGTAGGTGGTAAAATGTAGACAGGTTACCTGGAGTTATCAGATAGCAGACAGGTTATAATGTGCCATAAAGCCAATGTCTATATTTAATCCATGAAATAATCAACAACAAACACCACCATAACAACCTCTCCCTCTCAAAGAAAAGGGTCATAAAATCTCTAAGATCCAAAAACCAAATAGTAATAAAACCAGTAGATAAACGAGATGCTATGAAGACTACATAAAAAAGCCAACAGACTTCTCTCTGATACCACCTGCTATGAAAAACTAGTGGAAGATCCAATGCCCCTTTTCAGCTTAAAACTCAAAACCACCATCAAATCATTTCCATCTAAAATACAAGAAAAACTACAGAACTTGATCCTCCTACCCCCAACCCAGGGATTTTTTACATGGACCCTAATATCCACAAACAAAGGAACCCAGGCAGATCTATAATATCCAATCATGGAACCCTAACTGAGGAAATATCAGGTTTCATTGAATCCATCCTAAAACCTGTTGTCACCCACAGAGTGAGTTTTGTCCAAGACACAACCAACTTTCTACAAAAACTTAAAAACATAGACCACCTGCCCAGCAACACCCTCCTAGCCACCATGGATATTACCAGCTTATATACCAACATCCCACATCAGGATGGCATCCAAGCCTGCCTACTTGGAAATAGAATTCCTTAAGAACTGCACCAAACCCATGCTATACTTGACATATATAGATCACTTCATCATTTGGACCCAAAACCTGCAATCTCTATTGATTTCCATCACAAATTCAGTAATCATCACCCCTCTGTCAGACTATCTCCTGAACACTTCAGCACCAACATTTCCTTTTTAGACACTATGATCAATATCCAGAATGGTAAAATACAAACTACCTATACAAGAAACCCATTTACCAACCGAAATATCTGCACAGAATCAGTAATTAGTCTAAACACACCTAGAAAGCTGTAATATACAGTTAGCCCTCTGATACCACTGAATTTGAACTGAGGAGAATATCCGTGATCGTCACCTCACAGATCTCAAAAGGGCTTTTACCCAACAAGGACACTCCTACAGAGAGATAGATCATTCTTATGAAAGAGCCACCAGGATACCACATGAAGAATTGCTGTAGTACAAAAAAAAATCCCCACGAATTGCACACTATTAATTTTGACATGCCATCCCTCCCTGGAACCTATATGGAAAATCCCTAAATAATTGCAACCCATACTAGAAAAACACCCAGTTCTTAAAGAGATCTTCCCAGAACCACCCATCCTAGCTTTTAAACAAGCACTGAATCTTGCCAATCTCATCACCAGAAGCAAACTTCCTATGACCCAAAACACATTGAATGGACCATGCCATGACAAGAAATGTAAAACCTGCCAACATCTCCACCACTCCCACAATAACTACACCCCACAACAGAACCATCACCATTCCTGAATCTTACACCTGCACCTCCAGAAATGCAATATATATCATCTGTGCACTAAATGTTCTGATGGAAAATATGTGGGAGAAAACCAAACAACTGCATACCAGAATGAATGCCCACCAAAAATCTATCAATAAAAATATCCATTTACCTGTGGGTATACACTTCTCACAAGACAACCACTTTTTCTCCAATATCTCAGTTCTAATCATCAAAGGAAATTTACAAAACACTTTTGTAGACAAGCCTACAAAGTTCATTTCATAAATCTACTGGATACAAAAAATCATGGACTAAATATAGACATTAGATTTATGGCAAATTATAACCTGCCTGCCATCTTATAACCCCAGGTAACCTCTCTACATTTTACCACCTACATTCTATCACCAAGTCAATATCCCTCCTTTCCCCCTCCCCTCACCTACCTGTCTCCCATGGCCTCTGATCCTCACTGCCACACATTTGCATTTTCACAGGCCTGCACTTTGCATATTGGCTTCTATTCCATCCAGGAGAACACAAAATACCAGCAGACTCTCCCTATGCTTGAAGAAGGGTGTTTGTGCCTGAAAGCTTGCAAAGAACAATTTTTCAGCTAGTTAGTTGATCTAATAAAAGATAATCACTTTCAGCTAAAGAACCTTGTCTGCCTATGTCTTTAGACCAACATGGCTACAACTAACACCCCTATAAACCTACTTGCATGTTTTTTAGGATCAAGGCTAAGGAGGTTAATGACAGGAAGGAAGACCAAAGAACAAAGCAAATGACAAGTATGTCATAACATTTTCTATTTAAATATTTTTAAAGAAAGGATTGTGCTGTACCAGGTTGTAATTACTCCAGAATACAATCATAAATTAATTTACCCAAAGAATAAAATCACAGTTCTGTATAAACACACTGATACAATGTAATCATTTGTATACTGTTAGATGTGGTCAATCTTGATGGGAACTACTGGGTCTTTACCCTTCTCATCTGCAATACAAAGTGGAATACATGATGCAAGTACTTCAGTTTTTAAACAGAAAAATAAGACCCTTTACACTAAGGTTGTTAGTTTGTTGAATTAAAATTAATTTAAAACACTTGGGTGCCCAGGTATGCAAATAAAAATCTCCCCAGGAATCATTTTTTTAATTAAAAAAAATCCACTTACAGGAACTTTTCTTGAAACAAAAGGTAAATAGATTTTTTAATTGTATAGATTGATTATTCATTTTTCATTAGTTGGTGATATTTTCACTTACAGTTTAAAAAGAAAGAACAAAAATGCAGGAGCTATTTGTGTCAAATTTCACCCCCTCCCCAACCTACATATAAAAATATTCTGGACCTGTACTCTTCAATATCTTCATCAGTGACTTGCATGTGGGTGTAAAGTGTATCATCCAAGTTTGCGTATGATACTAAATTGTGGGGTGAAGTGCACACTCCAGGGGGTAGGGAACGATTGCAGGAAGACCTGGACAGGTTAGAAAAGTGGGCAATACACAATACGATGCAGTACAACAAGCACAAGTGCAGAGTGCTGCACCTAGGGTGCAAAAACATCCAGCACACCTACTGGCTGAGATGTGACCCCTCTCAGCAGCACAGAAGCAGAAAGGGATCTTGGAGTCATAGTGGACTCCAAGATGAACATGAGTCATCAGTGTGACGAAATCATCAGCAAAGCTAACCGCACTTTATCATGCATCAGCAGATGCTTGACAAATGGAACCAAGGAGGTAATAGTTCCTCTCTATGCTGCATTGGTCAGACCACAGTTGGAGTATTGTGTTCAGTTTTGGGTGCCATACTTCAAGACAGATGTTGATAGATTTGAGAGGGTCCAGAGGAGGGCCACTCGTATGGTTAAGGGCTTACATGACAAGCCCTATGAG
>NW_005842007.1:1625510-1631620 GCF_000455745.1 Alligator sinensis
GTGTCATCTGACCCCAGCTCTCTTTCCTGCCTAGGCATGAGGTCCCTTCTGACCTTAGCATCGATGAATCTATGAAAATCAGTAACTTTAAAGGCCTTGTTACAGGGTAGTTCTGGGTGGGTCCTGGAGCTCTTAATCCCTGGATTGTCTGCACATTAACACCTGAAACTAATTTTAAATGCTCATTATGCTACTCAAAGTTATGTTGATCCAGTATAGGACTATCTCTGATCCATGTTACCCAGCTCAAGTTACACTAAGGTGTAGCCACTAAAGGCTAAACCTTAATGTAACATCCCATGTACTGCCTCCCTTGCTGGCCCAGATCAGGCCCACTGCCCCCTGCCCCAGCACTCCAGATCCCAGCTCGTTGCTCCCTATCCCCATCTCTTACTTATGGATGTATGTGCTGTCTGTCCTGCGGAACAGGCAGGGAAGCATTAACCTTCCTGCTCAGCCACTAGCGCTTCTGTTCTTTGGGCCAGGCTTAGTCCTGAGAAGAAGAGCAGCTTGGTAGCAGCAGCAGCTTCAGCAGTTGGGCAGGCATGTTAACCCTTTCCTAGCTGCTCCCCGGAACAGACTGTACAGCCAGCCACAAGTAACCAGTGGGGGGTGGGCCATGGAGTAGAGCAGGGGAGACCCAGGAGAGCCCTGAGGGGTAGAGAGAAGCCCAGAATGGGAGGGGGGATTCTTACCATTCAGTCCTCCCAGACCCTTCTGGCCTGAAGTGTTACTGCTCCAAACTCAAGCTAGCACCCATCAACATTTGCAACAAAGCCCTAAGGTAGTTTATGACTTAGAACCAAAGTTAAGGTGAAAGTTGAACCTTAGTTCTGCGACCTTGTACATATTCTTTAAGCTATGAGTGTCAATTCATTGGTATATTCAAACTACGCCAATGTCACAAAGAGGCTACAAAGCAGCCAGATGTGTTCTCAGCTGAGACCTCCTATGGAAAGGGATATGTGCAGCTCCTATGACACTTGTCTATGTATCTCCAGTATACAGGACTTTGAATCACATGCCAGGGATGTAACTAGTGCATGGTCTGATCCAGTGCTCCTCAGTGTCTTGGGGCATTTGTACACGTGCCTTTGTTTGCCCTGACATGCCAGAAATCCAGCAGATCAAAGCCGACTCAATTGATCGAGTCTGTGGAGCATGAGAGCTGACGTGCCCAATGCTGCATCACATGCATTTGTATAAATGGCGAAATGCATGTCAGCATACAGAAAATGGCAGTAGTGTGCTTGTGAACTAAAACATCTTCAATGTGTTTTAGTTCAAAAGCATTCCACCATCATTTTCTCAGCACTAATGTGCATTTCACCATTTACACAAATGCATGTGATGTAGCACTGGGCACATCAGCTTGCATTGTGGCTCATGCATGTGTACACATGCCCTTGGGAACTCCAGGTTGCCTTTAAAATATGCTGGAGCAAACAGTTCATTTCTAAGAAATAGGAAGTCCTGACTGTCTTTCTCTGCTGTGTTCCAGCAAGTTTCCCCAGTATTGTAAAGAGTTTGGCTCATGATCTCTCTTGAAAGGACTACTAGAGACAAAACAAGGAGGCAGCGTCCTAATATTAAAAAAAACGATGATCATCGTGTTTTTCTCTAACACAAATGACCTGCAGCTCAGTTTCAGATTCATTGCCTGCAGGAAGCGGTGAAAGATTCCAGGCTTTCTAAGGCAGGGAGCTAGAAGGAAGTGTATTAGGGTCTCAAGAGCTAGGAAAAACAATATTAAAAAGAAAGTACATCAGAAGTGTGAATTAACCTCAGCTATCTCCATAAGTTCTGATGAGACAGATGAAGTACATCTTTGAAGTGATGGCACAGAAAGTGCAAACAATTCAGGGTGAATACAGTGAAAACAATTGACACCCCTCCCCCATCATAAAGCTAGTATTTCAGTTCATTTAGCTAAGCAGGAACTCATGGCCAATTTGTCCAAAACTTTTCCACTGTCTTTACAAGAAATAAACACTCTACATGACAACTCTATGCATTGGTATTCTATCCTGCACTGAAGGATGCAACCTAATCTACAGATCAAAGCTTATGTGGAAGAGCACATCCAACTGGATAAGGCTAGATTATATCCTTTTCCAGAAACAGAACCCATGAAAAATAGGAAAATGCTCCCAAACACACAAATTGTTTTTCCTCAACAGTAAAGAAAGAATCACTAGAAGAGTACATAGGTAAAATACAGGCTCCTTTTATGTAAGACTAACTAGGCTTTCTGTTCCAGCCACCAGCATTTCTTTAGATACATACAGGAAGCACTTAAAAGACACTATTTACTTTGTACAGAAAACTTTGTCTAAGTGCAGAATACCACACAGCTGTGAAGAGCTGTATATTTGAGCAATTCTTTTTTTTCTTGTCACAGAATCAGGATGGTTTTAGTTAAAACAGTATCTGAGGAAAGGAAAGGGTGAAAGAGAAAATGGTCCATTGGGCCTTCCTGTAATCTCATTTCTCATCTACACAAACTGCAGCCTCAACACTCCAAAAAAAAAAAGATTATATTTGCCAACAGCATTACTGTATTTTTTCATGGTACTTCATCTTTCAGGGAGCAGAACCTGCAGAAAGAAGAAAGAAAAAATAATATTCATGGACAGACTAGTGACTGGGTTAAACAAAAATAGCTAAGAAACCTGCCTGCTGCTACTGAAGGAGAGGAATGTGCAAATTTGCAACATGTTATGAAGACCTAAGCACACCCATCACCTAAGCTATAAGCATTTTGTCACATGACCATGCGCTGGAAAGAAGAGACACCAGATGTAGCTGAATCCCCATGGAAAGATTGTGTACCTAGCACTGACTGTCCAAATGAAAGCAGGATATTAGGGTACAATATGATGCAAGAGGGAGAGGGAGCATGCAACAAAACACACCGTGTGTGAACAATTTCTGAAAGGCCCATGTCTTAATTATAATGTTGTAAACTGTTGCAGGACTATGGTTCTGGCACTCCTTGATGGGTGAACTTTCAGCCTGTATGGTCATGTGACTCCTTTGGTTCAATAAGAACCTACTAGAAAAATAAATAAATAAAAAGTATCATTTTGGAAACAAGAGTTCTAGTTTTTTGTATGTCTTCTTGTCTCAGACCAACATGACTACCAAGTACACTCCTGAAACAGGGAAGATGCGGAATTTTAGCCAATTTTGGATTTTAAACTTCATTGCAGAACAACGAGAACTATTTTTTACCTCCCTGCCTGCCAACTGACACCTCCAGGGAAGGAATTCTACCTGATCTACACATTAAAAAGCTACTCTGCACGGCTCACTAAGACATTCTCATGGACCCAAACGGAGACGGCCTTCCATCTTCAGCTTCCTCTGTGCAGAAATAAAGTTTATTTCATACTTATGGGAACTTTTTACCATTTTGTACTATCTATACTTTTCCCAGAGCCTGATGAAGGGTCTTTGCTCCTGAAAGCTTGCAGAAAAGGACAATTTTCTTGTGATTTCCCAGTTGGTCTAATAAAAGGTACCATTTTAGAACCAAGAGTTCTAGTTTTCTGTATGTTTTCTAGAAAAATTAGGCACATAGCTTAGGGACAGAGTCCTAACCATTAAAAAATTGCACCCATGCAAGTGCTTTGGAGCACATCATGAGTGACTTGTGGACACAGCAAAAATATTAAACCTTGAACTTTCCTCCTTAAAAATTCACCCACTACCAGAAAAAAAGGAAAAAAAACACAGCAGGCAAGGCACAATGGAAAGAGATGATCCAATGTACTGTATTACCTAAAAAGAGACTAAACTGTATTTATCTTATGGTCTTCTATGTAGGAAGTCATCCTGGGCCAGGCTGAAAGAGGGTTGAAATCATGACACCCGCACAATTTTCCATTTTTACATAGCAAAAGAAGTGTTGGCCACATTGTCTTACGTGACAAAATCTTGCAAAAGTGATCTGATTAGAGTCAGTACCTTATCCCATTCTCTCCAAGAGGGTTGTTGGGACATTTTGGTTTGTGGAGGGGAGTGCAGGGAGGTGGGGGGTTGGTCAAAAGAATGAGTCCACAGAAGTAAGTGAGCAATACTCACTTAACTGTGACTGTTCTGTACTCTTGTCTGATCAGTTGCTCACATATTGGTTGATACCAGCGATGTACTTAAAGAGTTCACTCTGCTTCTAGAGATATGTTGTCTCTGAGTTGTCATACGTAGCAAAGAAGTCCAAATCAGTCTACTATATATATTTGTTTATAAGTCAATAAAGGGTAAAAACAAATGTACTGGTACAAAGTGGAAAGATTATGTTAAAAGAACTGTGGTAAGAGGTGTTCCAGGCTTAATGCTCTTCTTGTGCTTTGCTTTACTTTGCATCTTGAGTCCAAAGACATTTTATTTTATTATTATTATTGTTATTATTATAAAGGCTTGGAAGGTTTTTGCAGAACTGAAATTATGTTTAACCATCCAGGTCTATACAATTCTCTCCTCTACCAAAGTCTGATTCATTGCCAGAGCAGGTACATCACAGGCAAGTAATGCAACAGGGATCCTGTTGAAAAAATAACGTGTGATTGTTCAATTACGGACTGTACCATCAAGCATATAGACCAGGAAGACAAATTAATGTTGTGCAGGCCACCTCAATTTCAGCATTCCCTAACTTTTGAGGGACTGTTTTGCAGCAATAATGGTGTTCTTTTAACATTGACAAACCTCCAATGTGTAATGTACTAGTTGCTAAAAAAAAGTTAATTGACAACAAATTCAATTGTGTGGCATAACAGTGCCACCCACATGGTTATCAACAGGGTTGGAGTGTTTCCACCTTCTATAAAGGCTGCTGCTACTTGAGCTAGTACAATTACTGATAGAAAGAAGATTAACATCATCTATACATGGGAGGATCTAGGATTTTGAAAAGCAGGGTGCAGATGATGTGACATACAATGAATTTTGCTTCAGTCAAAGAGAAACTAGAAGGTTTGCTAATATGGTAGGGGGCTAGCACTACATTATTCATTTTAAGATCAAAGAAAAGGCAATTACAATGATTGGAACATGCATTAATGCAAGAATATATATACAGTTTTTAAAAACCTCACAAAAAACTGACAAAAAATAGTTAAAGGATATTGTATCATTAGTCCTGTAGTCATTATAGTTAAATGTATATCTCTTATTCAGATTCATAAAACAAAATCTAGCCTTCTTAGTGTCTTGACAGTGCCTCCAATACTTCACTATCCATCATGTATACATCTGAGTTAATATTACAACACCTGAGCTAAGGTTTTTAGCTGGAGTCAGAAACAGTCTGCTGAGCTGTGCGGAAGAGATATTATCAGGAATGGCAAACATACAGCAATACTACAGAAGAATAGTTTGAATAGTGATACAAGACCATTAAAACGGAGAGAGGGCCATTAACACCTGTTGAGTGTAGAAAGATTAACAGGAATCGGGGAGATGATAATGAGCCATGAAGTCAATTTACTGTCTCAGCACTGCCTGAATAAAATGCCACTGCCACTTCCAGGCAGTTGATTTAAAAGTTTGGGTGGAGAAGGAATCAAAGGCAGGTGCAACTGCACTTCTGCACCCCTTGTCCTCCTGAAACGATCCCTGTCTCTATATGACCCTGTCTGAGAAGTGTGTAGGTCATTTTGCACAGATATTTGCTGGCAGCAAAGGAATGGCAGGACTCAGGAATCTTGGCTTTTGTTCCATGCACTAGAAGCAAGTTTTCTCTAGTCCAAAATCAACTTGATCTCTTCTCTGTCATGTTCTCTAACCTCCCTCTTCCTAGTGTTTCCTCTTCTCCCATCATGAGTACCAATCTTCCCATTCTCCTCATTTCATCATTCCCAGTCTTAACTCCTTTGACCTCTAAATCTGGACCCAGCATCCTTCACCAGTAACTCCTATTCTACTTCTATGCTGCAACTCCAATTTCCCCACTACTCTCCATAGCCCAGTCTTTCATTTGGCCCACACGCTCTGTCCCTACCATCACTTAGTCACATCTCAGTGTTCCAGAGTTCCTGGGCAGCCCCAGTTATCTGACAGAAATCAGCTTCATTGCATATCATTTTTTTTCTTCCCATATGCTAGAC
>NW_005842007.1:1631651-1636403 GCF_000455745.1 Alligator sinensis
CCCAGTCTCCTTGATTTACCAGTCCCAATCTCTACCCTCCCAGTCCTCCCGAAATTCCAGTTGCAGGTTTCCTTGCAACCCTCCACAGTTTTAATATATCCTCTCTGTTTGACCAAGCCATTCCCACAAATGACTGGCAATTGCTCCTTCGGTATTAGTCAGGTGAATGTTTTCCTCCTCATTACCTGTGAGCTATTGAGGAAATACTGAGAATACAAGACAGAGGATTTCTAAACCTCTATTTCAGTGCCCATTCTTGTCTAGAGCAGTTAGAAACAGCGATTACAAAAAACTGAGTTGTGCCACTGTAGTACTGAACTGGATGTAGGGATGCAAAAAGTTCACATGCACTGTTGTTATACATGGGAGTCATGACAAGCTTGAACATGTTCAGTTTGAACAGATTCTTCATGTGATTAACCTCTGACAAATGTATACAAAGGTGAGCAATGAATCTGACAATGGAAATGGTTAGACAATCATAACAGACAATGCTGCAAATCCCCTATCAAATGAACCTACAACCACTCAAATTTGTAAAATACCAAAATTAAGGTTGTACTTTGGGAAGGATTGTTAATTAGCCCCCATGTATCATCATGCTGGGTGTGGCTAGACTGCTTCCAGAAGAATCATGGAGAATCATAAAGAAGCAGGGTTGGAAGGGATCTGTAGAGGTCATCTAGTCCAGCCCCCTGCCTGAGGTAAGACTGTCCCTATCCAAACCATCCTGTACAATCCATAATCTAAACCAGGCGTGGGCAATTATTGGGGCTGATGGGCCACTTATCAAGTTTTGGTGAGTTGTTGAGGCTGAGGAGGGGGGAGCTGAGGAGATGCTAATTGATCTAATCCAGCCTGCCGGCCACTGCCAGGAACCTGAGGAGGGAGGCCTGCACCCCACGCCACTCCACTCTGTCATACCTGGGGTAGGGGCAGGCCAAGCCACTTAGTGGCCTCCACCCTCCTGCATCCATCTCCCCCCACTGACTTCCTGTTGGTGCTGCACAGTTGTGACACAGCAGCCATGTCTGCATGGGACAGGGTGCAATGCAGCAAGCTGAGTAGCCATCCTGCCCAACTGTTTGCTGCAATGAGCCACTGCCACTGTGCCACACTGGGAAAGTCAGGGGTGGCTGCTCTAGGCCAGGCCCACCCCTCTGTACCAGCCAGCATAGACGCACCTCCTAGAAGCACCAGGGTGGCAGTGGCTCATCACAGCAGACAGGTGGGAGGGCAGTTTGTGGCTACATAGCGCACTGCACCACTCCCTGTCCCATGCAGATCCTGGCCACGGTGCCAGGACTGCAGAACCTCAGTGCCAACAGAAAGCCAGGTGAGGGGGGCATGGATGTGGCAAGGGTGTCTGTATGCTGCACAGAGAAGTCTGTATGCTGCACAGCCCAGCCCCAGCTGCAAGAGAGCAGAGCAGTGTGTGGTGCAGATCTGCCTCCTCAGGCTCCCAGCGGTGGTTGGTGAGCTAGATACAATCTATTGGTGGGCCGTATGTGGCCAGCCGGCTGTATTTTGCCCACTCCTGGGTTTAGAGCATTGGTGTGGAAAGTAGGAGGTGCTGGATGAAATGAGCAGAGTCAGAGGCTGGCATGAAATCTGGGTCTCCTATATCCCGAGTGACTAAAGCAGCTGCACTATAGCATAAAAAACACTGTTCAGCTTCCGAGCAGTCAGGAGACACGTGCCCCACAGCCCACACTAGCAAGGACTGCCCACCCCATGGGCTGTATCTCCACAGTCCTATCAGGAGATACAGCTCATGGATGTCCTCCCCCCACAAACCAGTGGAAGTTATTTGAAAATTATTCTGACTGGATATTGCAGGAGCCTTTTTATGGACCTGAATTGTGACAGCTGTGCAGAGCTGCAGTAAATTCTCTACTATAAACATTTGTAACTGTAACATTACTGAACTGAGCTTGGCCTGCACCATAGATCTCAAGGAAAACTAAGAAAATGAGGCTACTGAGAGTCATGATACTTATTGTGAGAAATAATTCATTGGGGAAAAAAAAGTGTCCTGTACGTCAATGTGCAAATCTTACGATGTCAGGCACTGCAGAAAAGCTGAAGATACTTAGAATATAAAATAGGTTTAATGTTAATATAGTTAAATCATTTGTCTTTTCAAAGAAAGGCATTGAAGTACTGCCAAAGTGTTCTCCCAGGAAACAAAGCCCTTGCATGTATCCAGTATTTCTACCAGAACTAGTTAAGGGCTGATGCTTAAGAAATAGCATTTTTCCCTATCAAATTTCTATGCAGGTAAGGTTCCTGTCACACTTGCTAGGAGAAAGTACCAATATTTTCACATGGTTAAGCACACTGTTTTGTAGTAAGAATGATAGAAGGTTCTGTTACATATATGCAGGTGGATTTACATTTATTTTGATTGCATCTAATTTCTTTGTGGGCTGCTTTTAGTAATATCTGCACTCAGCTCACCTCCTTAAAAGTACTGAATTTTTTTTTTAAAAGCAAAAACAGCACTTTGACACTAAAGCAAAACATCTGAAGTCATTATGCTTACATGCATCTTAAGGTGCCTTAATGTTCCGTTGTCATTCACTTGATTACTCATTACATTCACTTAAGTTCTCTTATTCCAATACACTTCTTCCAGAGCCTACAACTACCTCATGCACAAAACAATTGTCATATAGAATGATAGAATTGAAGGACCAAAAGGGACCTGCAAGATCATCAAATCCAGCCCCCTGCCATGGGCAGGAAGTTACTGGGCTCAAATGAGCTCAACAAGGTGCTTATTCAGCCTCATCTTGAACACCTCCAAGGATGGCAACAGCACCATCTCTGCCGGGAGCGTATTCCAGATTCTGGTAACCCTTACGGAAAAAAAGTGTTATCCTATGTTCAGCCTAAATTTTCCCTCTATTAGCTTGTGCCCATTGGTCCTTGCCCTCCCCTGAGGTGCCTTCCTGAAGATTTGCTCTTCTAGATCTTGATGCTTACCCCTAAAGTATTTAGATTCATAGATTCATAGATGTTAGGGTCAGAAGGGACCTCAATAGATCATCGAGTCCGACCCCCCTGTAGGCAGCTATCAAGCCACGTCTAAGTCTTCTCTTACTCAGACTAAACAGGCCCAGGTCCCAGTGTCTCTCCTCTTAAGGCCTATCCTCCAGGCCCCTAATTATTTAAATATATTATTTAAATATTTATTATTTAAATAGAAGTCTATATAAGGATATTTTATCTAGACTGAGATATCTGAGAATCTTGAGCATGTTAGAATGTTCAATACCAATGATTTATTTACCCCATATACTTTACATTTATAAAGGAAAGACTAATATATATTAGTGACCAATACATACTAGTGACCATTAAAGACCAATATATATATTAATATATATATATACATTAGTGTTTTACAAGTAATTATGAAGGTACCAAATCTGTGGATAGGTGTTGCGAATAATAGCTTTTCTCCAATTCTTTTTACATCTCTCTTCTGATATATTACCTATGATTACGTATAGAATGTGCTAATACTTATATTATATAACAGTGCTGTGAGACTATGACACCCAGAGTAATTCCACAAAGAGAATTTAATAAAAACGTAGCATAAAGGTGAAAAAAAAAGCATGGTTCCACTGTTGCAACAGTTATGCAATTTCTACATGTGACGGCGACGGGCCACAGTCAAGGACACAGGAGGATGACAGACAGGATTGGGGGGCAGCAACACCCCTCCAAGAAAAGCCCAGGCCGAGATACATACCTTTGGGAGCGGCGGCGGGGGAGCCAGGATCACAGCAGCAGCTGCAGCCGCCATTACAGCCGCGCGAGCCAGCGCTACTCCAGCTGTTTAAACAGCTGTTCCCGATAAGGGCCAAATTGTGCCAGCCGCAGCGGCTGTCGCAGGAAGTTTAAAAACCCCAGCAAACCCCACGGGAAGGGGGAAGCCAGAGGAGGAGAGAGGAGGCGTGCAGCACGTTGCTGCTGCTGCAGCTTCCCCAGAGCCAGAGCCTCAGGCAGGCAACTGGGCATCAGCCCAGCAGCTGAGGAGAGAACCAGAAACTCCAGTAGGGGCAGGAGGAGTGATCCCCAGGGGTTACTGGGACCAGAGCAGTGACTCGAGAAGCCTCCCCATTCCCGAGGAGTATTATTTCTGAGAATAGGGGAGAGAAGACAAGAAGTGACCTGAGCTAGCGGCTGGGTCAGGTGGAGGCTAAGCCAGACTGCCTGAAGATGACCGTTGGTCTCGGGACGGCCTGTTAGTAAGAAGGTCCACAAGTAGCGGCGGACAACCCTACCATCGACAGGTGACCGGTTGGTGAGTGGATGGGGTGTAGGGATGGCGGAGCCCTGTGGAACATCTGAGGACCCCACCGTGAGTACCCTCCCCGTCGGGCAAGCCCCTCTGGTAGAAGATTGTCTCTAGTGGGTTATGGAATAGAGAAAATCCCACACAATTTACTGATTCGTTTTGATGCACTGGCTGGGGGAGTAGTTAGCTGATTGCACGATTTCACAATGATTACACACTTAATTCATACAACACAATTTTATTTTAAAACTCTTTGCTATGTATAAAACACTGCTTAGCTTTAAGAAACACCACAGAAATTAAAAACACAATAATTACATATATCAGAAACAATGCTCCAAATGCACTTCCTTCCCAAACAATGCTATAAGAATTAGTGTTACAAAAACAACTACAATTACAACTAAAAGTTAAATTTGAATCAATACTGTTATTTTTCA
>NW_005842007.1:1637693-1653015 GCF_000455745.1 Alligator sinensis
GGGGCGAGGGGGGAGGGGCTACCAGACGAAGGGTGGTACCAGACGTGAGGCCCACCGACGTCACAGTGGTGCATTGGCCGGGAAGCTTGGCAGAACCCCACCCGGGAATAAAAACAAGATGCAGCCATCAGGTTTGTCCCAGGTGGACCTGTTGACTCAAGCAGTGCAAGCTATTGGGCAGTTGTTGGCAGTCCAGCAGTTACAGGGAGAAAATCAGCAAGACTGGATACAGCGC
This sequence comes from Alligator sinensis, assembly GCF_000455745.1. NCBI lineage: Eukaryota > Metazoa > Chordata > Crocodylia > Alligatoridae > Alligator > Alligator sinensis. The sequence continues at coordinate 1,637,929 of NW_005842007.1, forward strand.
AATGCTGCCCTCTTTAGGATGCCTCGTATGACTAAGGACGATGACCCTGAGGCCTATATCGAGGCCTTTGAGTGGACAGCCACTCAGACGGGGCTGGACCGAAGCCAATGGGGCCACCAGCTGGGTGCCTTAGTAATCGATGAGGCCCAAGCAGCATACAGGGCACTGTCCAGAGAGGAGGCCCAGGATTATGAGGCCGTCAAAGCCGTGATTTTGTATCGGCTCAAGATCTCCCCCAAAAGTTACCAGCAGGTATTCAGGGCATGCAAATCGAGGGAGAGTAAACAACCCCGGGGCCTATTGCAAACTCTCCGGGACGCCCTGCAAAAATGGTTGCCGGTAGGCAAATTTGATCGTGCGGGGGTGTTAGACCAGATCTTACTGGAACAATTCCTCTGGGACTTAGAGGAAGACACCCAGAGGTGGGTGCGGAGGCATCAACCGCGGTCCAGTGAGGAGGCCTTGCGCCTAGCAGAGGCCTTTTCCAACTCAGAGAAGGAGAAAGGGAGCAGACGATGCTTCCGGGTCTCAAGAGAAGGCTCAGGGGGCGAGGCAGAAAGCTGGGCGGCCACTAGGAAGATGGCCCCGAAGGGGGTAGTTTGTTATAAATGTAGACACACGGGACACATTTCCCGAGACTGTGAAATGGGGTTGAGCGAGCTAAGCTGTGGTCCTGTAGCGTTCCTGTCAACAAAAGAGAAGATCAGGGAGAAAAGCACGGGGGAACCCATGGATTGCAGTGTGGGGTTCACCAATCCAGCAGAAGGGTGGAACCGTCCCATGGTCACAGCCTGGGTAGGCGGTCGAGCCGTGAGAGCAATGTTAGACACGGGATGCTCTCAGTCCCTGCTTCGGGCAGACCTAGTCCCACTGGGGAAAAAATGAGAGGCTGGGATCATCAATATGACCTGCATTCTAGGCGAGGAAATGCAACTCCACTGGTGTTACGTACCTATCAGGGTGATGGAGTTCCGAGGCGAATTACGAGTGGGCTTGGCCCCCGCTCTAGCCTGTGAGATGATCCTGGGCCGCGAATGGGAACCCTTCTACAGGGTGTTAGAATGGGTGCAAGCCACTGAGGAAGAGAGGAGGCGATTCAAAAGAATGGAAGGATGGGCGGCGGAAAACTCGGAGCCTTCCCGTCAAGAAGGCGGGGAAGGCATTAGTGTGGAGTCCCTGGTGAGCGCGGCTCAATTCTGACAAGTTCAACGGGAGGACCAGGAGCTCCGGCGGCTGAGGACCAGTGACCCCGGAGAGGGAACGTCTCGGAGACAAGACAGCTTCGAGGTAATAGGCGGGTTGTTATATCGGGTACAGCGGGAAGAGGGAGGCGAATTGAAAGGGAGGCAATTGGTGGTCCCGTCTCCCCTATGGCACCTTGTTTGGAGGCTGGCCCATGCCTCGCCGCTGGGCGGTCACCTGGAGCACACCAAAATCCGGGCTAGATTGGCCCAAGAGTTTTTTTGGTCACACCTACGCGAGAATGTGGACCGGTGGGGAGCCGCATGCCCGGAATGTCAGAAGGCTCAGGAATGGGGACCGCCTAAGGCACCCCTGAGACCCATGCTGATAATTGAGACACCGTTTTCTAGGGTCGCCTTGGACGTAATAGTTCCTCTTCCGAAGTCGCACAATGGCTATCAGTACATATTGGTCCTGGTGGATTACGCCACCCGATTCCCGGAAGCGGTCCCGCGTTACAGCCCCAAAGGTAGCAAAGGAGCTTCTTAAGTGGATAGCGCAGGTGGGCATTCCCCAAGAAATACTGACTGATCAAGGAACAAACTTTATGTCAGGGGTAATGAAAGCCCTTTGTAAGACCCTGGGCATCACGCAACTACGAACATCGGTTTACCATCCCCAGACCAATGGCCTGGTGGAAAGGCTAAACAGTACCATCAAACGGTTGCTGAGGCGTGCACAGGAAGATCCCCAACGGTGGGATACCCTGCTGACACCTCTACTGTTCGCCCTGCGGGATGCTCCCCAGGAATCAACCCACTATTCGCCATTCCAATTAGTGTATGGCCATAACCCTAGAGGCTTGCTGCAGGTGGTCCGTGAAGAGTGGGAACAGCCGATGGGGCTGGGGATCTCTTCGGCGGAGTACCGCCGGGCCCCGCAGGATCGTATTCAGAAGGCCCAACGGATCGCACGACATAACGTAAGGGAGGCCCAAGAACGACAGGAGACCTACTACAACAGGAGGGCGAGGCCCCGCACCTTTCAACCCGGAGACCAAGTCTTGGTCTCGATACCGACCACCTCCAGTAAGCAGCTGGCGATGTGGCAAGGGCCCTTCACCGTCATTAGGCAAGTGGGGCCAGTGGATTACGAGGTCAGTAAACTGGGTCACCGCCGGGAGCAGCAGGTCTACCATGTAAATTGCTTAAAGGAGTGGAAGACCCCTCAAGCATGGATGGCCCAAGAGAAGGCAGGCGAGGGGGATCTAAGACCCCTTTGCCCAGGGTTAGGGCATACCATCCTGGAGGAGGCCGTACACTTGAGTGACGAGTTGGATAATCGCCAGCAACAGGGACTATTAGCCTTAATTGAGGATCTCCATAGGGTGTTCCAGGAGAACACAGGGAGGACGGCGACTATCCAACATGAAATAAGAACGCCACCCGGTACGTTGGTAAGAGAGAGATGGAGACCGATACCCCAGCAATGGCAGCAGGAGGTGCGGCGGGAAGTCTTAAAGATGCAAGAGCAGGGGATTATACGGCCCTCTTGTAGCCCATGGCATAGCCCCATCATGCCGGTAGCCAAGCCTGATGGCTCCCTCAGGCTGTGCATAGGTTTTAGGTAATTGAATGCCTTAACAACATTCGATGCCTTCCCAATGCCCTGCGTGGGCCATCTCATCGAGAGGTTACGGAAGGCGCGGTGGCAGATTCCGTTACAGCCCGCTGATTGCGCCAAGACGGCATTTGGAACTCCTTGGGGCCTGTTCAAATTTGTGAGGATGCCCTTTGGCCTTAACGGAGCAGCCGCCACCTTCCAAAGGTTAATGGAGACGCTACTAGCTCCCCATGCGGCTTATGCTGCCGCATACATAGATGACATCATTATATTCACCTCCAGCTGGGAGCAGCATCTCAAGGCCCTGAGGGCGGTCCTAGGAGAACTCCAAACAGTGGGTTTAACAGCTAACCCTAAAAAGTGCAAGTTGGCAGAGAGGGAAACGGCCTATTTAGGGTTCCGGGTAGGACAGGGAACAATACGCCCCTTGTCCGATAAAGTCAGGGCCATAAGGCAGTTTCTGGAACCTCGAACTCGTAAACAGTTATGTTCCTTCTTGGGGCTCGTCAACTATTACCACCGGTTTATACCGCACTTCGCGAGAATGGTGGCACCCCTGACGGACGCGTTGGCCGGAGTCTCCTCGGCACGCCTAGTATGGAACCGAGGAATGAGAGACAGCTTCCACCGCCTGAAGGAGGCAATGTGCCAAGATGTCATAATGCATACCCCAGATTTTAACACTCCCTTTATCTTGCAGACAGACGCCTCGGGACGGGCGTTGGGAGCCGTGTTGTTACAGAAAGGGAAGGAAGGCAAACGCCCGATTGCTTTTGCAAGTCGAAAGCTTAGCCACACCGAGACAAGGTACGCTACTGTAGAAAGGGAGTGCCTGGCCATAAGATGGGCCATAGAGTATTTCCAGTATTATCTCCTGGGGAGGGTATTTCTAGTAATAACTGATCATGCTCCGTTACAGTGGCTAACGAGGAAACAAAGTACAAACACCAGAATTACCCGCTGGGCACTGGCATTGCAACCTTTTAAGTTCACTGTAATACGCCGTCCGGGCACGGATAATTTTGTTGCCGATTTCCTACCCAGATGGGAAGACCCGGACCAGTTCAGAGAACCTGACCACTGCCATGGCGCGGAGAACCTAAGCAGAAGGGAGGCACGACACACTACACAGACACCACAAGGCGACTTGAGGAGGGAGGTCTGTGACGGCGACGGGCCACCGTCAAGGACACAGGAGGGGGGGGGGGGCAGCAACACCCCTCCAAGAAAAGCCCAGGCCAAGATACATACCTTCGGGAGCGGCGTCGGAGCCGGGATTGCAGCAACAGCCGCAGCCGCCATTACGGCCATGCGAGCCAGCGCTACGCCAGCTGTTTAAACAGCTGTTCCCGATAAGGAGAACAGCTGAGCCAAACGCGGCAGCCACAGCGGCTGTCACGGGAAGTTTAAAAACCCCAGCAAACCCCACGGAAAGGGGGGGGGCAGAGGAGGAGAGAGGAGGTGGGCAGCCCGTTGCTGCCGCTGCGGCTTCCCCAGAGCCAGAGCCTCAGGCAGGCAACTGGGCATCAGCCCAGCAGCTGAAGAGAGAACCAGAAACTCCAGTGGGGGCAGGAGGAGTGATCCCCAGGGGTTACCGGGACCAAAGTAGCGACTCAGGAAGCCTCCCCATTCCCGAGGAGTGTTATTTCTGAGAATAGGGGAGAGAAGACAAGAAGTGACCTGAGCTAGCGGCCGGGTCAGGCGGAGGCTAAGCCAGACTGCCTGAAGACGACCGTTGGTCTCGGGACGGTCTGTTAATAAGAAGGTCCGCAAGTAGTGGCGGACGCCCATACCATTGACAGGTGACCGGTTGGCAAGTGGACGGGGTGTAGGGGTGGCGGAGCCCCGTGGAACATTTAAGGACCCTACCATGAGTACCGTCCCCATCGGGCAAGCCCCTCTGGTAGAAGATCTCCACTGAACCCCCTCCTTCGAATCACTCATACCATCCAAGTCGTGGCAGGCGGGACGAGGGGGGAGGGGCTACCGGACGAAGGGTGGTACCGGACGTGAGGCCCACCGACGTCACACTACACTATGTTCCCAAAATTTTCCAAGGCCTCTCCATGCCTTCTTCCCTCCCCTCCCCAACTACATACATCAAACCGAGAAGTATATCGGGGAAGATGCTCTGGGGGTGTGCCCCTGAATTTGCTCCTTACTTTTCTTTTCTAGTATGCTTGAGCGTGGCCATAGGGGATGTCCCTGGAATGGCCTTTCCTCTGCATTGCGAGGTTTGGCCCATACAAGTGGGCACATCCCTTCCCGCACTAGGGATGGTGTGCAGGCACTTTATTTTTTCCAGCAGGTCAGAACCTCATGATCTACATGCACTCTTTTCAGCTTTATAGGCTTAGTTTCAAAGTACTGTTTATATGATTTGAGGGCTAATGTAAAAAAGAAAAGCTGAAGACAACATCAAGCTGTGGTTATTCAAGCTGATTGAACTTGATTGGCTAAATTATTTTTTTTTCCTTTCAAAACATACTTCATTGTCAATGCCAAAATGTGTCACTCAGATGTATGGATTTTAATGAGAAGGCTCAGGAAAGACTATTTGGTCACTGCCAGAGAAAGACAAATTAAAAACCTGACTTTTTCAATCCAAAAGAAAAACATTTCAACACAATTCTGTTTCATGGAAATGGGCAAAAGCTTTTGCTTTTTGTGCCTGTCTCTGCTCGATGATCTGCTCCTGCGCTGCCTTTGCCCAGGCAGTGGGTCTTACATGCCAAGGAGCCTCGTGTAGACCCCGGAGGGTTCCTCGATCACCTTTGGGGTGTCCCCCAAACTCACCTGCCACAACTTCAGATGGTCCTTCAGTGAAGGGGGTCTCCTTTGAGGATGCCTCCAGAGTGGTCGCATGTCCTGGCAGCTGTTCACAGGGCTCCAACCTCCCCTACAACCCGGCCATATGCCAACCTTCCAGATGAGCCTCAGGATCTTTTGCGGCTAGCCCCATTGATGTCTTCCTTGGTTCCCAAGGGTCCTCCTTTGTGGACAGACACCTTGGGCTCTGACTAGACCCAGAGGGTCTGGGGACACTCTGCCTTCAGGGTTGTCCCTTTCGATGCCCTGTGCATTCAATGACAGATGCTGCTGGCCGTTGCTGCATTCACACATTGTCCTTTGTCTTCAATTGGGGTCTCTAATCCCCCCAACCCTGGTAAGGTCTGCTAGACTACCCTGCTTTAGGCCGGGAACTAAAACAGAACAGACCAAGAGAGGAAAACATGAGCAAAACACTCACCACCGGGAAACCCCACACAACAGGAATGACCCCAAAGTGAAAAGAAAAAAAAAAAAGAAACTAGAGACAGGACTGAAAGAAAAATGAAACAAAGAGAAAAAGAGATGAGGGGCAACCATGGGGCTGAGAGTCCCATGCTCCCCTGACTGGGGTTTCTTTTATCTTCTCCTGGCTCAGCCTCCACTCTAGGGTCTCGGCACCTGCCGCCTCCAGCAGGAGCTTCTTCGCTGGCTCTTGCTGCTACTGCTGCTGGCCTCACTGCTGGGTCCTCTGATCCCCACCGGTCTTCTCTGGAGTGGGGATCTCCCGCAGCCCCTGTTTCATTAGAGGCAGGTCCTGTCAGACCAAACTGATTGCCTTCTATGATCAGGTCACAAAAACATTGGACGCAGGTGTCGCAGTGGATGTAGTCTTTCTGGACTTCAGCAAGGCCTTTGACACTGTCTCCCACCCCATTCTCATCAAAAAACTAGGTGACTGTGGCATCGATGCCTACACAGTCAAATGGATTGCAAATTGGCTGAAGGGTCATACTCAGAGGGTAGTGGTGGATAGGTCTTTTTCAACCTGGAGGGAAGTGGGAAGTGGAGTCCCCCAGGGCTCAGTCCTTGGGCCTGCACTGTTCAATTTCTTTATTAGTGACTTGGACGATGGTTTAAAAAGCAGCCTGTTTAAATTTGCTGATAATACCAAGATTTGGGGTGAGGTAGGCAAGCTAGTAGGGAAGGACAGATAAAAGCCGGACCTGGACAGATTACAGGGGTGGGCTAATGGTTTCAATACTGACAAGTGCAGGGTGCTGCACTTGGGCAGTATGAACAAGCAGCACACTTATAAGCTGGGAAACTCCCTTCTTGAGAGCACGGTGGCAGAAAGATCTTGGAGTCATTATTGACTCCAAGATGAACATGGGCCGACAATGTGAGGTCACAGTCAGAAGGGCTAACCGTACCTTGTCATGCATCCACAGATGCATCTCAAGCAGGGCCAAGGAGGTGATCCTTCCCCTCTACGCAACACTGGTCAGGACACAGCTGGAGTACTGCATCCAGATCTGGGCACTGCACTTCAGAAGGGATGTGGACAGCATTGAGAGGGTCAAGAGGAGGGCCACCCATATGATCCAGGGACAGCAGGGCAGACCCTACAAAGAGAGGCTATGTGACCTTAACCTGTTCATCCTTCACACGAGAAGGCTGAGGGGGGACCTGGTGGCCATCTATAAACTCATCAGGGGGGACCAGCAGGGTTTGGGAGAGAACCTGTTCCCCCTAGCACCGCCTGGGGTAACAAGGAATAACGGCCACAAATTGTTAGACATTCAAAGGCACTACTTCACAGTCAAGGCGGCTAGGATCTGAAACCAACTTCCAAGGGAAGTGGTGATGGCTCCTACCCTGGGGGTCTTTAAGAGAAGGCTGGGTGAACACCTCACCGGGGTCGTTTGACCCCAGTACTCTTTCCTGCCATGGCAGGGGGGTCGGATTTGATGATCTGCTCAGGTCCCTTCTGACCCTACTTCTATAAATCTATGAATCTGTTGTCACCACTGCCGTCCCCTTGGATCACTGTCCTGAAATAATTCAGCTGAATTGGCTTTGGAAGATTCAATGCTGATTTGGAGATTCAGCCATAGACTATGATGGGAACTCACTGAAATACCTATAACTTTGTCATGTTTTGGCTGATTTGAATAAAAATTACAGGGGTAGTAGCTCCCTCTGAGGGCATAAAGCCTGGTTGTCACCACTGCCGTCCCCTTGGATCACTGTCCTGAAATAATTCAGCTGAATTGGCTTTGGAAGATTCAATGCTGATTTGGAGATTCAGCCATAGACTATGATGGGAACTCACTGAAATACCTATAACTTTGTCATGTTTTGGCTGATTTGAATAAAAATTACAGGGGTAGTAGCTCCCTCTGAGGGCATAAAGCCTGCCAAGCTTCAAGGAGATACGTGCAGGAGTTTCTGGGAAACTGAACCTCAAGCTGCTGAAAGCAAAACTGTTGACATATGTTACTTTTTGTGTGTGTTAAGGCACAGTGGAATGAAAAGAGCAGGCATGGTAGCTCCATCATCAATGACTTGGATGAGGGAGTGAAGTGTACTCTGTCCAAGTTTGGAGATCATACAAAATGGTGGGGAGAAGTGGACACGCCGGAGGGCAGGGAACAACTACAAGCAGACCTGGACAGGTTGGACAAATGGGCAGAAAACAATAGAATGCAGTTTAACAAGGAGAAATGCAAAGTGCTGCACTTAGGGAGAAAAAATTCACAGCACACCTACTGCCTAGGAAATGACCTGCTCGGTAGCACAGAAGCAGAAAGGGATCTTGGAGTCCTAGTGGACTCCAAGTCCTAGTGGACTCCAAGATGAATATGATTCGTCAGTGTGACAAAGTCTTCAGAAAAGCTAACTGCACTTTATCATGCATCAGCAGATACATGACAAACAGAACCAAGGAGGTGATACTTCCCCTCTATCGGGCGCTGGTCAGACCGCAGTTGGAATACTGCATGCAGTTTTGGGCGCTGAACTTCAAGAGGGATGTGGATAACCTGGAGAGGGTCCAGAGAAGGGCCACTCGTATGGTTAAGGGCTTGCAAGCCAAGCCCTATGAGGAGAGACTAGGGCACCTGGACCTCTTCAGCCTCCGCAAGAGAAGGTTGAGAGGTGACCTTGTGGCTGCCTACAAGTTCATCATGGGGGCGCAGAGGGGAATTGGTGAGGCTCTACTCACCAATGCACCCCTGGGGGTCACCAGAAATAATGGCTATAAGCTAGCAGAGAGCAGATTTAGAATGGACATTAGGAGGAACTTCTTCACAGTTAGAGTGGCCAAGGTCTGGAATGGGCTCCCAAGAGAGGTGGTGCTCTCCCCTACCCTGGGGGTCTTCAGAAGGAGGTTGGATGGACATCTGGCTGGGGTCATCTGAACCCAGCACTCTTTCATGCCTATGCAGGGGGTCGGGCTCAATGATCTATTGAGTTCCCTTCTGACCCTAACATCTAGGAATCTAGGAATCTAGGAAGGAGGCCTGCCAGGTTTCAAGGAGATAGGTGCAGGGGTTTCCTGGAAGCTAACCCTCAGGCTGCTGACAAGCAAAACTCTTGACATGTGTGACATTGTGTGTGTGTTAAGGCATGCCCTCACTGGTGCTGGGGCCTCTACATGACATGGTAGTGCACCCGAATGAGGGCTCCTCCTCCCCTACAGCCTCAGTCCAGTCCACCACTTTAAATAAAAACAGGTAAGCAGTGCACTGCAGGACAATAGCACTAGCATCTCAGGCAGCCAAACTTACACAGAGCCCTTCTTTCCTTTCCTGCAGAAGCTTCTTCTCCAGCATCTGCTAGAGAACTCGCTCTGCCAGCCCCAGGCCTGGGGCTTAGATGTGCCCAGGGACCTGCCTCCTTCTGGTTAGCTGACTGGAGGCAATGCTAGGGGTGTTGGTCTAAGGACATGGCAGTGACAGACAAAATTATTTTGGTTCAATCTGGTATCTTTTGGTAGACCAGCTGAATAGTTAGAGACATATATCTTAGCAAGCTTTTGGGTTGAAAAATCCTTAGTCAGGCTGAGGAAACACCTGCAGTTGGTGTGTGTGTGTGCGCTGTTCCTGGATAGAGGAATAGTAAAGAAGCCAGAGGCTGGCATGCAATGCAGGCTAGAAAGCCAGTCAGTGAAAATGGAAATGGAGGCATCAAGGAGTGAGAAAGACAGGCTGGGGTGGGAGGTGGGGAGGGGGACATAGCAGGTAAAAGTGGATAGGTACCTGGGGAGTCAGATGTCCGGCAGGTTGTAGTGTGTTATATATCCAATCTCTGTATTGAGTCCATGAGTTTTTGTATCTAGGAGGTTGATGAAGTGAAGTTCATAGCCTGTGTGTGAAAAGTGGTTTGTAAATTCAGACAAGCACTGAACCTTCCTAACCTTATCACGAGACTCCAACGTTCTATAGCCTAAAACACAAAACCTGCCAACATCTCTCCAATACCCTCACAAACTGTGCACCAGAATCTATCAAATACAAGAGTACCCAACTACCTGTGGGGACACATTTCTCACAATAAAAAAAAAAAATCCACTCTGTCTTCAGTGTCTCAGGCTTGATCCTCAAAAGGAATTTAGAAACCACTTTTCATAGATGGGCCAATGAACGTAACTTCATCAACCTCCTAGGTTCAGAAACTCATAGACTCAATATAAATATTGGATTTATGATCCAAAATGATCCCACACTACACTACTCCTCCCCCACACACACACACACACACACACTTCTGAGTCAAGGATGGGGATCCTGCCTTATCCCCCTCCTCAGCAGGCAGAGGCACAACAACATGGCAAGCTGAGCCCCCTGCCCCCACAACCTCCTCTGAGGTGCTTTCTTGAAAAGGAGACCTGGGTCTAGGGGAACTTTGAGAGGTGTGGAGCACAAACTCAGATTCCACCTCAGTCTCCAGAATTTCTTTAGCTAAGGTGCTCAGGTTCCCTGGTTCCAGCTCCAGCTGCTCCTCTGGCAGTGGGAGGCTCATGCTGGGATCTGAAATTCAGTGGAGGAGACTGTCATTCTGCTGCTGGTGGTGAGTTCTGGTGCTAGGGAAGGTGATGCAGGTGCAGGGATAGGTACTGCTCCCACCTCCTTGCTCCCACTGGCAGCAGAAGGCTCATGGCTGCCAGGAAAGAGGGTGCATCTATGGTGGGGGGGAGGGAACTTGCAGCTCTAGCTCTCCCACTCCCCCCTCTAGCCCCTCTCCCTCCCCTGCCAGAAGACCTGGAACCTGCCTTTCCAGCACACTTCATATTAATCCTTCCTGTTCTGGAAAATGTGTCTCTGTGTGTATGCTGCTGTAATAACTCTTCTTCTAAGTCTCTGATCTATGACTGTGTCTGATTTCTTGTGTGCTGTTTTTACTGTTATGTTTGTAACTAAAATTATATCCCTTCTTCTTCCTCTTCTCTAATGACTGTCTGACTTCTTCTGTGTTGTGTTTAATAATATCTCTTCTTCTTCTATGATTTATGTGTCTGACTTCTTCTTCCATGTTGTGTTTAGTCTGTATCTGTGTGTAAGTGTATAATATCTCTTCTTCTTCTCTGTGTATGTGTGTGTGTGTGTGTGTAATGTATGTGCTTTCCTGCACAGTGGTGGATCACACTGCCAGGGAAAACACAGCTTTCTTTTTTAAAATGTGTGTTTACAAGATCAAATAGGTTTTGGGGAGGAAGAATTAGTTGAAAGAAATGGATTGGATAGGGAGAAGTAGAGGGATTCTACTTAGTAAGCTTTATCCAATCCTTTACAAGAACAGAAACTAGCAGGAGACTGACTAGGTAGGAAACCAAGCTAGTCCCGTACCTTTCAGATGCTGTTGCTCAGGCAGAAACAGCTCACAAAAGGCACAGAAAGCCTGCAGACAGAGGCTTACCCCCCCCTCCCCGCTTCCCCTCCCTCTTCTCAATTTCTGTGTCCCTGAAAGACAGCATTCCAAATCTCTGAATCTCTGAATCTTTTCTGAATCTGTTCCGAATCATTTTAGAGATTTTTTTTCTCCCAATTTGATTTGGATTCAGTGATTCAGCCTCCAAATCAGGATGAATCTTCTCTGAATTGAATTGGCCACTGAAGCGTGTCACACCCCTAATAGGCAGCCATTACTTTTTAGAAAAGGGTTAAGCCTTCCCTTAACCCGAGTTGCACTCTCCTTTCAAAAGCTGTGAAATGATACTTGCACTATTAGGTGGTGCTGAAGGAAATGGAGAAGAGCCCCAACTTGTAGGAAGTAAAAAAGGAATTTACACCCAGATTAGGCAAATATCTTGCAGATGCATTTCAAAGACTCTCTCACTACACTGATAGTCTAGTTCTGCTCGTAATCATCTTCCTGCCACCTTGACTTAAGGACTTGCTCAGACTTATTCTAAAATATTATAATATTTAAAATCATTTAGGTGTCAAAACTTCATTTAATTCTGTAAACATGATTAAACTAAACATTAATAATCCACTGTTAAGACTTGTATCTGATTGTTTCAGAACTGATTGATTGTTGGGTTTTCTTTCCCTTCATGCTCTATGTCATCTTACATATAGGACCAGAATTTTAAATAGTAGAATGGATTCCTATTTTATTTGGGGGTTTTTTGGGGGGGGTTGTTTTTTTTGTCCTATAAGACCTTTCTGTTGCAAGCCATGGATCTTGCAACTCTTACTCTTATTACTAGTTCACTGGAGGTTAGGGGTAGGATTCCGAGTGACCTAGTCAAATTGGAGGATGGGGACAAAAAAAATTTAATGAGGTTCAACAAGGACAAGTGCAAAGTCCTTCACTTAGGACTGAACAATGCCATGCACTAGTATAGGACGGGGGACTGACTGGCTGGGCAGCAGCTCTACAGAAAAGGACTGGGGAGTTACAATGGACAATAAGATGGATATGAGTCACCAGTGTGTCCTTGTTGCCAAGTAGGCTGACAGTATACTGGGATGCATTAGTAAGTGTGTTGCCAGTAGGTCAAGGGAAGTGATTATTCCCTTCTATTTAGCACTGGTGAGGCCAAATCTGGAGTACTGTGTTCAGTTTTGGACCCCCAAGTACAGAAAGGTTGTGGACAAATTGGAGAGAGTCCAGCAGAGGGCAACAAAAAGGGTGAGGGAGTTGGAGGACATGACTCATGAGGAAAGACTGAGGGAATTGGGATTATTTACTCTAGAAGAGAGGACACTGAGAGGGGGGACTTAATAACAGCATTCAACTACCTGAAGCGGGGTTCAAAAGAGGATGGAGCTAGGCTGTTCTCAGTGGTGGCAGATGACATAACAAGGACCAATGTTTTCAAGTTGCAGCAGGGGAAGTTTAGGTTAGATATTAGGAAGAATTTTCTCCCTAGGAGGGGAGCAAGACACTGGAACAGGTTACCCAAAATGGTGGTGGAAGCTCCATCCTTAGAGATTTTCAAAACCCAGCTAGACAAAGCTTTGGCTGGGATGACCTAGCTGAGGATCATCCTGCTTCGAGCAGAGGCTTGGACTAGATGACCTCCTGATGTCCCTTCCAATCCTAACTTTCTATGGTTCTGTGATTGTATGATCAAAGCTAGCAAAGACTCATCAATGGAATATAATTCAATAGGGCTTCTCTTTCTGGGAATACAGGCAGCAACATCTTCTAAAAAACATATAATTTCCATTAATTTCCTATTTCCATCAGATGTTATATTCTGGAGCTCATTATATCACTAACTGTTAGTAGACCTGATGCCAGGAAAGAATCAAGAACTATAACAAACTCTGCCAAATGGTCTCTCTAACCCAGACCTAACCAGAAGGTCCTTTTCAGGAATACAATAGTCTCAATACCTGTTTTAAATACACATCTACACTAAATACAGTATATATCCAGTCCTGCACCATCTTTGGTAGACCTCAACTCCCAAAGGAACAGAGACACACAAACCACATGTGCATATGACAATATTAGGGATGCTATTATTCTGTCTTCCATTTTCATTGTAGAACTAAATTAAGAGTTAATGTTCTAAATCAACAAAAATGGATTAAAAAATCCTGAAGTAGATATAATCATACTGCAATTTCAAAACAAAGCAATGACTCTTTGGTAAGAAGCAAGAGCATTGCACATTGCAGAAAATGTTGGCTATCTACTGGTACTAGCATAAACTAATCACCTGATCTGACAGCTTCTTAAAACACCAACCATGGAGTCCCAATCTATTAATTTCCCATTGGTTTAACAGAAAAAAAATCTGTTTATTTCATTAATATGACCAGCACTAGAAAGAAGCATAGATAGCAAATCATACACAAAAGCCATGGGGTTAATACAGATAAAAACTGCATAAGATGCTTTTGAAAAGGCATTAAATAAAACTTTGCAAATACCTAAAATCTAATATCCTTAGTTTTGCTTCATTTGTCTGTTAGTCATGAATATAGGATTTTCTAAGCAGTTTAGCAGCGTAACTATCATAGTAATCTTCAAAGCCATACATATCCATCTGATAAAGCATAAACAACAGCTTGGTCTAATAAAAGATATCAGATTTACCCAAAGAACCTTGTCAGCTTATTACGCAGCCGCTTTGGTTGCACACATTTGAATAAGAAAAAGTCGTACTTCATTTTTATTTAGAGATTTTCTATGCTTAATGTCCTAACTACCAAGCTGAATACACATAACCTTTGTAGATACAATGTCTTGCTCTTTCATGAGACTGCAGGATATTGATTTTATGTCATAATGCAATGAGGAACCCCTTCCATACATGGCTGGTTGTACCAGAAAATGGTCTAGTGCTTATGCAATGGCTTCATTCTCCCAGGATGAAAATGTATTTATGGCTGCACAATTAAATCAACTCCATTTCTTCATCCATCCTTCCCTCTTGTTGTGGACAGAAAAAAAATAGATTGTGCATTTTTATTTGATATCATATCAACAAAAAAATATGTCAATAGTATTGTGTACTTCTATTCCTGCCTGCTTTCTCTAGTTTATAGCTTGGAGTCTCTTTGCATGCTGAAGATCATGTGAGGGTTTTTTACCTACAGGACTAGACATTTGTTAGCTAGCAGAACAGGCATAATAAGGTAGCAGACTTATAGTAGCAGAAAATGAAATGTTCCAGAGCATTTTTATTGAAATTTCAGTTCTTCTCCATTTATTGTAGAAAGCAAGGATGGAATTTCAAAACTACATTTTCAAAGTGTTTTATGGAGTTCTCCTGCCTGACTACTGAAAGCTATAATTACCACAATAAAACTAGGGTCTGAGATGCCAATATAGCATAACTTATACCAATGTAAAATGATATGATCTACAAATAAACTGTACTAAGTACTGGGAAGATTAGTTCTATCTAATAGCATTTCAGGTATTCACAGCAAGCTCTGCATGTAGCCAGTAAATTTTTAATGTGCATTTAATAAACATTAAACTTTATGATGAAGGGAGTGCAAACTTTTAGTCATTGGATTGTGCCTCAACAGTATCATAGGGAAA
>NW_005842007.1:1653046-1660301 GCF_000455745.1 Alligator sinensis
ATTGACTGATTGCTTAAATAAAAAGAAACCACTTAATAAAATGTTGTTGACATGTTTAGGTAAGTAGCAGTATAAATATTTTTTCCACCTCTGAGTTTTTTCTTCTTCTTCATAATATACTGATATAAGCCATGGAAGTCTCAAAGACATGAGAGATGAGCTGATTGTAGGAGTGCCCCTTACTTCCATGGATCTGGAGGCAGAGACCTTCAGTTCCATAGTAAGTGCAGATCATTGTTTTAGGCCGACAAGGTTCCTTGGGTGAATTTGATATCTTTTATTAGACCAACCCGAATAGTTATTAAGCAAACTTTCAGGTTCAAAAACCCTTCGGGTTCAAAACCACATGCTCTTCCTGGATAGAATCCTGTGCCCCATCGTGGCTGTGTAGGGCCTGCCCCTGCCCCAGCCCCAGCCCCACTCCATCCCTCACCACCGTGGGGGAGGGGGAAAACTGAGGCCCCAGTGAGGGAGGGAGAAGGCCACAGGCAGAAGCAGGGGTTGGAGTGAGTGAAGCCCCAGCTGGGCTTGGTGGTGAGACAAGTGAAGTCCCAGGGGGCATGTGCTCTCCAAATCTATGGAGGCAGCTGCTGCTGCATGCTGGGCTTTGAGCCGCACTTCCCCAAGATTCACCTAATACCATGTGCATCCTGCCACAGGGCAGGCAGCAGGCACAGTGCAACCCAGAAGTGGGATGCACGTGGCATCATGCCACTCCTGGGGCAGCTGCAGCAGGGAGCAAGGCACAGTGCACAGCGGCAGCCGCCCCCACCCCGTGCACAGATTGAGGGGGCATGTGCCTCCTGAGCCCTCACTGGTCCCACTACCCAGTCCGGCTGGGACCCCACTCACCCCAGCCCCTGCTCCTGCTTTTGCCCCACCCACTCCCTCACCACTGGGGCCTTGATCTGCCTCCCCCATAATGGCCCTTTCCCCTTCCCCCACTCTTTCTCCTACAGACTTATCTCCTGGGGGAGGGAGCACACACACATTCACATGCATGCTCAGCCCCCCAAATAATTTTTACTGCCTCCACGTATGCACCTAAGTAATGGGGAAAGCAGATCCTACTACAAGGTATTTAGCCAAATATCCTACAGATATGTACATATATCAAGCAAGTGTACATTTGTCAACTTTTTTCAACCAATAGTTTATTTTTTTCCCCAGGACTCTGAAAATTATCTGGTATTCCAGAGATAAAGTATAGTATAATATAAGGTATAGTAAACAGGAAAAAAGGTTGGGGCGGGGGGGGAACTCAAAGAGCTCTTTAGCCAACTCCTTGAAAACTCCTGGATGCAAATTATCCAGGTTTTAATATTTTCTTATGAATAGTCTAATGAATAGTCTAATTGAATCCTCAGGCATTTCACTTCCTGTCCACATCCACAGAGCCAATTATCTCATGACAGAAGACAAGCAAGTTGGTCAGGCATGACGTACCTTTGATGAATCCATGATGACTCTGCCTAATCGCCTTCTCCTCTAAGCATGAGGAAGACAATGTGATTAGGAACATTCAGCATGGATTCATTGGGGGCAGTTCATGCCTGGAGAACCCAATTGCCTTCTATGATGAGATGACTGGCCCTGTGGATGAAAATAGGGAAGTAGATGTGATATACCTTGACTTTAGCAAGGCTTTAAATATGGTCTCCGACAACATTCCTGCAAGCAGGCTAGGGAATTTTGGGTTGGATAAATAGACTATAAGGTGGATAGAAAACTGACTGAATGGTCAAGCTCAAAGGGTAGCAATAAATGGCTACATGTCTGGTGTGTCCAGTTTTGGGCCCCCCACTACTGAAAGGATGTGAACAAATTGGAGAGTCTAATGGAGGGCAACAAAAATGGTGAGGGGACTCAGGCACATGATTTCTGAGGAGAGGCTGCGGGAACTGGGTTTATTTAGTCTGGGGAAAAGAAGACTGAGGGGGATGGATTTAATATCACCTTCAATTACCTGAAGGGTGGCTCTAAAGAGGATGTAGGTATACTGTTCTCAGTGGTGGCAGAAGACAGAACATGGAGCAAAGGTCTCAAGTTGCAGCAGTGGAAGTTGGGTTAGATATTAGGAAGACTTTTTTTTTTCACTAGGTGGGTAGTAAAGCACTGGTACAGGTTCCCTGGTGAGGTTGTGGAATCTCCATTCTTGGAGGTTTTTAAGTCACAGCTAGACAAGCCTTGGCTGGGACAATCTCATTGAGAATGGTCCTGGTTAGAGCAAGGGGTTGGACTAGATGACCTCCTGAGATTCCTTCCAACCCTAATTTTCTATGACTTATCCCCCAGTTCCAACTAACAACTGACTTAGTGAGTCCAAGAACTCTGAGTCCCACTAAGCGAATCCAGCTCAGAGAATCCTTACTCAACCACTAAACTGGGCTTAATGGTAGGCCTGTGCGGGTCGGCAGTGATCCAATCCGGCTTTGGATCTGACTGCTTCAAATGGCCATGGTCTGATCCGGAGCTCCGGACCGAGTTTCTGCCTTGATCAGGCTGAAGCGACTCCGAAGCTTCGGAGCCGCCTTGGAGATCCGGCCATAGGGTATAATGGGGGAATCAATGGAAGATCTATAACTTTGTTGCTTTTTGTTGAATTTGGATGAACTTTGCAGGGATAGTAGCATCTGCTGAGGGCATAGAACTTGCCAAGTTTCAAGAAGATTGGTATAGGGGTTAGGGGGAAAATGTACCCCAAATCCTTGAAAGCCAAACTCATGTCATGGCTGTGTGTTACAGTACAGGGGGTTCAAAACTGCAGGGCTGGTAGCTCTTACTGAGGCCACAAAGCCTGCCAAGTTTCAAGAAGATTGGTATAGGGGTTAGGGGGAAAATGTACCCCAAATCCTTGAAAGCCAAACTCATGTCATGGCTGTGTGTTACAGTACAGGGGGTTCAAAACTGCAGGGCTGGTAGCTCTTACTGAGGCCACAAAGCCTGCCAGCTGTTGAGGAGATTGGTGAAGGGGGGTTCTGGGTCCCTGCACCCCTAGCTGCTGACAGACAAAACTTGTGCCAAGACTGTGTCTGTCTTGGGGCAGTTGATTGTTTGTATTGATTCTTTCCTCTCCTTAGCCTGGTTTTGTAGGTGCTAATTGATGCTCATTAAGTCGTTATGTAGCGGCTAGGACCTGTGTATTGAGCTGGTCCCTGAGTTCCTGGTCTCTGAGTGAATCATGATTTATTAATTGGTAACTGGTAACACAGTAGCTTAGCAGCCAGGCCTGCAGCAGTGACTCCCCTCCCCACGCCAAGACAGACACAGTTAGTCCCACAGCACCCATGGCACAAGTTTTGCTTGTCCACAGCTTGAAGGGCAGTTCCCCACAAGCCCCTGCACCTATCTTCTTGAAACTTGGCAGACTTTAGTGGCCTCACTATGAGCTACCACCCCTGTAGTTTTGATCCCTCCCCTCCCGGTGTTGCAACACATAGACAAGACAGGAGTTTTGCTTTCAAGAATTTGGGGTAGAATTGCCCCAAAACCCCTGCACTGATCTTCTTGAAACTTGGCAGGCTTTGTGGCCTCAGCAGAGGCTACCAGCCCTGCAGTATTCACCCTACTATGTTTTAATGCCTAGATGTGACATTAGTTTTGCTTTCAAGAATTTGGGGTGCTGTTACCCCAAAACCCCTGCACTGATCTTCATGAAAGTTTTAATTCCTGAAAATGTCATCCAAATTGGACAGAAAACAACAAAGTTCTAGATATTTTATTGTTTCCCCGTTATACTCTATGGCTGGATCTCCGAGGCGGCTCCGAAGCTCTTCGGGAGCTCCAAACCACTTTGGGAAGCCTAACGAAGCCAGCGCCTCAACCCAGATGTGCTGCTTCAGACCCCGAGTGTCCGAAGCTTCTCCAGATCCAAAGCTCTGTCCGAAGACTCACAGAGCCCTACCAAGTGGTGGCCAAAAAAAATCTCTCCATGACTGTCACTGCCCTTTTGCTGTTTGGTTTTCCCAACTCATACATCCAAAAGTGTTACCCCTGTTGGCCATAGCATTGTTCTGTATGATCAGGATCAGTTGACTATTGAATACGATTCCTGACTTCTTTCCTGGGTCACTACATTTCAGAATTTTATTCCATTGTGCTTTCATGCATGGATGATCGTTGTCTTAAAACTCCTTTACCCTCTCCTGATTTCTCTGCATTGTTCTACAGAAACCATACATCTAAAACCTGGCCCAATTTCCAGTACTTTATTCACTACATTAATGCCCTTTAATTTATAAAGGACGTACATGAGTTTCCTGGTGAAAAATTGCTTCAGAGCAAATAGGTCTGACCTTAGGGTCAAAATGATCCCATATCTGTGATTAGGGAGGAATTTTACCCCACCATGAGACTGGCATGGACCATGGGGAAAGAAGGGTTTGCCTTCCTCTGTAGTTGGGAACTTTGTCCTCTTCCCTAGCTCTCTCACATGTATTTTAACAACCACTTCCTGTACTTGAAGTGGTAGGACACTAACAGTGCCCTTATCCCCCTGCTTTAACTGTGGCAGGTTAGGATGTTGTTGGTGTCATTGGGCAATAAGCCTATTAGTTGTGTGATATGGTTGTGTGTGTATAGTTTTAAGAATAGGCTATACCAATACTTCTATAAGATGATTTAGCTAAAGATGATCCTTCCTTGAGCAGAAGGTTGGACTAGTAGACTTCCTGAGGTCCCTTCCAGATCTACTTTTCTATGATTCTATGTTCAGATATAACAATTAACTCAGATCAGAAATCAACTTATGCTCCATGCAACTGGCAAATTGCACCATTCAAGGCAGCTGAACTACCACAATACAGGACCTGAAAATATTGTATGCATTTTTTCAGGGATTATAAAAAGTGATTTAAAAAATGAACTCACTTATCCAAGAGGGTAACCATAATACCCTACTTATATTCATTAACAGCCAAACATAGCATCTTTCCAGATACTATGTTAAATGTAATCTACTATCATATACCACTACAAAATTGTTCTTTCACATTTTTTTACAGCCTTTTTCTGGATGCATGCCTAGGTACAGAGGTTCTGAAAGCCTGAGGTGGATTCACACTAACTTTTGTGGCTTTTTCCAAGTACCCTAGATTAGTTCAGGAGTGAACAGAACCCTCATTTGCCCTGGGGTGAGGCAGAGAGGTGGCCTGCACTGACCAAGGCCTGCAGACTATAGGCACTCACATCAGGCTGCTGGAGAATTCCAAACCCAGCTGAGCAGCTGGCCACCCCTAATTGAGCAACAAGACCCCAGCTCCAACCCCTGCCACCTGTCAGAGGGGGATGGGTGGGGGAAAATGGAGGTCCCAGCCACCTGACCCTCCCCAGCTATGCTTGCTCCAGTCTGGAGGAGCCAGGGCTGGGCCTGCACACTGTCCACCATACCATGGGGAGAAGAGGAGCAGAGGAGAGGAGCAGAGATGGGAAGGAGAGGAACAGAGTCCCCCCTGCCACATGCCTCCCTTCCCACCTCCCACTAGCTTGCTGGCTCAGGGATGAGGGGGTGCCTGGCCAATTCCACAGAGTGGGGGGAGCTGCCCCTCCCTCCCCTCCACCTCCACTTCCCAATGCAGCAGACAGGCTCTAAGCCATGGCTCTTTGCTGTGGCTTTCTGCCAGTCCAGGAACTGGGGGCTAGGAGGGGTGGGGGAACCAAGTCCTTCCCTACATCTCCCCACACCCAGCTGCACAAGCAGAAGACAGGCATTTCTGGCTCTTGGCCATGACAGGTCAGGGACAGGGCTGGCCCAATGCCAGGGGCGGTACCAGCCTCTTCCTAGTGGAAGGACTGAGGTGATATAGACAGAAAATTGGGGGAGCTATGCAGACAAAGGCAGGACACAGGCCTTGTGGGCCAGGCTGGACTGGGAGTGCTGCACCCCTGTGGGCAAGAGCAGAGTGGGCTCAGCTGCATGGAGTGAGTGGTGGTATGCTGCAGGGAAGGTGGGGAGGTTGGTGTCACAACCCAAGGGTGTGATTTGGGGTGTGTGCGCTTCGGCACTGCTAAATTATTTCCCGCCATGAGGAGCTTTCTTTGCAGGGTGCATTTCTCAGTTGCAAAGAGAAAACCCCGGTGCAAAGGAGTTCCTGCCACCCGCATGTAAATTTGTGTCCCACTATTGGCCAGTTCTAAATTATTCCCACGTGGCGGCTAGCGATTGGCTTGCTAGCCATATAAGAGGCTTGAGCGGTTTCCGCCCAAGTTGGAGGACTCCACAACCATCGGGAGGGGGAGGACTCCACGCCTCATGAAGAACTCTAAGCGCTGTGGAGCCTAACGGACCCAGCGTGTGCCTTAAGAATGCTATAGGGGTCTGATCAACCTCTGGCCTCTCCCCGTCGCCGAACGCGATCCCTTGACGAACCCCTTCCCTGCGCACAAGTTCCACGGAGCCTAGCAAACTTCGTGTGAGTGTATCCAGAGCTCTTCTCCGAGTTGTTTTTTTCGGTTGACATGACGGGCTCATGGTTTTAGAGCCTTCAGCCGGATTGGGCTAGAGTTCGCGAGTTTAGAACTCTTGTCCGCTCTTCTTTCCTATCTGTAACTGCAACTCAAGCACGTTTTCCTGCCTGCACCGCGACCATCTACGGTGTAAGTAAAATAATCTTTAATCAACCGCTACACGTCCGTGCCTAATTCTAGTCCGCCAACCTGCATTCCCCAACCCGAGTGCCAGGGCTGCTGGCCACAGCCCGCCGTGCGCGCCGCACGCCACATGGCGACGAGGATGGGATCAGGGGAAGGCATGCTGGAGCTAGAATTAGTGAAGAACTACCCTTGGCGCAGTGAAAAACACCAAGTGGAAAACTTTATGGAACTGGAGGCGCATATCGCTTACCACCAGGCGGGCGGAATGGGTGAGAGGTTTATCAGCGGACATCTTTCGCTCAAGGGAGAAGAGGGAGCTTCCGAAGACGGAGCCCTGAGAGAGAGGGAAGTGTATCTGCACCCCACGGCATTCGGGTGTATAATGAGTGATGAGCGGGTCCTGTTCAGGCCCCTCGACACTGTGTCCCTCGCCAGAGTCAACCCGGCAGGCGCAGTAAACCCGACCCTCACCCGGGAGTGTGCCCGTTGCCTAAGATGTGCTCGGGAGAGTGAAGAACCGGTGCCGATCGACCGGTTCGCCCCCTTTATGCTGGCATCTAGATTGAGGGGTCGCGAGCTTCCATCCGAGCTCCGCGAAGATCTGGAGATGGAGGAAAGCGCCGCGGATGAGAGGGTGGCCCCACAATACGACAAGGGGGGAGTG
>NW_005842007.1:1660817-1666787 GCF_000455745.1 Alligator sinensis
CAATCATCGGAGTCTCGTACTGTGCCTGGAACCCCAGAGCATGTGCGCTGAGACTGACATCACTCCAGCAAATAAGACCATGGCCTCACCGTCATCTACGAGATCCTGGAACCGTTCCAGTGACCATTCACAGCATAGATAGTTGTCTTGAGGTTTATGGGCGAAAGAACATCGTCGTCCTCCAGATTCTGCTTAACCCAATGGTGAACCAACCCGTGAGTAACCTTCTGCGTCAGTTGTTATGACTGCGTATCCTGAAGGAGCCAAGATTATCTAGTGATTGGGAATGTCGACACCCGATCGAGGTTCAAGGCGCAAGACATCGAGAATCCGATCTCCCACCATTGCCACAGAGAACACCAGAGGAGCGATACATGTTTGGATTTCTCCTACAGCGTTCTGGACTTAATAAGCGGCAACTTCGGATTTTAGGGGACGCAGGCCAACGGCAACTGGCCTATGAGTTAGGTTTCCATTATCTAGAAGAATTGGATGACGACTCCTCGACAATTTCACCTAGTTGAGTGTATAAGAGAGGGTAGTTCGAAGTAACAAATTCCTGTATTATATGTTTTAAAAATGATAGTATAGTTCCATGGAAATTTTGTAAATATGTTGATATACGTTAACTTATTTTCTGAGAGTTTTGTTTACAGATCCGGAATTCAGAGTGCATGGCGAAGAGAAGCCCCAAGAAGGATAACATCATCGGCAGAAGTGAGGGCCTGACGCGCGACTTCGCCATGACGCCCACGGAAGCCCTGATCGTGCAATTCTTTGTTATGAATCTGATCATGTGTACATATATTTGTACTGGTTATTATTTGATTCGATCCCTGGAGGACGAACTTCTTATGTTAGTTGATTTTGTGTTTGTCCGTTTAGTTCAATGACCCGTAGTAAGAGCTCTCAATAACCCGAGTGACGAGCGTGTAGCATAATTCACCTGTGCCTTCAGCATGGGGGGATGTCACAACCCAAGGGTGTGATTTGGTGTGTGTGTGCTTCGGCACTGCTAAATTATTTCCCGCCATAAGGAGCTTTCTTTGCAGGGTGCATTTCTCAGTTGCAAAGAGAAAACCCCGGTGCAAAGGAGTTCCTGCCACCCACATGTAAACTTGTGTCCCACTATTGGCCAGTTCTAAATTATTCCTAGCGATTGGCTTGCTAACCGTATAAGAGGCTTGAGTGGTTTCCACCCAAGTTGGAGGACTCCACAACCACCTGGAGGAGGAGTGAAGAACTCGTGAAGAACTCTAAGCACTGTGGAGCCTAACGGACCCAGCGTGTGCCTTAAGAATGCTATAGGGGTCTGATCAACCTCAGGCCTCTCCCCGTCGCCGAGTGCGATCCCTCGACGAACCCCTTCCCTGCACGCAAGTTCCATGGAGCCTAGCAAACTTCGTGTGAGTGTATCCAGAGCTCTTCTCTGAGTTGTTTTCTTCGGTTGACACGATGGGCTCACGGTTTTAGAGCCTTCAGCCAGATTGGGCTAGAGTTCGCGAGTTTAGAACTCTTGTCCGCTCTTCTTCTTTCCTGTGTGTAACTGCAACTCAAGCAAGTTTTCCTGCCTGCACCGCGACCATCTACGGTGTAAGTAAAATAATCTTTAATCAACCGCTACGTGTCCGTGCCTAATTCTAGTCCGCCGGCCTGCATTCCCCGACCCGCATGCCAGGGCTGCTGGCCACAGCCCACCGCGCGCCCCTGAGGGCCTTGGACCGCTCCCGGCCCGCACAGTTGAAAGGGGTGGCTCTGGGAGGAGTGGCTACAGGGGTACTAAGGTGAATTTTGAGTGCCCCTCTCCCCAGCTTCCCCCTAGTGCCACCCCTGCCCGATGTTCACCCAGAGCAGATGAGCACTGGCTGAGGCTAACATGCCACCCTGTGAGGGGTGCCTGGGACCTCCCGAGAACATCAAACTAAGGTGATTCACTATGGAATCTGACACAGAAGTTCAATATACTGCTCTAGCCTAAACCAATTAAGTCTAATACTCTATCCATCCAGATCCATCTTAAATTGGGTTCTGCTATTTTGAAACCAATCTGTGTGTGTGATGAACTTCTGTTTTGTTACAGGTTCAGACCAGTTTCCAATCACTTATATCAGTTTATATGCAATGTCTGTACCTATCTGTGAACTATAATATATATTTTATACCATAGTATGAGTCATCATAATCCTTTGCCCCTCTCCTCCATAATCATTCTCTCTGTATAGTTTCTATCACTCACACAGACACTATTATAGAAATTTTGGAATTCATATACATAGAAAAATCCCTATAGTGAAATATGTGACAGAATGGATCCATTCACCCAGCTACACTTAGAATTTGTTCCTGGTCAGAACTGTACCATATTTCCTAATGAAGTTTGTAATACTGGTGATCAAAATTAGGTAACTCAGTTATGGTTGCTATAGAAAAATCCAGCACCCACAGATATTTTCCATAGGTCAGTGGTTATCTTTGAATCTTAAAAGCAACACATAGTATGTAAAATCCATTACAATTGGAGGCATCTGTTACTACTGCAACATATGTTGCACTAGGGCTACTTGAAGAAATATTATGTATAACTATCCTAACATTCACTGATTAATAGCAATATATTATGACTGCTTTCTCACCATCCTCCAACACAGACTTTAATTAGTAGTTACTACAATTTTATTATAAGTGCTGTTGCATTAGAGTTATTTAGGCAACACTTTGTCACAGAACTATTTCCTGGACTGCCATGTTATATGAGATTATTACTATTTGACAGGTATACTATGCATGGATAGCCCATGTAAAATCTTGCAAACATATTCACTACTAAGAAAACATAGAATAAAACACATTTCAAATTTAAATAGAACCCACCTGTCTCCTGAAACAATTTATGCAATATGCGACCTGAAATTTTGACAAAATACTAAACATATTGTATTTGCTCACAACGCTGAACTGCCAGTGTTTGGAACAATGAGAGATATTTTTAAAGCAAATACAGATAAATTTATTATGGAACATATGAAAATGGAAAAGTGAACAATCAGATTTGCACCTGCATTATTCATGCAGCTTGCAGAAGCAGAAGCACCAAGTGAAGAAACCAAGAGGAATGATATGGCAGTTTATAGCTGTCTGTGGCAGCCAGCAACGTTCAATCTGAAAGGGACCTTCAGAGCTACACAAAGCTTTTATCTACTCCTCATGTTTCTGACTGTCACCCTTTTGATTGGGAGAGCAAAAGGCTGGAGCAGCAAATGACACCCAGAGAAAAGAAAAATATTCCTCCCCCATTACAGAAGCATCTCCAACAGATGGCTTAAACTAGGGAGAGTAAATGACTGGTGGCCCTTCTGTGCAGCTACCTAACAATTTCTCATGGTCTCATCACTGATCTCTCATTATATAAGGGTGTGCCTCATCTCTCATTATATAAGAACACAAAAGCAATAAGGGTTCCTTTGGTAAATTAAAGAATAGGGGGGATAAGAGGATCTACAACCAAGGGAAAAGAAGATAAAGTTCAGGGAAAAAATCAGGCTACATGAGCACAAAATGTAGCAGCTCAGAGAAGTAAGGGAAAGAAAAAAATGAAAAGGAATGAGTAATGGTAAATAAGGAAATAACACAAAAAGCGTGACGTGAGAAAAAGTGAGTATGGTATGTAACTTGAAAGGGAAGAGAAAGATAATTGGCAATGAAATAGGGAAAGGAGGGAATAGAAAGAGAAGCGAGAAGGAGAGAGCAGAAGAGAGAATTATGAATAAAATAAGAAGGAGAGAAGGAGACAAGTGGAAGGGCAAGAGAAAGAGAGACACAAAAGGAAGGAGAGAGAATGTGAGGGAAGGAAAACAGGGTTAAAAAATGTAAAGTGAATGAAACTGACTGTACATCAGGACAGGGGAACAGGGTAAAATATGGCCTGGAAAGTAAAACTCACAAAAAAATACATAGACTGCATGTTGGGAGGAGAAAAGACGACCAGAGGCAAAGAACTAGGCTGAGGGCAGCAAAAAAAAAAAAAAAAAGGACAAAATATGAGAGCTATACCATAGTATGGCACAAGAAGATATGGTGGAGTTTCAGAAAGTGACACTTCACATAGGAACCAAGAGGGTCTTAATCATAAATGGCTGAGAATGGTGTAGTATAATTCAGTGTGTATTACCCATTCCAATTTATTAGAATATGAGGAGTCTAACAGGAGCAAGCAGAATATACAGCAAAACTGCAATAGGGTAGAACAGCATATATGTCAAGCTTCAATGGAACATGACTAAAGTAGAAGTAAAATGATAGAAGCCATTGATCTTAGCCAAAAGGCCAAGAACCAATTGAATTTTATTAGTAGATGTTAAAAATCATGAACCAAAAAGATGACAAAGCCAGAAGGGAAATACAGAGCAAGGGACATAAGAGTGATGGGGGAATGCAACTATGTTACAGAAAATAAAATGTTAGCCAACTAAACCCAGGGAAGGGGAAGGAGGAGGGGTTGCAGTGCTGAGAGAAGGAAGATAGATGCAAACAAACCCATACAATGGTTTGCACCGGTGGAGGGGGTAGTTTGAAGAAAGTTTCTCAGTCTATAGAGTCTTATCATGGAGGTCCTCTTCAGGTGCAGTGGAGTGGTCCATCATTGAAGATTCCTCTCAGAGTCCATCAGGTGCAAAGTGGGGTTCAGACAGTCCCCTTTGGATCCACTCCAGTGGCGGTCGGTCTGGCAGGGTCGGTGTACGGGTAGTGGCCTGTGATGTGCTCGACGTAGATGTCACAGGACCAACAGATAGTGTTGGACACCGTGAAGCAGCACAGCAGCTTGATGGAGTGGCAAGAGATGCAGCAGGTACACAGGACACTCTCGTTGCAGGGGGCCCCGGCTCCGAACGTTCTTACGATGAGCACGTTGACCATCACATCATAGCCACGGCCCCTCAGGATGTTGGCCAGGGGGGCGTACTTTTCCCACTTGCGAGCCTGGGCATCAGTGAAGGTTTGGCACCAGTTCTTGAAGGGGTTGATGACATCCACGATCACTATCTTCTTGGCTTTCTCGTTCATGATGACGATGTCAGGGCACATCTGGCTCTCACAACCCGGGATGATGTGGTTCACAGACATCTCCCCTGCTGCAGCTGGGATGGTGCTCACCAAGTGGTCCTTGATAGCATTGTGGCAGAGATGCCAGGCTGTGGCATGTGGCCTTCAACTGCACATCACATGGGGGAGGGTCTCTGCCACACCCCTGGCACCTCTTATCCTGGTGGCGAAAATGGATGGCCCCATTCAGAGGCAGGCAGTTTGGACGGGCACAGTGGAGGAAGTGCCAGTTTGCAAAGCGCGTGAAGCTCCCTCTGGGCACAAAGTGGTTGCTGGAATCCCACTACTACATCTACGTAAAGTCTTGAGTGAAGTAGCAGCCTTATAGTATGTGCTATTTTACTTGCTATATTCATGCTGTTATACCACTACAGTGTTATTGCTTTCAAGCTGCTTTATGATGAGTGGCATATTTTTACATTTCCCACTCTAACTGCTCAAGTTTTATTAATAGCACATTAAAGGGGAAAGCAAAAAAAAAAGCCCCATTAAATTATTAGAAATCAACTTTTAATAGCTTTAAAGGATGCCTTCCTATTTCTGACCACTTCTTGCTATTTTAACTGAAGGCTGAGATTCTCACACTCTGTATGACTGGGTGGACAACATCTAACCATAGAGCTTGCTTCCTGAATTGATTCTTCCTCACAACAGTATTCGTGCAAAAGAGTTCACCTTCCATAGAAACCTGCATAATATCCCTGTAGCTGTGATAGCAGTTGATTATATGAAGAGGTAATACTGAGAATGTATTTATGCATTTTTAGCAGTCTTTAGGATATTTTATCGTTTGTGCCAAAAAAAAAAAAGGATCAATTTCTTTCTACTTGTACTCTTCACTTCCTCTCCCTCCATTCTTTGATCTCTTTC
>NW_005842007.1:1666818-1678788 GCF_000455745.1 Alligator sinensis
TCCCTCTTGTCACTCCCTTACCTGCTTCTCTGTTGCTTGAACATCCATCTCCACTGAGGCCATACCTCCACTGAGGCCATACTTCCTGGTGAGTTTCTTTCTTCTATCTAGTAGACATATTGTCCAGTTGCTTCATTCCTGAGCAATTAATTCCTGTTCATGATGGTAAGTACACCAGTCATTGAGGGAAGCACTTGTTTTCTCCTCAAGAACCCACCATTTCTAAGGACCTGGATAAACTATACATTTACATCTGTTTAACCTACTTCATTTTTGAACACTAGTGTAGGTTATACTGGGATCCAGAGCAAGCAGTCCAGCATGTATAGCTGCTCTTAGTAGGTCCCATTACAATTCCCCACAATGGCACTAATAACCCTTTTGCCTTGGATAACTGAGGACTCATGACATTTACACTGGCATAGTTAGACCCTTGAGATTACCAAGAATAATTCTATATAAGATTCAAGTAAATTACAGCAGAACACGGTTGTATGTCATAAAATCACTGAAAATTAGGGTTAGAAGGGACCTCAGCAGAACATCTAGTCCAACTCACTGCTCAAAGCACGACCATCCCCAACTAGATCATTCCAGCCAGGGCTTTATCAAGCTGGGCCTTAAAAACCTTCAAGGATGGAGATTTCACCACCTCTCTACGTAACCTTTTCCAGTGCTTCACCACCCATCCCAGTGAGAAAATGTTTCCTAATACCCAACCTAACCCTGCATTTTTGCAACATGAGACTATTGCTCCGTGTTCTGTCATCTGCCACCACTGGAAACAGTCTAGCTCCATATTCTTTGAAACCATCCTTCAGGTAATTGAAGTCTGCTATCAAATCCCTCCTCAGTCTTCTGTTCTGCAGACTAAATGAACCAGTTCCTTCAGCCTTTCCTCATAAGTCATGTGCCCCAGCCCCTGAACCATTTTCGGTGCGCTCCTCTGTACACTCCATCTTTTCCACATCTTTTCTATAGTGGGATCCCCAAAACTGGACACAGTACTCCAGATGTGGCCTCACCAGTGCTGAATAGAGGGAAACAGTTACTTCCCCCAGTCTGCTGGCAATGTTCCTACCAATGCAGCCCAGTATGCTGTTAACCTTCTTGGCAACAAGGACACACTTCTGACTCATATCCATCTTATTGTCCACTGCAATCCCCAGGTCCTTTCCTGAAGAGCTGCTGCTTAGCCAGTCAGTCCCCAGGCTGTAGTGGTGCATAGGATTCTTCTATCCTAAGTGCAGGACTTTGCACATGTCCTTGTTGAACCTCATAAGATTTCTTCTGGCCCAATCCTCCAGTTTGCCTAGGTCACTCTGAATCCTAGCCCTACCCTCCAGTGCATCTACTACACCCCCTGCTTGGTGTCATCCACAAATGTGCTGAGGGTGCACTCTATCCCATCTTCCAGATCACTAATGAAGACAATGAACAAAACCAGCCCCAGGACTGACCCTTGGGCACTTCACTTGATACCAGCTGCCAGCTAGACATTGAGCCATTGATTATTACCTGTTAAGCCTGACAATCCAGCAATCTTTCTATAAACCTTATAGTCCATTCATCGAACCCATACTTCCTCACCTTGCTTGCCAGAATGCTGTGGGAGACAGTATCAAAAGTCTTGGTAAAGTCAAAGTATATTAATTCCACTGCTTTTCCTGCATCTACAGAGCCAATCATCTCATCATAGAAGGCAATCAGTTTGGTCAGGTATAACTTGCCCTAGGTAAATCCATGCTGGCTGCTCCTAAGTACCTTCTTCTCCTCCAAGTGCTTAGAAATAGATTCTTTGAGGACCTGCTCCATTTTTCTGGGTAGTAAAGTGAGGCTGACTGGTTTGTAATTCCCTGGATCCTCCTTCTTCCCTTTTCTAAATATGGGCATTATATTTGCCCTTTTCCAGTTACCTGGGACCTCCCCCACTCTTCACTAGTTTTCAAACATAATAGCCAGCAGCTCTGCAGTCACATCAGTCAACTCCCTCAGCACCCTCAGAGGAGCATTTCATCTGGTCCCATGGACTTGTACATGTCCAGCTTTTCTAAATAGTCCTTAACTTGTACTTTCACCACTGAGGGATGCTTACCTTCTCTCCAAATTGTGATGCCTGGTGTAGTAGTTTCAGATTCCTGCTAGTACTTGTGTAAAGCTGATTATTCTGCTGTAAATGGGTTGGGTGTCCAATCCCTAAGAGACAGTGAACAATTATCAGGGGTCAATTATCTGAACCTTGGCACCTGAGCCTGCCATGTATAACTGGAAGCATCCACATTACAAAGCCTCGTGCAAGGCATATCCGTGTGGCTGCATTCAAAGCAATGCTACAGTTTCCTATGCTATGTGCTAGGACTTTGAGGACCATACTCCAGCATTCTTTGTGCCCCACTCCTTTGTGTTGCCCTAGGAAATAGTACATAGTTTGTTGTGGAAGGAAGTATGTCTCATGAAGGAAGTGCTTAGCAGCTGCAGAATAATGGAATAATATACATTTAGCAGGCTAATGGCAAGATAGGTCTGTCTACAAAACCCATAGGATGCCAGTACATTCATGTACCCTGCAAGAACATTTATAGAAAAAGTTTGAGTATCTTCACCAAGATTGTGCTGTAAGCTCTGCAAGTTTACAAGTTTGCAAGCTTGATAGAAGCATCCAGAAAATTCACCTCTCATCTCTGTGGCTTCATCCAAGGGAGTCCCTCGATGGATGGCTGTTTCCACAATACTGGTGATATAACGGGATGTTTTTTGTGTGTCAATGATATTTGTGAAGGTGTTGCCATTTTTGCTGTTTCCAACAAAAGCAAAATCTTCTTAGACCCTTCTCTAGGAATATACTAGTTGTGTTTTAAAAAAAATAAAATGTGTCCCATTTGAAAATTACATAGCAAGGGGGATTTATTTAAAAGCAAGCAAACAAATAGAAAACACAAAGTTTTGAGGACCTAGGAGTTGAAAATAAAAGAGAAGCAGGAATACTTTGTCTTTCATGTGTATTTTGTGTGTCTTCACCACAAGTATTACTCAGACAACATCCATTTCACTGAGGCCTTATCAAATTTCACAAGTCTAGCAAGGCTGGTGTTGCTCAGTACCTGGGTAAGAGATTTCAAAAGAAGCCCAGGGGAGCTAAAGCCTGCAGGAAGTGTTGCTAATGAGCAGGAGGTGGCACTTTCCCTTCAGTGTCAATACTGTGCATGCTATTAAAAGGATTGTGTTGCTACCTTTGGGATGAAACATTCAAACTAGGTCAGGACAACTGTGGCCACTAAAAATTCCAGAGTCCTGTTTGTAAGAGGGTACAGGTTGCACTCCAATTTAGGGAGCTAAGTTCTAGCTACCTAAATTCCCCTGCTGTTCAAAGTTTAAAAATAATGGAGGAAATAATTCCTTGATATAGTCCAGGGTTTGTGGTATCATCTACCATCATGTCACTAATCTTCACTTCACTAATCCATACACTACCACCTGCAAAAAGACTGACCATATTCCCACTACTCAAAGTTTATACATGGCATATGATCATGAGTTGACATATTATGAAGACTTCATTTTTACTAAACATTTACCAAAGTTTTACAATAATCAGGTTTATAAAGCTCCACACAAGAGAATTATTTCCTCCCTCACATTTCACAACACTATCACGTCTCTGGGTAGCCTCATAATTGAAAACTTCTTGGGGCAGGAATTACCTTTTAATATTATGCCATCTACAGCAACAAACATACTGGCAACACTTAATAAGGCATAACTACATCAGAAATAATGACCACTGATCTACCATTGTCAATATAAAATAAATAAAGCCTTTGTGGCTCAACTTCCCTTAGCTTTTCCATTATTTATGCTAATTTGCAAATTCTCACATGCTAATTTACAAAATACTAATTCACCATGGTCCTCCCTATCACTAATGCAAATTAACAAGGTTCTACTGTAATGTAGATATTATCATTTCTTAATCTCACACAATTCCCAAGTTAAACAGGATATATAATTTTACACAAGAGGTTGCAAGATGTAACATAAAATATGAACAAAAAAACAATGATTTAGATGTGTGGGAGTGTCAAGAATGACAGATACCTCATCCTTTTATAGTCTAACAAAGTTTGGTTTAAAAAAAAGGAAAAATCTTAGTGAGAAGGTAGGAATGAGTGTTCTATTTTAGAGGCAATATGTTCATCCATAGCTGTATCCTGTGAGAACTATTAACAAACCACTGAGCCACTGAAGTGCAAACTATACAGTTACATGTCTCACACAGTAAATTAAGTTGTGGCAATGGAAGAAGCCTAGATGAATGCTCCTTTATAAGTTTTAATACACCAAAGCTGGGTTTTTTGTTTTATGCCATGTGATCTCTCTAATCTTAATTCAAGTGAGTCATAATCTCAATTTTACCCATTCATGATAGACTATTATGTAGTTAATAAATATCAGTGTAGTTAGTAATTCTGATTATAGTTAAAAATAGAATTGCTATTTATAATAGAAATATATTTTAAAAACTTCTATGACTGGCATGCAAGATGTGAATAATTCATTCCCCCTTTTTTGTGAAACCTTGTACTTATGTCCAATCATTGTCATATCAAAATGGGCTATTGCTCAAGCAAAAATATTTCAGCTGTAAATCCTCACGTAATTTCACACGTGGTTATACTTTTACAGATCAGTTAAGGTTTTCATGGCATTTGTAAGGTGCAGAAAGCTTCTTCACAATTTAATAACCAAGGCTGAATGTATTTCATGTGTGAGAAAAAAAATCACACATTCTAGCTTTCAATGACACCTGGTTGTCAATTGCCATATTTTCTAAAATATGAAAAAAATAGTTCTTTTTTATGAAGTCCACTTCTTCATCTACTAGGAGTGAGTAGAGAGAAATACTGACGTGCACTGACCCCCTGAAAAATACTTCCAACAAGCACAGGATGCAGTTGTGGGCCCTTCCACTTTGCACATTGTATTTCATGCAGAGACAGATGAGTGAGTGATGATGGAATCAAGGAGGGGCAAGAGAGTTGACTTTATGGCAGTCAAGTATAATCTCGGGTAGAGGCAAGACATAAGGCATAATATAAAGATTACCTTCTCTCAGATGATGAGAAACCCAGTAGAAGAAGAACTTCTGCATAAAATGACCAACTTTGAGGAGCCAAATGCCAGGGCACTCTGCAAATCCAGAGC
Organism: Alligator sinensis; assembly: GCF_000455745.1. NCBI lineage: Eukaryota > Metazoa > Chordata > Crocodylia > Alligatoridae > Alligator > Alligator sinensis. The sequence continues at coordinate 1,672,021 of NW_005842007.1, forward strand.
CCACTACAGACTTCCAGAAACAGAAGTAGCTTCTCCTGAATTGGAGGTACTATAAGTCATTCACCTACCTGCAGAAACAAGGGGCAGCAGTTTCCAAATGCTTCAGGCCAACATATAATTAAAGGATGTGTCTTTTCTTTGACGTTTCATCTTGTGTATGAGTGTAGCTATACTTTTACCCTGTATTGGTTCTTAATGGAGTGTAAGGAACTTCATGGTAAAACCAGAGGACTGGATCTTTCCTGTTGCACAAAAAAGAGCTCTAAGCACTGTCCCAATCTGACAGTCTATCCAACCTACTGGCAGAGTTGGAATGTTGTAGGTACTGATAACTAAATCAGAGTTGAGCCCCGAGTTGTGCTACTGGTGTGTGTGGGACCAGAGGCAGCCTGTGAAAGTCCTACAATAACAAATGAGATAAGGCAAAGTGGCAAACTGTGGTTCTCCGCCCTCACCTGCTCTCTCACCTGTACCTATACCAGTCTCTCTGCTTATCTGCTGCCCCACAGCGTGCCTTCCCTCCAGCCCTGCACACAGCACTCTAACATGTTCCATCTCATCCCCTACCTCTCCATTCCAGCCCACATACTACCTCCATGGTGGCTCAACCCCAGTGAATATTCCTAAAGCCAGGCTGCCTTGCATGTACTACCTTTAAGCTTTGGAAGCAGCTCAGCAGTGTTTGCACAGGGCTGAACCTGAGCCAATCAGCTCCTACTCTTAATAGGATTAATTAGCCTGCCCCACTGTGATATAATGAGGCAGTTCTCTTGCTTCCTATGCTAAGGCTAGCATAGCTGGAGCAAACTACCAAACCAAGAACTTCTGGTGGGATGATCAGATGGCCTTCAGCTGACCTACCATTGACACCTCTACATTCAAACACTGATCTACCAGATTCAGCAGTGATCTGAGACTCAGGAGGTCTGGATATTATTCACATCTCTGACACTAGCTGGTTAGTGTACCCTAGGCAAACAGTGGCAAATCATAGACAGACGTAATGTGCCCAAATAACACTGTTGACCTAACTCAAGTTCTGCTGTAGTGGTCTTTAGCATGAGCAGTGGGTAGCTGCAGGGATGCAAGCACAATGTGCATGTTGGGGGATAGATAGCAAAGGTTCAGCCAGGTGTTGAGCCCTGCACTTGGGGCTGTGACAGGGACTGGGGAGGGAGGAGATGAAAAGGCTTATCTCAAATGCTAAGCATGAATCCAGGGCCTGCAGAGATTTTCCATATTTCTATGGAATGTAGGTATTGCATCTGTGGTAGGGAGGTGGCTGAGGTGTTAAGTGGGCAATTAACCAGGGTAACGCACTGCCTAACTGAGATGGGATCACAATGCAACGGTGGTTAAAGATAGCACGGTGACCATTAAAGATGCCTGTGATGTTACCACTTAGGTTTGAGGGTCTTATTTTAGCCCTTATTTCTCAGATTACCCATGTTGAAACTCCTGCAGTATAGTCCAACTCTTTCCTGCCATGTCTTGATTACTTTTGATGTTATCAGTTGGGAGGTGTTACTTCCACAGTAGAATGTTGGCAATCTACATAGATTTTTATCTGTTATAAAATGGCCTCTCCAGTGTCTTTCTCAGACTACACCCAAAATTTAGGTCATCTATTGAATCAGAGTCTTATTTGAGTTGAACAATTATCTTTATTATTTTTATTTATTTTTCTTTTTACATATATAACCAGCTCACAATCAGACAGATTGCTGTTATTTTACACTGTTTCATATAACATTTAATCTTCCCTTCGGAACTATTTTGTTGCACCTAGTCTTAAGTCATACAGTTTACGATAAAGGTAACTGAACTGTTCAGACATGAACAGGAAATATTCTCCTTTTTGTATCTGTCTTTTTTCTTTTATTATTATTCCCTCCATCTCCAGTTGAGATCTTGTCTTACAAAGTTTCTTGGGACCCTCCCACTTCTTTTTTTTAAGGGTGAAGGGATAGCCATCACTCAGGCTCTCTCTCTCCTCAAACACCCCTATATCAAGATCAGTCCCACTAAATGTCCAAACAAACAAACAAAAAAGAAGAAACAATAAACTCAGCTTTTGGTGTGATCTGAATAGCAACCACTGTTCCATCCTTCTCGCCACTTTGGCCGACGCGCCTTTCCCTTGCGTAGCATTCTCTCTCTCTCTCTCTCTCTTTTTTTTTTTTTTGAGAATGAACTTGATTCAACAATACCTTGTGGCTTACTTGGGTCTGGTCAAGGTTTCTCTGCTTGGGATCAGCTCCAGGGGCTCTCCAGTCCCTGCATCCCTCTCCAGCTTCTCCTCCTCAGAGCTGTTCCTCACTCCACATTCCCACTACGTGCCATGCTACCCCTCTGGGGGCTTTCAATCTTCAAGGAGCAGCAGCTCTGAAAACAGCATTCTCCCACTGTCCTTGAGTCCTCTCGCCACTTGAACTCTTTCTCTGAGGTAAGTATTGTATTTATTGCCAGTCCCTCTTTACAATGCCCCTGATCTAAACCAATGCCAGTGACTATTAAAGATGCCCCTCACCAAAACTAAAACCAATATGAGGAAGGGAGGGGGAAAAAAGATAGGAAAGGAAGAATACTTTTGCTGCCTATGGACAGCTCCTCTGTGCTCAGCTTTTTTAAACACCACAGGCGTAATTCTAACAATAAGCAGAACTTCTATTAAACAGAACAACATGAAAAGGGTAAACTAGGAAACGAATGTGACAAAGCAAACAAATGCAATGTTAGAAAAAATCAGTTAATTTTAAAAAAAGTTTTATGAAACCCATTACTCCCCCATGAATGCAAGCATGCTGCAGACCCTGTATGGCTACAACATGCACATCCAGCATGTCCTCAGGTAATGGCAACTACAGATGAAGGATTCTCCAGACTAGGGACCTAGGGGCCACTAAACCGTCCCACTTGTGGATTAAATTGTTGTGTGAAACAGGGTACTCAGGATGCCCTCTTCTGTCTGCAGGTTCAAGGCAGATCCAAGGTGAATGACAGACTTGTTCCTCAGCCCTTCCCAAATCCATGAACAGCTGCCATGAGCATTAAGCAATGGCCATTTAGTGTTCTTTGGCCTCTGTGTGCCCCCCCGGAAAGCCACATAGCTATTCATGGCAACTCCTTGATCCTCTGCCTGATCATAGACAAGCAATAACAACAGTACACTATCTTCCTCCCATCATTGTCTGGTCACCATAACTCAGGAGTGGCTTTACTCTGCTATAGAAGCTACCATGTCCATCTTTGTGCAGGAATGAGACTTAATTTATCTGTAGACTTTCTGTTCACCAGTCTAAAACCATGTCTTTGGCCTCTTATTGCCATTGTCACCATGTGCAGGTATCCAACTTGAAAGTAGAACAGGAACAGGACAATGAACAGGAGTTCATTGTTTCCCTCTCTGTTCATTGTTTCAGTCTGCCCCTGGGCTTTGTTCTGCCATAAACTGGGTCTTCTGGGACACAGAGTCCATGGTGGAAAATGGCTGGCTGGGATTCTGAGCCTGGGGAGAATACAGGACACTTCAGGCCCTCATTGTCTGAGCCTAGGTCCACTTCAGAGTCCAAGAACTCTGGCAGATAGGTAATGAGGCTTGGCAGGATGGACTGGGAGTCTCCAATCTGGCTCATTGTCTGGGTTTCTGTGCTGGCCTGAAAGGGCTAAGTGTCTTTGACCATGGTCACATCAAAGTCCTCACCACTGTCCTGGGCAGCACTGTGGGCCACTGCATCCACACATTTTCAGAAATGACAATGTTGTTGTCCAAGAATATGTGGAAATGTTCGTCATAGCAGGTTCATGTGATCCTGTGCGTTCCTGACTCATGGTCACCCAAGTTCACAAACTGCTGCCTCACTACTTGGAGTGGCACTGGGTCAAGTCATGACCCTGGGTTGACATTTCCCTCACAGTCCATTGATGGACTGCCTTGTTTCACTGGCTTGATTGGAGTGCCTGCTTATTCTTGATCTCATTACAGATGGCAAATGAGATCTGCTACCTCCTCCTTGGTTGAGTTACTGCTACTCTTCTTCATGGTACTGAATTCATCAGACTGAGAGGTCATGGTGGAGGGAGGATGGATCATTGTGTGGGGATATGGAGGTCATTGAGAGGTCTGATGAGTCCAGGAGTTTCCCTTTGGATGCAAACTCCAATGCAAGCTCCAATGCTAGTCTCATGTAGGTGGTGAGCACAAAATGGTAAGCAAGTCATTGATTAGGCCAATTAATAGATGGGGGCAGTCACCAAGGGACTAGCATCTGGACAGTAGAGTTGTGTGATCAGGGCCCAAGTGGCTGGACAGAGTTCAAGGTGGGCCAGGATTGGGGCCAAAGTGGCAAACTGTGGGATGTCTACAGGACGGGCTGATCTGCCAGCTCCACATGAATATTGCTGGACAACTTTTGGATTTCTGGCATGATAACCCAGGAAACTGCTACTAGATATTATTGTGTGAACCTGTATGAGGATTTGTCTCATGGACAGTAGCAAGGATGACCAATTTCTTGAACTTTGTCCTGTAAGAAAACATTTTCTACTGCAACAAGACTGTTTGCAGCCTTACTACACACTGGAATACTTTTCTAATCAAGGTCTGAGAAATTCTGAAGAGTACAACTAAATCACAAATCAAACAAGCTACAGAGATACTCTGAGGTACACCTAATTACTCTTTTCATCCAATAAACATAGGTATTAAAGTTAAAGCTGGTCAAAACTAAAAATTTATGTTCCACAGGAAATGTTAATGTCATTCATCAATCATTTTCTTACTTTATTTACATTCAAAATTAAAACAAATAAAATATTTTGACTGTAAAATGAAAATAAAAAAAAATTGGTTTTGGAAATGTTTAGTGTCTAGTTTGAAATTTTATTTTAAATATATTTTGTTTTTCACTTTTCTATTATGATATTTACTTGCAGCAGCACATATTATTAATATAGTTTAAATACGTAGTTATTTTTATTTTATTTTACTTTAAAATAATTCTGGACTGATACTGCTTAGTGCTGATTGAAACAGCTTTTCTAGGTTAAAGAATTTTGTATGTGTGTTAAAATAGAAGTGTTTGACAGCATGTTACACCATACATTACCACTAACACACCATAAAATAATTCAAAATAATCCAAATAATAAAAAAAACTAAAAGAAAAAATGAAAAACAAACATTTGAAATTAAAAAAAAATTAAACTAAAAGTTTCTGAAACAAAGACTTTTTTTAGGTTTTTTTTTTTCCAAAACTAACTTTGTCAAAACAGCTTTTCAATGAAAAAACTGCTTCAATGGAAATAGTTTATCTTTATTTTAAAAGCTTGCCACAGAAATTTACATTTGACACACACGACCTTCCTATTTATAGCTGAGTCAATGAATCCTTCATTTTCTTCAGGGGTGTAGGTTGTAGCCATGTTGGTCTAAGGAAATAGGCAGACAAGAAACTTTGGGTGAATCTGATATCTTTTATTAGACTAACTTGGAGAACAATTTTTAAGCAAGCTTTCAGGTTCAAAAACCCTTCATCAGGCTAAGGAAGTTTCAGCAGTTGAAGTGTGATCTTCCTGGATGGAATGAAAAGTAAAAAAGCCAGAGGCTGGGCTGGTATGCATACAAGACAGACAGTCAGTGAAAATGTAGTTTGAGGAGTCAATGGGTGAGAGACAGGCTGGATGGGGGGAGAGAAGTCATTTCCTTCATAGATTGTAAAGCTGGAAGGGACCTTGGAAGATCATTGGCTCCATCCCCCAGCACAAATCAGGAAAGATAATTGGGGGGTCATGTGACCCCAGCAATGTGACCATCCAGTCTCCTCTTGAAGATCCTCTCTCCTTCCGGTGAGTAGGTGGGGACAGCGACATGAGGCCTGCATTGGCGAGGTCAACCAGTGTTTACGGAGTTGGTGCCGCCAGGTGGGCCTTGGGTTCCTAGATAACAACCTATGCTTTCGGGCAGGGGACTTGCCGGGGCGGGATGGGCTTCACCTCTCTCCTAAAGGCAAACATGTCTTCTCTTTCAGGTTGGCTGATCTCGTACGGCGAGCTTTAAACTAACCTCGCCAGGGAGGGGGGGCCACAGGAAGATAAGGAGATGCCACCTGAGCAAGACAGGTGACACATGCAAGGAGTGCCAGGTAAGAAACAGGGGTCCGGATAGTCTTCCTTATCGGGGGGTGGCAAGCACAGCTATGCAAGGCCTTAAATGCCTGTATACCAATCCTCGGAGTATGGGGAACAAACAGGAGGAACTAGCCCTCAGAATAGCCAGTTCAAACCCAGACATAGTAGGGCTTACAGAAACGTGGTGGGATTCATCCCACGAAAAGGCAGTTAGCATTAGGGGCTACAGGCAGGATAGAGAAGGAAGGAAGGGAGGAGGTGTGGCGCTCTATGTCACAGAGCAATACACATCCTCTGCCAGCAAAATGGGGTCAGAGGAGGGGAAAGCTGAAGTGCTCTGGGTCAAGATACAAGGGGGTTGTGGGAAGAGGGATTTAATGGTGGGGGTCTACTACAGACCCCCCAACCAAGGGGAGGAGCTGGACCGGGAATTTTCGGGCCAGCTTGCAGAGGCACTTAAAGCAAGGGATGTAGTTGTCATGGGTGATCTAAATTACCCGGACATCTGCTGGGAGGAGCAGTCAGCCAAGTTGGACCATTCCAGGAGGTTCCTGGCTGAGATACAGCACCTCCACTTAACCCAGGAGGTGCAAAGTCCCACCAGAGGAAATGCCCTGCTGGAACTGGTCCTCGCCACAG
>NW_005842007.1:1681628-1685551 GCF_000455745.1 Alligator sinensis
AATGGTGGGCTAACAAAAACAAGGATTCATTGCAATACTGACAAGTGCAGTGTGCTGCACTTGGGCAGTAGTAACCGGCAGCACACTTATAAGCTGGGAAACTCCCTTCTTGAGAGCATGGAGGCAGAATGGGATCTTGGAGTCATCATTGACTCCAAGATGAACATGGGCCGACAATGTGAGGTCACGGTCGGCAGGGCTAACTGGATCCTATCGTGTATCCACAGGTGCATCTCAAGTAGGGCCAAGGAGGTGATCCTCCTCCTCTACGCGACACTAGTCAGGCCAAGCTGGAGTACTGTGTCCAGTTCTGAGCACCCCACTTCAAGAGGTATGTGGCCAACATTGATAGGGTCCAGAGGAGGGCCACCTGCATGATCCGGGGACAGCAGGGCAGACCCTACAATGAGAGGCTATGGGACCTGAACCTATTCAGCCTTCACAAGGGAAGGTTGAGGGGGGACCTTGTGACCATCTATAAACTCACTAGGGGGGACTAGAAGGGTTTGGGGGAGACCTTGTTTCCCCTAGCGCCCCCCGAGATAACAAGGAATAATGGCCACAAGTTGTTGGAGAGTAGGTTTAGATTAGACATCCATAAGAACTACTTCACAGTTAGGGTGGCTAGGATCTGGAACCAACTTTCAAGGGAAGTGATGTTGGCTCCTACCCTGGGGTCTTTAAGAAGCAGCTCGATGCCTACCTGGCTGGGGTCATTTGAGCCCAGTTTTCCTCCTGCCCAGGCAGGAGGTCGGACTTGAAGATCTACAAGGTCCCTTCCAACCCTACTTCTATGATTCTATGATTTCCAAGGTAGGTGATTGTGCCACCTCTGGAGGAAGCTTATTTCACAGTCTGGACACACTGATTGTGAAGAAGTCTTTCCTAATGTTGAGTCTGAATCAGTCTTCCATGAATTTGTGGCCATTACTCCTAGTTTTTTTCCCTTGGGTACCCTGGTGATCAGTTGCTCATCAATCCCTTGACATATTCCCCTAGTGTAGTAGTAAGCTGCTACCAGGTCCCCCCTCAGCCTTTTTTATCAGGCTGAAGAGTTCCATATCCCTCACCCTTTCCTCATATAGTTTGCCATGTAAGACTCTGATCATACTGGTGCTTTTTCTTTGGGCTGTCTCTGGCTTGTCCATGTCCCTGTTAAAGTGTGGTGCCCAGAACTGGATGCAGTACTCCAGCTGCAGTCTCACCAGTGCTGAGTACAGCAAAAGAATCACCTCCTTGGTTTTGCTGGAGATGCATCAATTGATACATGCCAGAGTATTATTTGCCCTACTGGCTACAGCCTCACACTGCCAGCTTATATTCATACTGTGGTCTATTATTACCCCAAGGTCCCTTTCATTTGCAGTGCTAGTCAGTTTGGTGCTGCCACACCCGTAGGTGTGTTGGGGATTGCTTGTGCCAAGGTGGAGCACTTTACATTTCTCGACATTGAACTTCATCAGGTTCTAATCTGCCCAACTTGCTAGCCTGTCTAGATCTACCTGCATCTATAGCCTATCTTCAAGCATGACCATGCTTCCCCATAACTTGTCATCTGTGAACTTGGCCAGTGAGCTCTTCACCCCCACATACAAATAATTAATAAAGATGTTGAAAAGTACTGAACCAAGCACTGACCCTTGCAGGACACCACTGCCCACTTCTTGCTAGGATGACACAGATCCATTCACTACAACTCTCTGGGTCCTATCCTGCAGCCAGTTTCTCACCCACCTGACTGTCTCAGAATTAAGCCCACAATCCTCCAATTTTCTCATGAGGACATCATGGAATACTAGATCAAAGGCCTTTTGGAAGTCAAGGTATACAATATCAACTTATTCTCTTGTGTCCAGGTGGTGAGTTCCCTGGTCATAGAAGGAGATGAGGTTGATAAGGCAAAACCTGCCTGCAATGAAGTCATGCTGGCTGTCATTCAGAATCTTACCTTCTGCAAGCTTATTGCACATAGACTCCTTGATTAACTCTTCTAGGATTTTCCCTAGGATGGAAGTTAAGCTAATTGGCCTTTAGTTACCCGGGTCCTCCCTCCTGCCTTTCTTGTGGATAGGCACAACATTGGCCCTCTTCCAGTCCTCAGGGACTTCTCAAGAGTGCTACGAGTTGTGGAAGAGTTTTGCCAGGGGCTCCACAATGACTTTGGCCAGCTCCTTCAGTACTCTCGGATGAAGATCATCTTGTCCCACTAACTTGCATATATCTATTTGCTTAAATTCATCATATTCCAATTCTATGGCAATAGTAGGAAGGTGATTATTCCTACCATGTGCATCTTATACTCTACCTGGCATTGTTTTCCCCTTGATCCAGTGAAGGACTGAGGCAAAGTAGTCATTCAGGACTTCAGATTTCTCCTGGGTGCTGGTAACCAGCTCTCCTGAGTTGTTGAGCAATGGCCCCACACTCCCACTTGTTTCCCTCCTGTTCCCTATGTACCTAAGAAGGATTTCTAGTTTTCCTTCATTCCCATTGCTAATCTAAGTTAGCTCACCACTTAAGCCTTTCTTATCTGTTCCCTGCAAATGAGGATCATCATGGAATCGTCCTCCTTGGAGCCCACCCCATTGTTTCTCACCTGCCCCAAGCTTCCATTGTTTATGTCTCTTTCTTCTTTTGCAAGAGGACTGCAATTTCCCTGTTTAGCCAAGAGGGCTTACTGCCCCTTCTGTTACCTTTTCTCCACATGGGAATGGACTTCCTTTGTGCTTCAAGGATCGTGTCTTTAAGGAACAACCACTAGTCATGCACATCTTTTGCCTTTGGTCCCTGATCCTGCAGCACTTACCCTATTAGTGACCTAAGTTTGTTGAATTTTGCATTTTTGAAGTCCAACACTTCAATCCTGCTATCAGACTTGTCTTCCTTGTGTCAGACAGTGAACATGATGATTTCATGGTCACTGTTGCCCAGATTTCCCTCTATATTTAAATATAGACGGGTCAGTCACCAGGTCATCTCCTTTGGCCAGGACCAAGTGTAGCACAGCATCACCTCTGGTTGGCCAATGCACCTCCTGAGTCAGGAATAGCTCATCAACACAGGTCAGGAAGCATCATGATCAATCCAACTTGGCCAAGTGTTCCTCCCAGGAGATGTCTGGAAAATTAAAATTACCCATGACAACCATATCACGTGCACATGTGGCCTCAGTCAGCTCTCGGGTGAATTCCTGATCAAATTCCTCCCCCTGGTTTGCAGGGGTTTAGGTTGTAGCCGTGTTGGGCTAAGGACATAGGCAGACAAGGTTCCTTGGGTGAATTTGATATCTTTTATTAGACCAAACCAAATATTTGGAGAATAGTTATTAAGCAAGCTTTTGGGTTCAAAAACCCTTCATCAGGCTAAGGAAATTTCAGCAGTTGGTGTGTGCTCTTCCTGGATGGAATGAAAAGTAAAGAAGTCAGGGGCTGAGCTGGGGAGTCAGTTGCCAGGCAGATTATAATGTATCAAAAATCCAATGTCTAACAATTTAAAAGACAGAAATCCATGCATGTTGCCTGACAACACACAGTGGATACAAAGAGACTACGAAAAACTTCCTACAGCATTCATCCTACATAAAAAGAAGAAATGGAACAAATTTGTGTGGGTGTGGGCAGTGGGGTCCCGCAGGGCTCGGTCCTTGGACCAATACTCTTTAATGTCTTCATCAGCAACTTGGACGAGGGAGTGAAATGTACTCTGTCCAAGTTTGCAGATGACACAAAGCTATGGGGAGAAGTGGACATGCCGGAGGGCAGGGAACAGCTGCAAGCAGACCTGGACAGGTTGGACAAGTGGGCAGAAAACAACAGAATGCAGTTCAACAAGGAGAAATGCAAAGTGCTGCACCTAGGGAGGAAAAATGCCCAGCACACCTACAGCCTAGGAAATGACCTGCTGGGTGGCACGGAAGCGGAAAG
>NW_005842007.1:1690314-1696225 GCF_000455745.1 Alligator sinensis
GCAACTGACTCCCCAGCCCAGCCCCTGGCTTCTTTACTTTTCATTCCATCCAGGAAGAGCACACACCAACTGCTGAAACTTCCTTAGCCTGACAAAGGGTTTTTGAACCCGAAAGCTTGCTTAATAACTATTCTCCAACTATTTGGGTTTGTCTAATAAAAGAGATCAAATTCACCCAAGGAACCTTGTCCCCCTGGTTTGGTGACTTGTAGTGTACACCTACAATTAGGTCTATCTCAGCATGCCCCCCCGCCCCCCTGCATCTTAACCCAGAGGGTTTTGAGCTGTTCATTTTTGAGCCAATATCAGCCTTCAAGGAGGTGTACTGGTCCTCCACATAGAAAGTAATGCCACCACCTTTCTTTCCCACCCAGCCCCTTCAATGCAGGGTGTAGCCCTACCTAGCTGTCCTCCAGTCATATTAGGAGTCCCACCAGATCTCTGTAATCCCTACTAGATTATAAATGCCCACTGCAGAGTAGGAGACCTAGCTCCTCCTGCGTGTTCCCCATGTTCCTGGTGTTAGTATGTAGGTTCCTGAGTCCTCCTATTGAGGCCCTCATTTTTCTGCCCCACTGATGGAGAACTATTCCCTCAGCTTCCATAAGAGTGTCTCTCCCAATGTCCCTATCTACAGGGCTTACTTGTATGTTGGTCCCTGGACCTGTTTGCATTTGTGTATCCCTGTCCCCCAGTAGTCTTAGTTTAAGATCCAGAAGATCAGTCATCCTGGCCACAAACAGGGACTTACCTTTCCTTGTGAGGTAGATGCTGTCCCTTCCCAGGAGTCCTCTCTCCCTGAAGTGTGCACTGTGGTAAATATAAATATATATGCCTTATGAAATAAGAATGTAATTTAACACATTAAACAAAAGAAAACATATGCATGAATATAAAGGAACACAGTTACAATTTTACCATCTTCTGTTGACAGGGAGGTGGTAGATAAATAAATTTGTTTTGCTTTTGATTTAACAACTTCTTTCAATATTTGTCAGCTATGTTGTACATGATTTGCAGGGCTTGATTTTGTTATTGACTTGATTGGAGTTACTTTGATTTATATCTGCTGAGAAGCTGTTCTATACTGTATAAAATGTACAAGACTAAAAACATATTATAGTTAAAATCTAGACGAGTGATGTATATTTTTTCATTCTTGCATGTCAGTCGGAAACCTAGATACTTTGTATGTGAAGAAGGAATAATGTTACGCTTATTTTGAACAGTTGACAGGCATAGCAGAAAGGCTGATATGATTAATACCTTAATAATAGGGTTTGAGTCAGTTAATCCCAATAGATTCCCAACCTGGAGAAAATGCCAAGACACTCTCAGTAGTTAAGCAACCATCATTGGATAACAGGGTCCATTTTTAGCTCTTTTATACCAAAGAGACTTTACAATATATTAAAATTGAAAGAATCGAAGTGTTTTTCTCATAGACAGTAGAGTACAGTTGAGCTAATTGACTTTATTCCCAAAACCCAATTCTTACAAGAAATAGATTGAGTTACCTAAAAATTAATCTTCACCCTGCCTTCCTTTCTGAAATGTTTAAATACTTACCTCCAGATAAATATTCAGAAGTCTCTCTTTTTCTTTCTTCCTTTTTCTAGGGCACCCATCATATTTGACAAGTGTATTGCTGCCAAACACACAATAGAAGAATTAGAATAGACTCACACTTGAAGTTCAGATATCATGGCTGGACATGTACCAAGACACAATGAAATTAAGTACATCAAGAAGTTTTTTCCATTCTCTGTTGCATCTCTGAGCAAGGAAGAGCTTGGGTCTTTTCCTTCTGGTCACTAAACACAAAGATAAGGGAATTTTTAATATTACAAAAAATGCAGAACTATTTTAAAAGGGTTTATCTAGGCCATGACCAGTCACTGAGAAATTTCAACCTCTAGAAATTTTTCCAGGAGAAGAAGCACTATATCCAGGCAAACATTCAGCCTACAACCGTTCCTCTTCCCTGTCCCTTATACCTTTCCCATATTGAGTTCATCCCAATCTGGGGAAGGCATGAGGAGAAGTAGCTACTCCACTCCTCCTGTTCTCAGGGTATGGGGAGTGGAATGGTAGGAAAGACTCCTTGTGCTTCTCCAGACCAGGGACATCCTTGTCCTGGGAGCAGGTGGGAAGCAGTGGCATAAGTTCCACTCCACTACAAAACCGGTCCAGTAGTAGTGGTCCATTTCCCAGACTGTGGAGTCTCAGATCTAGGGAAAAGGAGGGTAACAGCAGTAGCTAGTCCATTCCTCTCCCAGACCAATCTGGGTGGGGAGTGAACCAGTAGGAAAAGCCTCCTGCAGTTCCCACTCTGGGGAAGTAGGGGAAGTGTCATCCCACTGCTGCACTCCCAACCAGAACCAGACCAGGAGAGGAGTGGAGTAGCATACAGGCATTCATTCATTCAAGAGAATCTCCCTCACAAGGGATATCTTTGAGGTCTCAACCTGGAACACTTTTTTTCCCCAAAGAGGACATGTTTCTTCCAGGAGAAATTGAGTGAATGTTTATATGATACTAGTTTCTACCAGTAAGTGGCCATTCTCGCAGTAGAAAGGTAACGCTTGTACATGGTCTCAGACCCATCCTTTCTGTATCATCTAAGGAACTGAAGTCAGCACTGTTCATGCAGCAAAACCATTCCAAGAAAATCCTTGGCCAAATCCAAAAATAATTTGCTGTATTATTTATTGTGTGTCTTACAGTAGTGTCCAGAAGTCCTAACCATGATAAGACACCTTTTCTATGAGATAACAGATGGACACATGATAAGGGAAAGTTTATGCCCCAAAGACTACTGTCTAAATAGAAAAGGCAGGTACTGGTGAGGACTGGTGGGGTTGGGGAGAAAGAAGTAGTGTTGGAAGAATTTGGATTGAAGAGAAGAGAACAAAATGACAGGCATAGATTATTTTTGCTGTAGCATTTTGTATGGACTGGAATGTGTAAAGTGTGACATTAAGGCATTCTACAGAGGAGGACTGGTCTAGAGGGATATAGCATGGACCTAAATAAGAGATTTAGCTATGAGGAGGGAAAAGAAAGAACAGAATTTAATCTCATGGGGTGCATCCAGACGAGCACGCATATGCCTCTTGCAGTGTCTCAAAGGCCTTTGAGACACTACAAGAGACATGTGTGGGAATAAAAAAAATGTTCCCCACACTGCATATTTGCAATGTGGGGCAAAATTAGATCCCAGGATAGCCTGAGGTCAAAAAATACCGCGAGGAAAAAAAGTGGGGCAGGGAACAGTTCAGGAGCATGCCCTGAAGAAACTGGAAGGAGGAACTGACAAGAGAGGAAAAGATAAGAGGTAAGAAGGTATTTGGAGGAGGTAAAAATGAGTCTGATTCTGTCCCACTGCGAGGACTGGGGAAGACAGCATAAAATAAATTGGTTTTTATTATTATCACTACTATTACTACCTACTACTACTTTGCTTAAAAGCTTGAAATACTTTGATTTTCCCCTAAAATTCTTTCTGTTTGAAGCCTACTGACAAAAGCATGCATTTACAAAGAAAAATAGCTTAAGAAGTATATACAGGACATCTCTGCCAAAGCATCTTGGTAATTGCCAAAAATCAGACAGATATGACTGATATGGCCTGATAATAAAGTGTATTTGAGTTTTTAAAAGTAGGAAATTTAATCTTACTCAAATTGCTTTTCAATTTGACACACTTACATAGAGTTCTTGCTCTCCCCTTCTTTTCATAGATTTCATAGATTTCTAGGGTCAGAAGGGACCTATTAGATCATCGAGTCTGACCCCCTGCTCTGGGCAGGACAAGTCTGACCCCCTGCTCTAGGCAGGAAAGAGTGCTGGGATCAAGTGACCCCAGCCAGGTGCTTGTATAATCTCCTCTTGAACACCTCCAAGGTAGGGGAAAGCACCACCTCCCTTGGAAGTCCATTCCATATTTTGGCAACCCTCACCATAAAGAATGTCTTCCTCATGTCCAATCTAGATCTAGTCTTCTTCAGTTTATGGCCATTGTTTCTAGTAACCCCGAGGGGTACTTGGGTAAACAGAGTATCCCCTATTCCCTGCTGACCCCCCTCCCCGGTCCGATGAGTTTGTAGACAGCCACAAGATCACCTCTCAGCCTTCTCTCCTGGAGGCTGGAGAGATTCAGGTCCCTCAGTCTGTCTTCATAGGATCTTACCTGAAGGCCCTCAACCATGCAAGTAGCCCTCCTCTGAACTCTTTCCAGGTTATCCACATCCCTCTTGAAGTGGGGCATCCAAAATTGGATACAGTACTCCAGTTGCAGCCTAACCAATGCTGCATAGAGGGGATGTATCATCTCCCTAGACCTGCTCGTGATGCACCTGCTAATGCAAAACTTACTACCTCATCACATTGGCAACTCATGTTAATTTTTGCATTGACTATAACTAAGATCCCTTTCCACTTCTGTGCTACATACAATGGTACTTCCCAGTCTATAGGTGTATTGATAATTTTTTTTCCCCAGGTGCAGCACTTTGCACTTATCTTTGTTAAATTACATCTGATTCTGATCTGCCCACTTCCCCAGTCTATTCAAATCCACCTGAATTCACTCCCTACCCCCTAGTGTGTTTACCATACCCCATAGTTTAGTGTCATCTGTGAATTTGGACAGAGTGCCTTCTACATCCTCATCCAGATCGCTAATCAAGATATTGGACAGTACTGGTCCAAGGCCAGAATCTTGGGGGACACCACTGCCCAAATCTCTCACGTAAAATCTGACCCATCCACCACCACTCTCTGGGTTTGTCCCATAAGCCAGTTTTCCATCCACCTGACTGTGAAAGAATCCATGTCACAGCTGCTTAGTTAACTTGTAAGAATTGGGTGCGACACCGTGTCAAAATCCTTTTTAAAATCCAAGTAAATAATATCTACCTTTACTCCTGCATCTAAGCACTTTGTGACCTGGTCATAAAAAGAGATCAGGTTAATCAGTCAGGATCTGCATGCTATAAACCCACGCTGGTTGCCCCTTAACACTGTATTGCCCACTGGCCCCCCACAAATGTGATCCTCAATGATTTTTCTAAGGTCTTGCCAAGAATAGAGGTGAGGCTAACCGGCCTATAATTACCTGGGTCCTCCTTCCTCCCCTTCCTGCAAATAGGTGCCACATTGCCTCTTTTCCAGTCATCTGGGACCTGCCCAGAGCATTATAGGCTCTCAAACAGTTGCGCCCATGGTTTCACTATGACACTGGCTAATTCCTTTAGTACGCTTGGGTGAAGATAATCAGGGCCTGCCAACTTAAATACATCCAACCCCTCCAAATGCCCCTTTACCAGGTCAGCGCTAACCGTTGGTGGATTGGTATCTCTCTCAAGCCAGACTAAAGTCTCATTTGGAGTTGTGTTTGTATCCATGACCAGGAACACAGATGCAAAGAAATCATTTAAAAGCTCAGCTTTGTCCATCCTTTCTGTTATGAGTTCATAGAATCATAGAATCATAGAAGTAGGTTTGGAAGGGACCTTGTAGATCTTCAAGTCCGACCCCCCAGCCAGGTAGGCATCAAGCCGCTTCTTAAAGACCCCCAGGGTAGGAGCCAACACCACTTCCCTTGGAAGTTAGTTCCAGATCCTAGCCACCCTAACTATGAAGTAGTTTTTATGGATATCTAATCTAAACCTACTCTCCAACAACTTGTGGACGTTATTCCTTGTTATCCCGGGGGGGGGGTGCTAGGGGAAACAAGGTCTCCCCCAAACCCTTCTGGTCCCCACTAGTGAGTTTATAGATGGTCACCAGGTACCCCCTCAGCCTTCTCTTGTGAAGGCTGAATGGGTTCAGGTCCCATAGCCTCTCATTGTAGGGTCTGCCCTGCTGTCCCCGGATCATGTGGGTGGCCCTCCTCTGGACCCTCTCA
>NW_005842007.1:1696410-1726304 GCF_000455745.1 Alligator sinensis
TATAGTTGCCCGGGTCCTCCCTCCTCCCTTTCTTAAAGATGGGGACCACATTGGCTATCTTCCAATCATCTGGCACCTGGCCTGAGCACCACGAGCACTCATAAAGCTGTGCCAAGGGCCCAGCAATAACCCCTGCTAGTTCCCTCAACACCCTGGGGTGGAGAGCATCTGGACCTGCTTACTTGAACGTGTCCAGCCCCTCCAGAAGCACTCTATCCTGGTCCTCCTCAACCCTAGGTCTTGAGGCATTCCCCTCGAGTCCATCTTGAAACACAGTGGGGGAGTCCCGGTCCCTGCACTAGAAAACGGAGGTGAAGAATTTGTTAAAGGGGTCTGCCTTCTCCTCTGGCGCAACCACCAGATTGCCCAGCGCATCTTGCAGGGGCCCCACATTTCCCGGCACCTTCTTCATCCTCCCTATATATTTGAAAAAGGACTTTTTATTATCTTTGATCTTGAACGCCAGTCCTAGCTCTATGTCCACCTTAGCTTTCCTAACAGCCCCCCTATAGGCCCGAGCAGTGGAGGTATACTCTTCTTTGGAGATAGCCCCCCGCTTCCACCAGGTGTACACCGCCTTTTTGGCAACCAGGCATTCCCGGACATCCTTGGTGAGCCAGGGAGGCTTTTGGGCACTCTTGCCCCCCTTGCTTCTTGTTGGGATCG
This sequence comes from Alligator sinensis, assembly GCF_000455745.1. NCBI lineage: Eukaryota > Metazoa > Chordata > Crocodylia > Alligatoridae > Alligator > Alligator sinensis. The sequence goes on from NW_005842007.1 coordinate 1,697,077, forward strand.
TCACCCCTTGGGCCTTGAGTATCGTCTCCTTAAGGAATGACCCTTGTTGCCCTAGTCCATCCTATAGTGGCCCTATGTTACCTCGCACCTTCTTCTTTCTCCCTATGTACTTAAAGAAGGACTTTTTTGTTACCCTTAATCATAGTTGCCAGCCTGAGTTCTGTTTCTGCTTTGGCCTTCCTCACTGCTTCCTTGCAAGCATGAGCCAAGCAGGCATACTCCTCTTTAGTGGCCTCCTGCTTCCACCGCCAGTTAGCCTCTCTTTTCCCCTGTAGGCTCTCCTGGATTTCCCTGCTCAGCCAAGAGGGTTTCTTGGCTCTTTTGCCTCCCTTTATGTGTACTGGGATGGTACCCCTTTGTGCCTACAGAATCAGTCCCTTGAGGTACTCCCACCCTTCTTGGACTCCCAACTCACCGATGTTATTACCCCTCAGTTCCACTCTAACTAATCTCCTAAACTCATTGAAGCTGGCCTTCCAGAAGTCAAGCACTTCTGCCCCAATAGTTATCTTTCCCACCTTATGCCAGATAGTGAATCCTATCAACAGGTGGTTGTAACAAATGGGCCTTCCCTGGGCCTGTCAGATGTTGGCCTGCCCACCTGTTTCTGGGCTAACCACCCACCTCTCTCTCCTGCCACACTTTGTTGATACATAATTATGGTGTTAATTAGGCAGGAGGCTGCCCATTTTCCTGCCTTAATGTCATTGGGCACTTTCTGTGGCTCCATTCCTCCCCTACACCACAGCCCAAGCCTCACAGGTGTTCCCTCCAGCTAGCTAGCATTTGGACATGAGCTTCAGAGTCTCACTGGGTCTTTCACTCTACACCAGAGCTCTTGGTTCCAGCACCCTCACACTGGGATTACTCTGTACATGCACACACAGCAACATACACAAGGCCCCAGGCCCACACACTGGGCTAAAAGCCCATACATACACTCTTGGGTCTCCAACCCCTTCCTCACTCTCAGGGCTCCAACTCCTCCTCTGGGATCAGGGCTCCGAGCCCTGTCCCCAAGCCCTCCCTGGGCAATCCCCTTATCCCCGGCCCCCAGAAGCTTCCTTAATAGCTCCCCAAGACTCAGAGCTCCACCCCCCTGGACCTTCATGATGGCTCCATTATGCAGCCTCAGGCCTCCACCGCAGAGTTTGGGTGCCACTACAGGTCCCTCCACCAACCTGGGTCCTGCTTCAGTGCTCCCACAGTGATTCTGGGCCCCCCTTGCTTGATCTTGCCCACCAGGGATGTGGGAGCTGGGGTTATTAAGTTATCCAACCCACCTTTCACCAGGGTGGTAACTGGCCTGGTATTTCCAGGGAGCTTCTGTACCACTGGGAACCCCACCAGGCCATCCACTCCCAGCAGGGTGCAGTTTTAGGTCATGCCCAGGACCATGAGCATCCTAGCCATCCCTGTCAGCTCTTGTCCTTACCTCCTGGTTGTTCCTACTGCAGCTCAGCTAGGCAATGTTTCTGCCTGGCCTGGCAGCAGCAAACTGTAGCCTTTATATACAAGGTTCTCAAAATGGCTGCCACCATCAGGCACCTGGTAGCTGCCTGACTGCACTTAAAGTGGCAGGCACCAATAGTGCCCTGCCACAGTGGTCACTATCTCCTAGGTTACCTCATACCTGCAGATCCCCCACCAAGTCAAGTAAGGCTTTTCCCCTAGTGGAAGTGCATACCTCCTTTGTTAGGTGCAGGTCCTGTATGCAGGTTGGGAACATGTGTGAATGGTCAGACCTGGCTGATTGCTTCTCCCAGCAGATGTTCGGGTAATTTAGGTCACCCATGACAACCAGGTCCTTTGAGCGTACTGCCCTTGAGAGTGGTCTCAACAATTCTAGGTCTAACCTCCTGGTGTGGGGGTCTGTAGTAGACCCCCACTACCAAGTCCCTTTCACCCCTACCCACCTTGTAATCTGACCCACAGGACTTCAATCTCCCCTTCTTCTGTCCCCATCTTTATTACAGAAGATGTATAATTCCTTAATGTATAAACCAATGCACCCTCCTTTTTCCCCAATCTATCCTGCCTGTATAGCCTATACCCCCCAATGCCCACTGCCCAATTGTGGGTAGGTTCCCACCAGGTTTCTGTTAGCCCAACCAGGCCAAAATCTTTGTTTGCAAGAAGGATTGCAAGTTCCTCCTGCTCATTCACAATACTCTTATCATTAGTACAGACACCTACGCCCCCCCCAGTAGGTGCCCTTAGTACTCCCCCATCCTGATGCTTAGGGGGGCCCTTAGTATTTGGTCTATTCCAGCATGCGGTTCATGGCTTGTCATTCCTGGTTTCACCCTGTCTTCAGCATTCCTGTCCCACAACAAAGGTAGTTTAAAGCTCTACACAGGAGGTCTGACAACCTGTAAGAAAACAAACTCTTAGCTTTTGGAGACAAAGGTAGACCATCATGTCCCAGCAATGTCCTATCCTGGAAGAACAGATTATGGTCTAGGAAGCTGAACCCCACACGGTGGCACCAACTCCGAAGCCAAGTTTTCCTGTGTTTCACTTAAGCCTTGAGTCTGAAATGGTAAATCAATACTGGCACACACACCTCAACCAGTTCTTTTAAGAAACAGCATTTTAAAAGTTAAACATTCTGGCAAATTGCTCAAACACAGTCTTAAAAGGATCAATAGAGCATTTCAAAGTTGTTGTTAGAATTAGACCCAGACACTCAAATCTAATTTTTTTTGCAATTACTAGTTTTGTTGCTATAGCTCAGATTGTTCTGATCCAAACATCTGTCATCCTACTCACATATTTTCAGCTTTCCATACTTGCTAAGTTTCAAATTGTATGATTCCAAAATATTTCTTTTTAAAGGTTGATTTGAAAAAAAGAATAAAAAACCCTACAATAGCTGAATGTTTTCTTCAGTCATGCCTAAAAGCAATATTTTTTCCTCCTTGTCAAATGTTATCTTCATTAATGGTCTAAGTAAATCAAATGAATGCACATTAAAGTCACATGGAGGATCTGACAAGATCTTTATTCTGATATTAACACTGTTAATCACTGCAAGGGCACAAGTTATTTAAATGTTCAGAACATTAATATAGCAATATTCATTTAGGTTTATAACTCTCCCAATGCTACTGTCACCTGATCCTGTGACACTGACACTGACTCAGCTATTTGCCTAGAGTAACTCCATGGATACCTATACTTCCAGTTACCATGAACAAAATATGCCTCTTGCAACAATATTTAGCAATGCCTTGTCTCTCCATCAAACATCTGTCAATAAAGAATACACCATAGCACTAGAAAGGGAGATTTGATGTAATGAATAGGGCTGTGTGAAGCTTCGGACCCTGATTCAATTTGGTGGAGATTCAGCCTGATTCGGTGGCCAAATCTCTGAATCCAAATTGAAATCAGGAGACGCATTAATATCTCTCAGAATCAAATCAGAACCATCCGAATCAATTAGGAGAGTTTCGGAAAGATTTGACAATTCGGACATAGACAGAACTTTAAATGTTTTTTCTACATACTTCAAGGTACCAGGCAACTTGTGAATGCTGTGATGCTGGGGCAGATGGAGTGTCCCACAGGAGCATGGGGTGCTCCCCAGCGCACTCGGCAGCACTTCCAGCCCTCTTCCAGGTCTTCCAGGGAGTACACCCCCCCCCCGCCCCACGGCTCTGCGACTAGTGCCTCCTGGGTCTGATGAGGCACGCAGGGTCCCCCTGCAACTGATTGCTGAGCTGAGGGATGTGGGGGGGCAGCCCCAGTGTTCTCCCCAGCAGACCCAGAACTGGACCAGAAGTACTTCTGATCCACTTCCGGTTCACTGCCAAGCATGTGGGTGCCCCCCCAACACTCCTGTGGGACGTTTCATCTGCCCCATCATCATAGCATTCACGAGTTGCACCTGGTAGCTCGAGGTATGTAGAAAAAACATTTAAAGCTCTGTCTATGAACAAATCACTGATTTTCTGAATCAGTTTCAAATCTCCAAATTTGGATTCGGCTGAATCAAATCGGGGACAGTGAACTGAATCAACGAATCAAATCGCTGTCCCCGATTAAGGCTGAATCCAAATCAAATACGGCCCATTTCACACAACCCTAATAATGAACTAGGAGAAACTCCTGAGCTATATTTTTGCTTTAAGACTTTCCTTGTAATCATATCTAAATTGCATAGAATGATACTTTTTGTCTAAATTACATAGAATAATACTTACTTGTCTGAAGTTGTAGTCCATATTGATCTAAAAAGGGCCTTTGGCTTTTTGTAGGAGTTCAGGTGATTCCTGAAGAGTCACAGTGAGCTTGCCAACAGAGTAATTTATTAAAATTTGCACAGAACTCTTGTAGGATAAGTGCTAAGTATAATGCATTGCCATCAGTCCAAAAATATACCATTTACAGGGTAAAATAAATACCTGGTTGTTAACATATTAGGATTTGGGGGAAGCATTTAGCTTTCATTCATGTGGATACTAATAAACATCTTGAATCAGAAAATTATGGTTACACTGAAGGTATATTTAGAAATAATGTACTGGTATGTAATTTCTACATTGTGTAGTTAAAACCCACGGGGAGAAACTATTAAATGAGGTGGTGAGTTTCTACAATGGAATTCTGTGTAGTGAGACACCTTTGAGATTACTTTAAATGATCTTGATAATGCTGAGTTACTGACTTGCAAGATTAAGCAAAAGGTACAAGAGAAGGAGTGTAGTTAAGATAATCAATTATATAGCTGAGACGTGGAACACAAGAGCCAAATAAGTGACTGTAATCCCATAAGGGTGTGAAGAACATTGTATATGATACCCACACTCTCTGAAGTGGCTTTACCATTACTTTATTCCCATATTATATAAAAAAAAACAATGACGTGGAGAAGTATGTTGTGCTCAGTATCAACATAGCTTATAGCTCTTGCTCAGCAATGTGGTTTGTATTAATTGACTTGCTGAACTATGATGCAACTATTAATTTATTTTGACCTTTTAATTCAGCAGATAGCTGAAATACAAACCACTCTGCCTGGATTTATCCAGTTGAATACTGGTGTAAAAGATGTAGACAAAAATGATCAATGATAGCAAGATAAAAGTAATTTCTGTGTTTTGCTATTTCCTTATAGGATATCAGAGCTCAGAACACCTAGTAAAACATACTGTAATCATGGGTCTCATCCTCACCACTGTTATCATCTTTTCATTTAATCATTTTTACTCTAAGAGGAACAGATAAAATTAACTGACCTATGCACCAATGATTCATGATATATCAACTTTTTCAGCATCAATTGTTGTAAGGCCCTGTTTTTTACTACATAAATGACCAGATTTAAAATGGTTATTGCTGTCACTGTAGCAATCTTTCTTGTCCTGCTTATGCAGGGGGTCGGGCTCGATGATCTATTGAGGTCCCTTCCGACCCTAACATCTATGAATCTATGAATCTATAGGGAATTACATAATACACATCACCATGTAAGAACTACAGTGTTCACTACTGACTCTTCGAAAGACTGTTGCTCTTCTCTCTTTAATGAGTGTAAAAGGTACTCATTAAACAGAGTAATCATTTAGGGAGCTTTTTCAAAAGCAGTCAGCACTAGCACAAGTAAGCATAAATTGCATAGAACTCCCACAGATTTCAGAGTTAGACCAACTCTGAAGGCTTCTGAAAATCTCACTCTTCATTTTGAGTTATTTTGTTCTGAAGCTGATCCCTGACTGTAATATAAATAATTGAAAAACTAAAAAAAATTGTAATTTCCCTTTTGTAAGTGTGTCAGAAACTTTGACTCAATTTTAGTGTCAGAATAGGCACACACAGGTCTCATTATTTTCAAATAGTTCTGTACATAATACATCCGGCAGCAAACTTCATTTCTACAACTGTCTGCATCTAAGGCTGCTAACTGAAGTTAATTTACATGATGGGGTCTGATCCACAGCCCCAACAATTGCACCTCCTGCCATGCCACACATGCATGACTGGGCATGTGATTTGGGGATCAGAGATTAGATCCCAGTTGTGCCTTACTTTCCAATGCAGGGGAAGCTCCAGCTGGGTGGCACTCATAGTTTATACTCATTCCTGTAACAGGGACCTGTAAAAGCCACATGTGCCACCTGGCTGCAGTTTTGATAATCACCTGTCAATCAACCCATTCCAGATCCCAACCCCAGCCCTAGCCTCAGCCCCAGCTGATAATTAATTGATTGGCAGGCATCCAGCTTTCAGTTTTGCGGTGCAGGGGGACTCCAGGATCACAATCCCAGGCTCTACTTGCACTGGCAAATAAGGTGTGATGCGCATCTAATTCCCCAACCCAAAATTGCATGTCCTACCATGCACATGTGCATGGTATGAGGCATGATTGTTGGGATTGTAGATCAGATCCCATCACTCCTTTAAGTGAAGGTCCGTCAGTAGCTTAAATACAACACCTACAGACCCAGGCTATGTAATATGGAAGGTGGAACTGACAGTAACAATATACATGGGGCATGCGTGGTTAGATTTACATCTTTTCTTATCTGTCTTTATATACTAATAAAAAACTTAGGAAGACTTCTTACATTTTGCAGTTTTAGTGACATTCTGAATTGTTCAAGAGGATAAACAGTTTAGGCTTGTTATCTTCTACAACCACCTAGCAGATGGGAAACACAGTCTGAAATGTCTTGATTTCCGAGTAGTAACTTATTGCTAATGTTTTCTGTCATTAGAGCCACTGTGGGCTCAAGATGAAGCAAACAATAAACACAATTTAAAATAAACACTTTTTATTAAAGTCAACACCAAATTAAGTCATATTTAAAATCTATCCCAGAGTAGCAAAGGCTTTCCTCTTCACATTGTGCTTCATAATGCACCCTGAGCAAAAGTGCAAAACCTGAACTGGCTCACTCCTTAATTACATATATTAATCATTTTAAATTGTCTCAATCAGTAATAACAAATACTACAGCTCCCCTAGAATAACATCATAATTAGCATTGCAATATTTAAAGCCCAAACAAACAAATGAGTAATGAAACCATTTAGCTTTCCTTTCAGTGTTTCAATTTATAATCAGTTAAGGATACTTACTTGCTTACTCTAAGTGAAATAAATGGAAAATGAAAATGGTATTTTATAAAGAGTGTGTTCAGAGCATTGAAATATAAAACAGAAAAAGGAAGCAGGGCAGAAAAAAGTCCAGTTAGGTACCATATGTAATGAACTGTTTGAACTGGGGAAGTTTCTAGTGTCAAATACTGCCTAGATAAATTACAGTATCTTCAATATTCCAGTAAACTATTAGGCATGGAAGCCCTGTAAAGAAACAAAGCTGGATTTTACTGTTTTATTGGCATGATTTCATGGAACTGGAGTGGGGTGGGGTGGGGTGGGATGGGATAAGAAAAAAAATAAGCTATGGAGAAATAAGTAGAAGGGTCCAAAGTCCCAAAGAAGAGGACAAAAATCTTGTATCTCATTCTGGTAGTCAGAAAAAACCCTTTAAAAACAGACACAACGAAAAGATAAATCATAACACGCAGTTCTTTTGTTTTGATATAGTCTGGTTTAAAGTATTGAAAATAATACATTACATTATATTAGCAAACATGATTTAGTGTATTTTGTAAAAATAATGAAGCATTAAGACTCCCCATTGCCTGATCTGCTATTAAGTCTCTACTGAAAAGTAAAGTGACACAGGTTGGCAAATCAGTGAAGTGAGAATTAATAAGCTTCTTCTGCAGTGATCAGCAGCTGCCCTCCTTCTCTCATTTGCAGATCCACAGCTACCTTAAACATTTTGTGATCTTAGTCTTACAGTGCCCATCCCATCATGTGAAGAACTCCCACGAAAGCAATGCAAGGCCAGTACATGAGGGCTCACTGTATGAGGTCCAGTTGCATAAAAAATGTTTTAAATGAAAATCATCTTGCTTTTTGCTCTCCCAGTCATTCATTCCAGTCCTTCCTCCCACAGGCCCAAAATAATCTTAGAAATAAAAATGTATTTGATAACACAGTTAATATTCAAATCTTCCCTTTTCTGTTCCTCTCCTTCAGCATTATATTCAAAACCCAGATGCTTTCTCAGTTCTATTAAAAAGAAATATTTAATAGAGAAATTCTCCTATACCAGAGTTAGTTCCCAGCTGACTTTTTGTGTGCACTGATTTTTAATAGACTACTCCAGGGGTTGATCACATAACAGCATCCACTGATACAGTCAGTATTCTCTTGATTCCATGTGACTGGAGCATCCAGAGAAATGCCACATAATCCTATTTAACCATACAGATTTAATAGGATTATTTGGAATTATATTCATATATCACGGTAGGCCTACATTAAAAGTGTATGGGAATTTTCCAATGATTTAGATACATATCTGAAGATTTACAAAACATTTTGTAGAAATATATTAGTTTTATTGGAATTTCAAAACCAGAGAGAGAGAGGGAGAGGGATGAGTGGGGTTAAACCAATTCAGTAGCTGAGTTAGGTAGAGCTGAGACTTGATCTGGGATTTTCTCACCCAAGCGCCCCAGCCACCTGGATACAGAGGTAGTCATTCCTAATCGCTTGCTTTGCACCAATGAATGAATGTGCATATAAAGTAGAAAAATTCCAATAGAAAAATCTTAAGAGATTGTCATAATAACCTTGTAATTAAGACATTTACCTAGCGTTTGAGTGATGCAAGTTCAGTTCCCTACTCTGAAGCCCTCTTTTCTGTAAAAGCTGTTTCACTGCATAAATATAATTCATTGAACCAGATGAAAGGTCTGACTGTATCAGACAAAGGAAGTATTTGTACCCAGGTTTTCCAAATCACAGGTTACTGATCATAATCTGTTGGGGATGGCATTCCTTTTCTCTTTTTATTTTAAATTTAAAAAAAAAACAAAAAAACAAGTCTCAATTTCATCCACATGATAGGATGATAATTCTTTTTGAAATCTTGGAATTTTTTATAGAATGTGAATGTCTAGCTCTAGTAGATATGACACCACTTAATAGTAAAATGTGCCTGGCACATAATAAGATACTGTCTCAAAGACCTTACTATCTAATAACTAAGAAAATCAAATGTAATATAATAGACAATAAAGATTTGTGTGTGTTCAGTGTGAGCCCAATTCATGAAACAAATGAATTGTGCTCATAATGAACAAGCTTTACATCAGGCCCTATAATTGGAATTTCCTAATGGAATTGTGTTTGTAGAGGTATATATAGTGGCAGATCCTCAGACAGTATCAATCACCAAAGCTTTACTGACTTTAACAGAGGCTTTTACTCCAACTCTAGTAAGGGTTTTAGGAAGAAATGAGGGTAAAAATGTAAACAAGTCTAACTTGATAATACATAAGAGGTCTGACTTTATAAGAACATTTGAGCTAGAGATGAGGAATTTGATTATACTGAGGAGGCCTTTTAATTTAAGGCGGAAACCATCACAGATTTTCAGAGAGGATACCAAATTTCATTGCGTCTCAGTGAGACATCAACATGGAACTTTCAACCAAATGTGAACCACTGGTCCTAGATTGACACCTGCTCTGAGAAGCATTATGGAAGTACAAATTACCAAATTTCATAAAACCCTGAGCTAGTTAGGGCTTCAATACAGCATTAGTGTCTGGGCAAGTGAGTAGCAGCCGTGAATCCCAAGGCTGTTCTTATGTGGTTGTGTATTAAAGGAGCCCAGAACTGAACAGAACTCCCCAAAGTACATGATCTCCTGTGTTCTAATAAGAGGATGCAACATCACGTTACCTGGCATCATTACCATGGGCAACAGACTTCCTGAACTGGAATGATATAGTGATATAGTCACATCCATGATCATTAAATTAGTGCCACGGGAATGTCTGTTAATTAGCTCAGCTGAGAGGTGGAGATAGTTAGCCTGGGTATAGTGCCATAGGATCTGCCATGGGCTACTTTCTAAGTGGGAAGAATACCTGCCCTCACACAACATTGCACCCAGTTCTGTGTCTCAGCCAAACTAATTAGCCCCTCCACAGCCCTACACTAGTGCCTACAACAACTGGAAACAGAAATGATGTAAACTTTCAAGGTCTGTGGAGCATTAGGGCCGTGACCCAGCTTTTTACCTTTGAATGTTTATCCTTTATTTTAACTCAGTCTGATCACAGCTGGTACCAAGTGATAAGGAGAAGTAGAGAGAAGTAGAATTGGCCTAGGAACAAAGGAGAAGATGGGAAAAGTTTAGGTCAGAATAAGGAAGTTAACAGAATAATCTGTTAGTCATCCTATATGCCCATGTACTAATCTAAAAAGTATGAGAAATAAGAAAGAAGACCTAAAAGCCAAAATCTGAGACTGTCTGAAATGGTTCTGAGATGGTTGACTGTCTTAAGTTTAAAGTCCTTCTCATCTGAGACTTCATAGAAAAGTTAACATGGCTAGAATGCCAATATGGGTGAGCATAACTTGTGCATGAGGCAAGGGAAAATGACAGAAATATTCTTCTATATGTATATTATTTATTTATTCATTTGATCTATATGCTGCCCTTTCTTAACAAAAACTCAGGGTATCTTACAGAAAGAGAATAGAGTAATTTATAAAACAGGAGAATGAACAGGAGGAAAAAACCTTAGAAGGCACTGCCCTCCTAAACAATATCCAAGCCTAGCTTTGTTTGCTAAATGCCTTTCCAAATAGAAAAGTCTTACAGTGCTTCTGGAAGATGTCCAGGCTCAGGTCCTGGCAGGCCTCAGAAGAGAGGGAGTTCTAGAGCTGAGGAGCAGCTTCTGAGAACAACTTCCCACATGTTTTCACCAAGTGAACTTGGCATATTAATGGTACTTGCAGGAGGTTGCACTTGGCTGATCTTAAAGACTGCAATACAGCATAAGGGAGAAAGTCCCCAAAGTCATAGGGTCCAGAACATTAAGGGTCTTATAAGTCAAAAATCAGTACCTTGAATTTCACTTAGAAAGTTATTGGGAGCCTGTGTAGTCTCTGGAGCACAGGAGTTATGAACTTCTGGCGATCCAACCTGGACAGAAGGCAAGTTCCTGTGTTATTCACCAGCTGCAGCTTCTGGACAGTCTTCAGGGGCAGCCCCATGTAGAACACATGTATTAGAGATATACATAATTATTCTGAGGTCCAGAACAAATGTTGAATGTCTCTGGATTAAGATAAAAGGAGGAAACAAGAAGAGCAAAGTCATGGTATCAATGACAGACCAGTAAGGCAGGAGGAGGAGGTGGATACAACGTTAAAAGAAATGTAGGGCCAGATTCTATTTCACCCATTAGACACATAAGTGATTCTACTCCACCCTCCTTAAATCCCTAAATAACTGTGCCAACAGACACCTTTTAATGTAGAAATTCTTATAGTGTCTAAATTGTACTTTTAACACTATTCATTCCATCCAGGAAGAGCACATACCAACTGCAGAGGCTTCCTCAGCCTGATGAATGGTTTTTAAACCCAAAAGCTTGCTAAAAAAAAATCTTTTTTCCAACTATTTAAGTTGGTCTAATAAAAGATATCAGATTCACCCAAAGAACCTTGTCTGCCAGTGTCCTTAGACCAATACAACTACAACCTATACCCTAAAAGAGTACAAAGAGCACTTTTGCCAGTATAGTACATCCCAGTTTTCCTACACTGATAAACTGAGCTTATTGTAAACATAGCCTTAGTCAAAATAGCCATTAAGGGTAAATCTACATGGGAAAATGCAGTTGCTTATTGGCATACCCTAATTTGCTATAACTGTCCCTAAGAGTGGGCAGAAAAGATGGCTTTAATTACCCCATGCTAGACAGTATGAAGCCAGCTCTGCTGAGCATTAAGCCAATATTTTACAACAGTCATGTTATTTTCCTGTCTGTCATTTTTGTCTGTGATGATCTCTGCCATATACAATACAGAGTTCAGCTCAAGATGTTTTCACCATGTTTGTGTAGCCTTGGTGATATTAAACAAGTGAATCTCCCTCCCCTGTAATTTTCTTTTCATATCCCAATCGCCAGTACCGTATTGCTTCATCAAATACCATAAGACCCACAATTAAGCTTCTAACTGTACAACAATTAGGAAAAACAGATGAGAAAGTAATTTAGTTCTCCAATGTTTTCCTTAGGTATTTTAAAATATAAGCATCTAGGGAGAAAGAATAAATTTCAGTTTTAACATTGATGCCAAAAACATTAACATTCCATCACAAGAATCAATTATTGGCAATTCTAACAAGCCAAAAATACAAATATTATGTTGTTCTTATTCCCCATAGCCTCTATTTTATAGCGTAAAGTAGGGCAATCTTTTTTAAGGGTGCCAAATAAATATTTGTTAAACTTTTATTTTCAATTAAATAAGTTTTGATTCCAATTTATTAGCTGACTCATCTGTAGACCCAATCTGTTGTCAGGTTAATTTGAATTGTGGCTGTTGTAAGACTGGGACAGTAATAAAGCCATTTTCAAAAGTAAGTTAAAAAAAGTTTATGATCTCCACTAGCTGGAAATAGAAACAAGATAAATGCAGACTAGAAATAAAATATTTTTTTTCACCAATAGCAGTAATTAACCAACTTACCAACCTCACCCTTTTGACTTTAATGACTTATCCACTGAAAAGGTAGAATCAATATGATGTGGGGTTGGGAAAGTTGTAGGACCTGCCAGAAATAAGATTGAATAATTGCCTGACTGCCTTAGGGGCTACACTCCAGATTTACTTTCAGGGTTTACTACCTTAGCCTTCACCTCTTCAGAGGCAATCTACAAAGCTGTGGTTGTGGTTACTGTCATCTTCTGCCAACTGTGCTATTTGAAAATATCCTCTTCCACCACAGCTGCCATTGTGATGACCAGAGGATGACTCTTAATGATGAAAACTGTTCCCCCCTACCTGCTGATGAATGAGGTTGCCCAAGGTGCAGCATGTGGAGCCATTAGTAAGAGATGGATGTGAGTGAGGACCAGTAATCCCAAACCACCTTAACAAGGTGCTGCTGTTTGAGAAACAAAGGTTCTACGCCCTCCTCAAACACCCCATGGACAACTCTTGATCACCTAGCAAATGCCCAGACTTTTCCACCCTGGAGAGATTACTCCAGTTTCACCAATGTGTTGAAACAAACGGGAGTCAATAGTTGCCAGTTATAAGCCAGGGATCGCTTGGCATAGATTCAGGTGCCAGGGGTTGTCTCTGATGGTGGGAGAGGTCATCACATCTCATTAGAAAACTTCTGCCCACCTCAAACTGGGCAGTCCACAGCCAACAAGGTGTTTTCCTGCCACAGTCTACTGATTCACTGGTGTTTGGAACTTAGAGATTCAACTAGACGGCAGACTGCTATCACATACCACCAGGTACTACAAAAATGCAATGAAAAAACTTTCAGTCCTAAAGGTTATTAGTTGAAATGTATGAACAATGACCCCAGATATATACAATAACATCCAAAACATTGACAATGCATGCAAAACTGCAGTCATTGATGCAGAACTGCTAAACATCAATACCGTCACACTATAGCAGACCAGACTACCAGGTATTGGCTGCCTGAAAGAAAAGAACTACACCTTTTTCTGGTGTGGTAAACACCCAGAAGAAAATCAGAGAGCATGGTGTTAGCTTTGCAGTAAAAAATAAACTGCTGTTCACAATGGAACTCCCAAACAAAGGCACTGAAAGATTAATGGTGCTTCGACTCACTACTGCCACTGATTCTGTCACTCTTATGTGCATACGCTCCAACTCTCACCATTCATCTGAATCAAAGAACCACTTCTATGATGAGCTTAGGGCCTTAATCAGTAATATTTCACTGTTGGAGGGTACTAAGGTATGCCTGCTCCTTTAAGGAAAGAAGCAGCCTAGCCAGGGAGATATGCAGGCAGTGCACTACAGCTGCGGGTAGCCTGAGCAACAGGCCAATGAAGTAATTAGCCAGCACCTGTGGGCAGTCAGATAACCAGAAGGAGACAAATCCTTGGGCATATATCAGTCCCAAAGCTGGGGCTGGCAGAAGTTAGTTCTCTGGCAACTGCTAGGGGAAGGAGATCCTGCATGAAAGAGCTATCCAGAGATGTTTGGTTGCCTGATCTGCTGCCTGCAAGAGTAATAAGGCTCCAGGAGCTCATAAGGTACCCAGGGCTAGGAGACGCACAATATTAGGGGAGAAGTTTGCCTTTTTAAAGAGGTGGAGAATGGTCTCCACCATTATTGTTATGTTATAGCCCAAGGGCTTATGTTTATGTTGTTGTTTGCACTGGAGGTTTGGGAAGAGGCTGTAAGGGGAGGTATGTGTGTGGGCCGGGAGCGGTCCGAGGCTTTCAGGGGTGCGTGGCGGGCTGTGACCGGGAGCCCACAACGGTAGGGCGGGTACTTTTGCACGACGGACTAGAATTAGGCACAGACTTGTAGCGGTTAATTAAAGATTGTTTTACTTACACCGTAGGTGGTCGCGGTGCAGGCAGGAAAAGCTTTCTTGAGTTGCAGTTACAGACAAACACAAGTGGAGTTTGCTAGGCTCCACCGAAGACACACACATGGAGTTTGCTACGCTCCGCAAAAACAAACATGACAGAGCTCTGGATACCCTTGACGAGCACGCAAAAAACCGTAGATACGTCTTAAGAATTTAACGAACGAGACAGGAAGAGGTTGGTGGTTGATCAGGCTGCCGAACTCCTCTGAGACGCACACAAAGTTTCTATTACTCTGCCGCATGCTCAGAGTCCTCACGAGATGGTTGTGGAGTCCTCTACAACTTGGGCGGAAACTGCTCAAACTTCTTATACAACTAGCAAGCCAATCGCTAGACGCCACGTGGGAATAATTTAGAAACAGCCAATAGTGGGAAACAAATTTACATACGGGTGGCGGGAACTCCTTTGCACTGGGGTTTTCTCTCTGCAGCTGAGAATTGCACCGTGCAAAGAAAGCTCCATGTGGCGGGAAATAATTCTGCAGTGCCGAAGCACACACACAATCATTGGGTCATGACAGTATAGAGGCCTCATTAGTACCCAGAGGGGGCACGTGATCATCTAGAGCCCTATCAGCAGCTGGATCAGGGCTCAAGTAGTTACAGAGCCTGTAGTGGGTGGAATGTGTGCAAAGCATAGAGCACATGAGGGCCAGAAGGTACAGCATCAGAGGGGCGCAGTGGTCAAGGGCCAGAGGGTCCAGGGACAGAAAGAGATTGATCAGAGCTAGTGCCTCAAAGCCAGGTCTGACACAGTGGGCCTAGGTTAGAAGGCCTAGCTAGATTATAGGGGCAGAGGCCAAGTAGGACAAGACCCCAACAAAGGTAACAACATCCGTATAACACCCACGAGATATGGGGTGTGGGAAAAGGGATGTTTAGAGCCACGCAATTAGTCTATAAGGCTTAAGGTGTCCCATAAGGCACCAACTTGGAGAGGGACCTGGCGAGGGGTAGGATTAAGGAGGGTTCTGTGGAACTGTGGCCACACAGAAATTCATGGGCAGCCTCCCTACTTATTATTTTTTTCCAACAAGATGTGGCAGGTAAGATTAGAAGGTGCCCTAGGGGTACAGCTGGCATGGTCACAGAGCTCCAAAGTCATTGCAGCCACCCCTGGGGACCTTGCACTGTGACATTTACCTAATGAAAAAATCCTCCTCCTCAGAGACTTCAGTGCAAGGGTTGGCACTGAGCACACTGCCTGGCCTCACTGTTTCGGCACCAATGTTGTCGGCAAAATGAATGAAAGCGGACAACATTTGCTTGAGGTATCTTCATGCAATGAGCAAAGTATAACAAATTCTTTCTTCAATGTGAAACCTAAACACAAAGTATTTTAGCGCCACCCACAATCTGAACACTAGCATCAACTCAACCTGATTATCACCCACTCACAAGACTTCTAGGATGTAATCATTCAGTGATCCTATCAGAGAGCTGACTGTGATACCAGTCATTTATTGGTATGTACTAAAGGCAAATTGCATCCCAGGAAATTGTACAAAAGCAACAAACTCTCCTTACTATGAATAAATGCCACACCACTGAAAGCTGAAGACACATTTTCTCAATTTATCAAAACTTTCTCTGAGGCACTATCATCTCTTTTAAGAAGGCCTTTGATATGCTATCTCATCCTGTTCTCATAAACAAACTAAGCGGCTGTGACATAGATGATTACACAGTCAGGTGGGTGGCAAATT
This sequence comes from Alligator sinensis, assembly GCF_000455745.1. Classification (NCBI taxonomy): domain Eukaryota; kingdom Metazoa; phylum Chordata; order Crocodylia; family Alligatoridae; genus Alligator; species Alligator sinensis. The sequence continues at coordinate 1,713,265 of NW_005842007.1, forward strand.
GGCTTAAGAGTCACATCCAGAGTGTGGTGGTGAATGGGTTGGTATCAACCTGGAATGATGTGGGCAGTGGGGAGCCCCAAGGCTCGGTTCTTGGACCTGTGCTATTCAATGTCTTCATCAGTGACTTGGATGAGGGCATGGAGAGCAGTCTGTCCAAATTTGCAGATGACACAAAATTATGGGGTAAACACACTAGTAGGAAGGGATCAAAACCAGGTGGACCTGGACAGGTTGGAAAAGTGGGCAGAAAAGAATAGCATGCAGTTCAACAAAGACAAGTGCAAAGTGCTGCATCTAGGGAGAAGGAATCACCAACACACCTTAGGCTAGGGGAGGACCTTCTCAGCAGTGCAGGGGCAGAAAGGGATCTCAGAGTTGTAGTTGACTCCAAGATGAATATGAACTGTAAAGGTTATAAAGTAATCAATAAAGCTAAATGCACTCTATCATGCATTAGCAGGTGCATCACAAACAGGTCCAGGGAGGTGATACTTCCCCTCTATGTGGCATTGGTCAGGCCGCAGTTGGAGTACTGTGTCTAGTTCTGGGCACCATACTTCACGAGGGATGTGGATGACTTTGACAGGGTCCAGAGGAGGGCCACTAGCATGGTTAGGGGCCTGCAGATAAGGCCCTATGAGGAGAGACTGAGGGACCTGGATCTCTTCAGCCTCTGCAAGAGATGCCTGAGACGGGATCCTGTGGCCATTTACAAATTCATTGGGGGTGGAAGCAGCAAGAAATAGGAGATGCTCTGTTTCTCAGGACAGCCCTTGAAATAACCAAGAACAATGGCTGCAAACTGACAGAGAGCAGATTTAGGTTTGACATCAGAAAGAACTTTACTGTAAGGGCTGCCAGAATCTGAAATGGGCTTCCAAGGGAGATGGTGCTCTCCTCTACCTTGGGGGTCTTTAAGCGGATACTGAACAAGCACCTGGCTGGGCTCATTTGACCCAAGTGCTCTTTCCTGCCCTGGTCATGGGTTCAGACTTGATGATCCATTAAGGTCCCTTCCAACCCTAACAACTATGAAACTATGAAGAAAAGTGCTGTGAATAAAGGAAATCTCTGTACATAGCATTTGTTGATCTTATCAAAGCTTTTGACCTTATCAGCAGAGATGATTTGTTCCATCTCTGGAAATCCTGAAGAAGATTGGCTACCCTCCTAAGCTCCTGAGCATCATCAAGTCCTTCCACAGTGGTATACTTGCTTTTCCAAAACAAACATTCAGATGGGTCATGTGCAGCAGAATTTGAAATCAAGAGTGGTGTTAAACAGAGCTGTGTCCTAGCTCCAATGCTTTTTGGGATTTTTTTTTATCAAAAATCTGCTCTTTCTCAGTCTGAAATTACAGAGTTGAAGGAATCTATGTTCTGTTGTATGTAGGAGATCAAAAAAGATCATCATATATGCATCTCCCATACTTAAAATCTAGGAATCTGTGAAATGCTCAGTAGAAATGTTTTTAGAGTTTGATCACTGGAGGATCAAGATTTATATAATCTGAAAAAAAAATCCAGACACATAAAAATATAACTTCAACATAGTTATTATTAGTAATAAAACTTGAAGAAACAAAAAAGAAGAAACCACACTTTCAAAGTCTAGTAAAGGATACACTACATATCATTCAGAGTCTTCTAAATGGCAACAACCACTATTTAAGGTTTATATTTAAGAATATAAATATATTCAGTTGAAAAGCCTGGAGTTATTACAAATGCTACACTAATTCTGAGTATACTTCCTATAATGTGACACTGCTTCTATAGTTACTAATACATCAATAATAAAAAAATGTAATTTTTACATAATTACAAAAACATATCATATTATATTACATTATGGCCTATGTACAATATCTCTAGAGGAGTCACTGAATGGCACACCATGCTGATCAATATTTATTGATTTTATTTAAATATGAACATATCTGAGAACTTCTAAAGCCCACATTGGCATCACTATTGAATAAATCTTCCTCGGTGCGTCAATTAGTGACAAGCAGAAAGGACTTCAGTGGCTCATTTGGATTTATTATGGTAATCTCTTTAATTTTATTCTCATCCCAGTAAAACACTATACATTCCAACCCATGATGAGTTCTCCTCTAGACCAACAACAACATAAAACAGGACATGCCTTGTAAGGCAGTCCTTTTCATCCATCTAATCTAGTGACTATCCATTAATTCTGGGCTCAGTATTCATATATGCCCCTTGATATTCTAGGGTGCTATTCAAGATGAACCCAAGGATGACCTAGTAGGTATTATTCCAGCATTAACAATGCTCCCAACTATTAAAAAACAGAGAGGACCAATTGCTTTCCAACAAGGAATTTCTCCTCTTTCAGTAAACCAATGTATGGATAGTGAGGTATAATTCTGGGTGGAGACAGAAGTGCAGCTCCCCACTGTAAATGAGAATGCTTTGCAGGAGGCATTCAGAGTTGCAACAATCTCACAGCCAAAACAGAAGTTCACTGTTGGTTCCAGGGAGAAAGGGAATCTAGTGAGCTGCAAGCTGGCTACAAGCCTGCAGCTGGTTTCCCCTGGTAACAGGCCCTTCTCTCTCCAAGCTGGTCCCAGTTTCAGAATAGGAGGGGGAAAGGAGCAGAGGGGTCTCATTCTACAGGTTCCCCATCTGGCTCTGGATGATGGGGTGGGTGGATTGGAGCCCACCCCCCCCATCTCAGGCAGAGGGCTCCAATACACTCTCCCCACCCTCCAGTGGGGGCTGAAAATCCCCCACACTAAACTCCCTCCACTTCCTCTCCCCACTCTTGCATTCTGGCAGTACAGATAAAAGTTACAGAAGATACTCTGTTTTGAAACATCTTGTGCCGCTGCTACTTGTCCCTATAGAATGTATGTGCTATATGTGCCCTCTGGTGTGCAGCAGGTTACCTTGCGTGGGGTAGAGAAGACTGGGGCTGTCATTGGGCTGGCCCCAGAAACCTTTCCTGGGGTCCTAAAGGCCTTCCGAGGCTTCAGCATTGACAGTAGTGCTGCTCAGAGCCTGGCTGGCAGCCAGAATGTGGCTCCAGCCAGTCAGTCCCTGGTTTTGGGCAGCATATACTGCCTCCATGTGTACTGCTTCTTTTTTGCATGGGTTTTTTAACCACAGGGTCTCCTGAGGTCAGCCCCCTCCATCCCCACCTCTCCCACACGCGCACACACACACACACACACACACTGCTCCCTTGCAGCACAACGAACAGCTAAACGAGCAGTATGTGGCACTATAGATGTGGCTGTGGTACCACATACTGCACAACCATGCTTGTCTGGATGGGGCCAATGAGGCCTCACCTGGAGTACGGTGTCCAGTTTTCAGCCCCACACTTCAAGAAGGATGTGGACAGTTTGGAAAGAGTCCAGTATACAGCAGTAAAAATGATTAGGAGCCTGGGAGACAAGACTTATGAGAAAAAAATTTAAAAACTAGAGTTATTTAGTCTGGAGAAGAGAAGACTGAGGGGGAGTTGATAACAGTTGCACCTGAAAGATGACTACAGAGAGGATAAAGATGGGATTTTCTGTTTGACTGTAGGAGAGAGGACTAGGAACACTGGCCTCAGGATGCAACAATAGCAATATAGGTTGGGAATTAGGAGGAACTATTTGACTACGAGGGTGTTTGAGTGTAGCAGTGCACTAAAAGGTGCCTGCTACTTTAAGGTTGAAGCTGATGGCCAGAGAGCTCTGATCAGTCTGTAGAGCTAGCCAAATGCGGGTAACCACCAAAATAACCACATAAGGTGGTAACAGGGAATACCTGCAAGAGCCATATGACCAGCCGGAGGCAGGGTTTGGGCAACATAAGCTAAGGGCTGGAGTCAACAGGGCAGCCACCAAAGAAAGAGCTCCTGCAGGTGGAAGCTGTTTAAGAACTGATGCTGCCTGCTCTGTTGCTGGAGTGCAGTAAGACCATGGGAACTCCCCAGGTATTTAGGTTAGTGGATATGCAGTATTAAAGATGTTAGTTTGTTTACTGAAGGAGGTATAAAACTGTGGCTGCTGTTAATACTTAAGTTATAGCCTAGTGGCTTTTGTTTGTGTTTTTGTTTACTATTGGAGGACAGGGTGAGGCTGAAAGGGGAGGTTTGGAGGCCTCATTGTGCCCATTGAGCTGGAGAGGCTCCGAGCACCAAGCAGAGGGCAAAGAGTGCCCAGAGAGCTGGAGGGGCTCTGAGCAGAGGGCACAAAGTGCCCAGAGAGTGCCCAATACCTGCAAGGCTTGGGACACACTAAGGGGGGGTTGGAGGCATGGATAAAATCCATAACACCAAGATAGTAAAGAGGCATCCTGTTGCCTAAAGTGAATGTATTTTTCCATCAAAGGTGTGGCAGGTGAGACAGGCTGGCAGACTGCCCAGACAGGTGAGCAAGCCGTGGTAGTGACCGGTCTTGCAAACCCAGCCTGTCACATTGAGCATTAGACCAGGCTACCTAGAGAAGTTCTGGAATCTCTATCTTTGGAAGTTTTCAAGAGCAGGTTAGACAGACACTGAGCTGGAATTGCTTAGTCAAGGAAGATCCTGCCTTGAGCAGGAGATGAACTAGATGACCTCATGAGGCGCCTTCTTCCTTATAAACCTATAACCTTAATTCATTGAGTAATCCCACTGGATTATTCAGTATGGAAAGGTTGACTATTATGCAAAATGTCTTAAATGTTTGAGTCCTCACATAGTCCAACTCATTCCTACAGCCATTTAAGAAATAAAACCATAGCAAACAAAAAAAAAAACAAACCCCAAACAAAATGAACCCCCAAAGCCAAGCTGTAAATGTGAAAGGAAAAAAATAAAGGCTTGATCTTGAGATGCATTAAAAAAAAGAGACATGGAGGGGTATGACAGAGTGGGGCTGCTCACAGCAAGAGCAGGAGGTGCAGAGGCTCCTCCACACCTGAGGGAGGATTGGGTTCCTCCCAACTGTGCTCCAAGACTCTCTGCTTGCTGGTAAATTTTATTTTGTTTTGTTTTGGGTTTTTTTGCAGCGAGCCCCCCAAAATTGCAGAGTCTGCCACTTGGGGATGGCATGAAACTGGAGCTTAATAACCTGATTAAGCCTAGGGAAGCCATTAATCCATGCTTAAATTTAATAACACATGGATTAATGGCTTCCCAAGGCTTAATCAGTGTAATTAAGGCATGGTTTGGGGCCATGTGAAAATCTACACTGGGGGGTGAGACTGCCAGGGCACCTTAACCAGAGGCATGGGGAGGGCCCTTCCACCTTCATCCTACAAAAATGGCGGCCAGCCCCAAGATCTGCTCACAAAATCATCTAGCCACCTCCTCAAATTCAGCTTACCCCTAGGGTGCTGTGCCTGCCTGCCCTCGAACATCCGGTCAAATGCGGCCTTGGCCCGAGTAGCCGGTGGTGTTCATCCGATGGTCTCCTGTATGCTGTTGAGTGGATGTGTATTCCCAGAGCAGCCTCCCCCAATCTCTCCTGCCATGACTTTGAACGTTATCCCAGTGCGGGGGCTGACCACTCGGGGTCCCTCTGCGGCATGGAGTCCATCCGGCGGTCATCTGCAGGGCTCCACCTCCCCTACACCCCGGCCTCACGCCAACCCTCGGCGGACCACTGAGTCTTCCTGGCCAAAACTCCCAATATTGTACTTCTGGGCACGATAGCCCTATCTGCCTTCTCTCATACTGAGTACTAGCTCCCTAAGGGTGACTCGCTGAGTTAGCTTTGGGTTGCCTACAGTTTCAAACCCTGATCCCAAGACTGACTCTCTGCATGGTGCAACGCCTGACCCATGCCCCAAAACAAAGGTGGAGCACAACAAGAGCTCTGATGCAGCTATCTAGCCAGTCACGTGGCCCGACTCCTCAACCCCTCCAAAAGGGGGAAACACAAAGAATACGCACACAAAAAAATCTCTACTATGTTGCAGGGAACCTGTGTGGTCCCCTCCCTGGTTCCTACTCTAGGGGTACTGAGCGCCTTACTCCCTATGGATCTGCAAAGGGTTAAACCCTACGCATGGCCGAGGTAGCCCATGGCTTCTCGCCCAAGTCGTCTCCCTCTTTACTCGTCCCTCTGAGGGCTGTGGCACTGCTTCTCCTCTTTCCCGTTAGGGAAGTCTCTCTTCCCGTGTGTCGCAGCACCTCTGCAGATGCCTGGCTGTTTCTTGTACCCCGGGTCAGCAACCAGCCTCTTGCTGCCTTGCTTCACAGCCCTTCTCGCTGCTCCCGCCTAGTGCCTCCCAGAGGTCGATTCTCCTCTGCTTCCCAGGTGCCCTCAATGATCCCACCTGTTCTGGCGTAGAGAGCTTTGTCCGGCTCTCCTGTCACTCCAATGCTGCTGCCTCTGCCAGTGTCAGGAGCCTCTTCTGGTTCCTCCATCTTACTGGTGAGCTGTCCTCTTGTGGAGCAGAGAGCCCCTGCTGGCTCTCTCTCCCAGAGAGAGTCCCGGGTGGTGTCTGGTGTTGGCACCTCCCCCGGCTCTCTCCTCTCCTACACCCCAGTGGTTTCTTTTATCCCTGCCAGCCGGTGATTATCGATTACGTCACTGGCCAGCTTTAGCCGTATGAAGGCATGGCTCATGACCCACACGGGTTCCCTCCCTTGTTTCCACTGCACTGCGGCTCCTGTTGCAGGTAAGTGTTTTTCTTTTGGTTTTCTTTTCTTTTTTCCCTCTGGTTCTTGCCCCTAGGGGCCCCCTTTTATGGTTTGGGGTCATTTCCCCCACTCTACCCCAGAACAGGTGCTATAGTCATGGAGCAAGGCTGCTCTGATGTGCTGTAATTGCCATGCTCCAGCAGACCCCAGCATCACATGCATCAGCATCCCTATGCTGAAAAATGGTGGCAGGAGCACTTTAACTAAAGCTTGGAGTCATTCAACAAGCTTTAGTTAAAGTGCTCCCGCTGCCAGTTTTCAGAGTAGGGACACTGATACACATGATACTTTGGGCCCTTTAATTAAAGCAGCTCTCAGAGCCACTCTAATTAAAGTGCCCCTCCCACACTCCTGGAACACATCTATAAACACCCCTAATTATTATTTTACCATATATTTAATATACATGCAATAATCTCAGGATCTGTCCACGTATTCTATAACTTTAAAATAATGTAACCAATGGTAACAGTTTAGCTGTATTCTATCCAAGTATTTTATTACCTTAAAGCTTACCTTTTGTTGACTCTGCCTTAAAAAAGAGTACATTTCTTCTGTGGCAAACTTTCTTTATGACATTTCCTTGGCTTTACGCCCAGATTTATTTTTACTTGATAAAGCTTTATGCAGATTGGACATGAGGTAACTATTCTTCTCTAGTCCATCCCAAAAGATCAGGCAGTTTTCATTTTTTATTAGAAATGTAAAACACTGCCTGTGTAACCATTTACTTCCTTGAAGATATCCTGATGTGCTGATGTGCTAATACCAAGAATCCACATTGTTCTTCTACAAAGGAAGATACAATCTCACAGTCATGCCTAAATTCTCAGGCTGACAGATCTGTTATCATTTTATGTTGATGATAAAAAAATGTCTCTTGTAAATGTATTTAATGATTTTCCCCTGATTGCTTTATATCCTCAACAGGGAGCAGCAGCTACTGAACATTAAAATAGGCTAATGTGTGGCTTTACACTTCCTGTAAATACAGGGAGTAGATTTACTGTACAATAGCTAATGTGCAGTAGCACACAGGTACATAGATGACCAGTCAGCAAATTGCTTTCCCCTTCCCCAGGCAGCTTGCCTGCTTTCCAGGCCCCACTTGGAAAATTGGTGCCAGAGCTGGAACAATGTCCCCTGCCCCTGCAGCAGGCAGTTGCTGGGCTCCAATTCCAAGATCAGAGCTGAGGCTAAGATATTGTCCCCTGTCCCAGCAGCTGGCTGGGGAGGGCTGGCTCTGATCTTGGAGCTGGGGCATTGCCCACTGCTCTGACAGCTGTCTACTGTGGGGGTGACTCCAATCTCAGAGCCAGGATGGGGACAATGTCCCCTGCCCCCATACTAGACAGCTCCCAGGCCTCAGCTCAGATAGGAGACACATGTAGCCACACTCTTAGGGAAAGCTTACTACACAGTATTTTACTGCACAATAAACTTTCTGTGCATTAATTGCACATGTAGATGTGCCCACTGGAGAGCATAAATGTGGAAGGGGCAAGGGGAGGGGAGAAGAATCTAATTGCCCCTGCTCTCTATGCTTGGGTGGCAACTGTTACAGCTGCAGCTTCTGCTGTAGATGTATGAGTTTTGGCTTCTGAAGCTAAGAGACAGGTTTGCTGCACTCTGCAGCAGCAGCAGCCTGGACAACCTGGACTCCATGGAGCCCCTCCTGGTACCCTGTTCACTCCCTCCCAAGCACCCACCCCCAAATACACTGCTGAGCACAGGGCTGTGCCTCTCTCATGGCATAGCCTCTTGAGGGGTGGAGGGCACAGTGGAGAAAGTACATTGCCTTGCTTACCTCCCTCCCCCACAGATATAATACAAGGCATGGGGCTGCACCTCCCCAGATCCTATAGCTAGGGTGCCTCTGCCATCGAAAAGACCACTGGGAGGAAGTGGTGAGGGAAGGGGATGAGGCTCCATACTGGTGCCCCTTCCAAGTTTGCATCCAGGGCTAGTGCTTCTCTTGCCCTGCCCTAGTTATGCTATTTGTTTAGGTAATGCTATTGAGATATTTAGTCCTGTGCCTTTTGCACACCACTGAAGGACAGGAAGGACAGGCCAGATGGAGCATGACTGAAATTCATTATCTCTTTGATGACTAGTTGATATTCTTTATAAACTATAAAACGATAGAGGAGTGAGTAGAGAGACCAAAGACTGAAGGGCATAAACAGTAAAGTCTTACCATATTCCTTGAGGTAGCCCATCTACACAGTGAAAACCTGAAACCAACACTGTTTGAGCGAACCTGGTTCTGTACATAGGAGATGTGAATCTCCAGTGCTGACAGTCTTCAGGGGGGGAAATGATATTTTTCTCAGAAGCGTTGATCTAAATTTTGGGTTGATTGTACTAAAGAGACCAGGACCACTCATAGCTTGTTGCAGCTACTGTTTTGAATCATGTAAAATTTAGATATACAGGTGAAAAGTTGTTACTCATAGATGTGATCTAGAAATAGCCAAAATTATTACAGATGCAGCATCCTATGATAGCACCAAACTCACTTAGGAGAAACAGTTAAACTTATCTACTCTGGTGCTGAAGGGACCATTAGTTGGCCAATAAACTACTGAAAGAGTACATGTGGACATTTCAGTGGGATTCTACATGGATGCAGTGGTTCCCACCAATGGACTCCAAGATCTAAAATTAAATTGTTTACAAATAGTTGCATGATTAAATAAGACACTATTATTATGTTATTTCAAATTTCAGTTAAACTTCGCTCAAACCTAAAAACATTACAGAAACTTGCAGCCCTTCTTTTAAACATTCAACTTTACATTCCTTCATACTGAACAGGATTTTCAAGTAGCATAAAATCATAGGCAACTATGGTGCAATACCCTGGTATAGTGGAAAAAGTTAAGAAAACATTTGTCACAATAGTGGAATTTCCTTACATTTGTATCACAATTTTACCATTTTTACAATTTTAACTGGTGTTTCTTTAAAATGCATACAATAACTCCAGTGCCACTTGATTGTAAAGTATTTTACATTCTTTTATTGTTATTTTCTATGAATTAGGATGACTTCCAAAATAGCGATACTACATCCTTCTTCCTTATGATAAGGACTAGCTAATTGCCTGTCAAGAAGCGGGGAGGGGGGGAGTGGGTGGAGATGGAGTGCTTCCATCCACCGCTCCATGCTGCTAGCATCTGCCTCTGGCCCCGTGCACCCCCGACCCCCCGCCACTCCACCTCACACTGCTGCTGCCTCCTAGGCACAGGGGAGGGGGAAGTTTGCACACGGCAGCCACAGCTACCACCCAGTGCCCCACACTGCTGCTGCTGAGCATCTGGCTGTGCATAACCCCTTCCTCCCCAGCTCCGTTCCCTCCCTCCTAGCCATTCTCAGAGCCTGACAGTGGTGGAAGGGTACTGCCACTGTGCTCCCCGCTTCCCTTCCTGCTTCCCCCCACCTCTCCCTGCCACCTTCCCCTCCCTGCCAGCTTTTGTTGGAGCCCAGCAGTGGAGATAGTAAAGCTGGAGCAGGGGTGTGAGGCCAGTGCTTCATTACCAGCACCCCGCACTGCCACCTCAAGGTGTGAGGCCAGTGCTACACCACCAGTACCCTGCACTGCCACCTCCAAGGAGCAGGGCCAGGGGGGAGGTGTGCTGGGCTCCTCCTCTGGCCCCGTGCACCCTCCCACCCCCCAGGTCTGGCCTTGTATGCCAGAACAGGGGGTGAAGCAAGCACTGTGCCACCAGCACCCTGCACTGCAGCTGCCTTCAAGGAGAAGGGCCGGGGTGGGGGCCGAGGCCAGCGCTGCTTGCCTAGCCCCCTCCCCGCTCCATCCCCTTCATCCCCACTGTCATCATGCAGCTCCACCATCCCAGTCCATCTCCACTGTCCCCCTCTGCCTCCAAGTAGCAGGAAGGGGTGGGGGGATGCATCAAGTACCACTGACCTTGCAGCAAAACCCCTAGTTTTTCCTTTTTTTAATTTATTTTTAAATGCATTCCCTCCCCTTCCCCAACCATTTCTGACTTTTTCTCTCCCTCTCTATTCCCTATAGATAAGTATAAGCAAGCTCAGACTTAGGATAAGCTTTAAACATTTTTATTTTGGTAGCAAGTTTTTGGTTTTGGATATCCCCTGTTTTATATTGTATAATTATTAGGTTTGTATTTATTTTTACTGTTGTATATTGTATTATTATCATTTTTGTATTGATTTTTATTGTTTCATATGGATATTGTGTGGTTTAGGCCTGTGTTTTTAAGTGAACCAAAGTTATGTCAAGTTTCCTTTTTATATGTCAAGCCTCCATCTTGTGTCCTCTGCCTGGGCATCCCCTGTTGCAACAATATGATTCATTGTACCCCTCCCATGTAAATTGGTTCCCCAATGAATGAGAATGATTGGGAATGATTGAAATACAATGGTAGCAGGCCTCTACTGAATGGCCTGTAACGACTGGGCCATCACCTCACATTGATTCATCCAGGAACCACAGACCTCACCCAGGAACAGAGACAAGACCAGCATTTGAAAGACAAAAGACCCTGCAGAACCAGCAACTCTATCATTGTACCCCACCATTACAGACACCCAAAACTGCACATCCCTGCATGGAGCACACATGCTCAGTACACCGGGGGCTGACCCTTTCCTAGGCATGCCTCCTATCATGAGGGTCACACAAGTTCTGCCCTTATAAAAAGGGGCAGTGAAGACAGACCCAGTGGGAATGCCATTTCCATCTGAACCAGACCAGCTTCACATCACCTATCCACCTCAGAGGCCCTGCTGGCGACCCCCTCTGGACAACACCAAGCTGAAGGAGACCCTGACTGGCCATCGAGGATCAACTTCCAGCCTGGGATAGGTAGATATTACCTGCACACCTCCTCCTACAATTTGGACTCTCTCTCTCTCTCTCTCTCTCTCCTCCTGGACTTCAGTGGACTTCAGCCCCTGTGCCACGCCTCTTTAAACCCTGCTGCTAGTGTGTGTGCATGCGTGCATGCATGCACGTGCGCACAAGGGAACCAATTTGTTATTGTGTCACCATCTCCCCTGTTCAATAAAACCACTGTCATTTGCAAACCTGAGTTGGGTCATGTTTTACTTAATCCCAGTCCCTTCCCTATCTTAAATTCCAGCCTCATTCTCTCTCTCTCTCTCTCTCTTGCTCTCTCTCTCAGCTCCAGCCCCCTCCCTCTCTGCTAGTTTCCCAATCTCCTCCAATTCCATCTCCCCTTTTCTGCCACCTCTCAGCCTCTCCTTGCTTTCCTGCTGTCCCTGCTTCCTCTCAGCCACCCCTCCTCCTACTGCCTTTTCCCTGTGACTTTCTGCTGCCTTTCTCTGCTTTCTCACTGCTCTGCTGCCTTTCAGTCTCTCCTGCCACTTTTCCTGTGATTTTCTGCTGTCACTCTCTCTGTTTTCAGGCTTCCCCTGCAACTTCTGTAGTCCTCCCCACCCCCCCTGCAACTTCCCAGGTCCTCGTGGCTGTCCTGCAATTTTCTCCAGCAGCTGGAGCCTTTCTCCATCTCCCAGCACCTACTGCCACTCCCTGCAACTTCTCTAGCTACCCTGGAGCCATCCTCTAGCTCCCTACACCCAGAGCCCCTCTTTAACACCCACGCTTTCCCTTAGTCCCATTTTCCCTCTCCCCACCTACCTTTTCAGCTCCCCCATAGCTCTGGCTCCAGTCCCAAGCTCTGTGCCGGCATCACTTCCCTGTTCTGCAGGCTTTGGGTGTTGTCTTTTAATCAATTAAGATCAATTAACCTAAAGTTAGCCCCAAGACCCAGTTCTTCAGCCCAGGCTCCTGTAGTCTACCAGTTCTAATCCCAGTCCTCATAACTTCCACTCCTTACACTTCTACTTTCTTACCTTAACCTTTCCCCAGGTATCCCAAGTACACCAAGTACATACATACACATCACAACACCCAACTTAGGAACTCACCTGTGTGTATGTGTAGGTGGGTGGTATGTGTCTGAATTAGTGAATACATTTATATATACATATGTAGATATCATTGTGTGTGTGTGTGTGTGTGTGTGTGTGTGGTATATGAATTAGTAATCCACATATGTGTATTGGGTGTGCAGGTGTTGGTAACTGGTAACTGATTCTGTCTAAATTTGGTGTATGTGTCATGTGTGGGCTTAAACTGGTGATAGGTGTGCATGAACCTAGAGTAGTTATTTTGAATGTGTGTGTATCTGAGTTACTAGTGTGAGTGTGTATGCACCTAGTGAGTGTATGTGTGCTTAATTGATTTTTATGTGTGCGCATGTGAAATTGTACACCATGCCCTCCTGTCTAACAGCACAATATTGAGATCCTGAGTGTTGACCTGACCCCTCAGGGCAACAACCTAACCCCACCCCCCTGCTCTGGTCCTTCAATTCCTG
>NW_005842007.1:1726335-1728584 GCF_000455745.1 Alligator sinensis
CTGCTGTCGTGGCAGTGCTCTGTCTTGTGTGTTGTTTCAGTCAGCATTGTTATTAGTTGCTGAGACAACCAATCAGAGTGTGAATAAAGAGTTACAGACAGGCAGAAAAAGGCTTTTATTATATTAGAATTATGGATGGGAGTCTGAGAGTAAGAACATTTTTTTACTCCTGTATGTCTAATCTGTTTGGTAAGTCACTTCAATTTTATTAGAGAATCCTCCTCTCCATTTCTCACTGTGGATCTCTAATGTAAATTTTCTATTCATTCCATCCATGCCATTGGAAGTTTCTCATTCTGATCAAGCACAGAATATTCAATTGATGTCACAGTATGTGTAAGAAGTGAAAGTTTTACGTTTAGTTCTATGTTCTTTTTTATCAACCAAGAAAAAGAATAGATACTGTGATCTCTCTGCAGCAGGTTGGAGGATAAATTAGTCTAGATTATTTTGCTTTTTTTTCCTTTGGCTAGGAGATTTTATATTGGAATGTGTTTCTTTTGGCTTTTTTTGCTAGAAGTTGATGGGGACTAAGAGGGTGGTGAAGGCAACAGTTTTTAAGTCAAACATTTACCACTGGGTTATTTTATTGCTTTCCTCCTTTGTGACCTTTTTTCTCAGAGAAACAGAGGGGAGGAAAGCCTAGAGAATTGCACTGGCTTTTCATTTTTTTTATCAAAGTAATCCTAAGGCAAATACTCTGTGAATATTTCTTTCCACACAGAAAAACAGCATTTATGTCTGAATCAGCTTAGAGGTTGTAGCGGCTCCCTGCCGATTCTTTAATAGAGAGAGGATCTGAATTCAATCCTCATGAATAAAAGAACATAATGGGATAAGCATTTACTTTCCACAAAAAAACAAGAAGGTGGCTTGCAGGGTTTTTCATTTGCAATGGCTTGCCCTCCATAACACACCAAAAAGCACCAATCCTCATGACTGAAATTCTACGGCAAAAATATTTAGGCACTGGTTCTTATGAATTTGGGATTAAGTTCTAGATCATCTACATGTGTAAAACATGAATTATGTGACATACTTTGTATCACAAAGCAAGTATTTCAAAGATGAGAATCTAAATTTATGTAACCACATGCACATTTAGTCACCTTAATACTTACCCTGATTTACTGTGATGTTGAACACCCAGTGATCCTATAACAGCCAACACTAGAGTCAATGGATATTGACTTCCCATAGCATGATAAATTATTGACAGTTGTCACTCAGAGCAAGGTCATGCAACTAAACAGAGCAAGGTCATGCAACCTGGCTTTAGGAACTCAAGTTTAGGTGTACTCATATTTTTTCTCCTGTGCCATCAGAATTGCACCTATCCATACGCATCCATTTATTTTTAGAGTCTGAAATCTCAAAACGAGGTTTAGTTTCATCTAATGGGTTACTCTCAGTGCACTCCACTATTTTATAGTTGAAAGCTATTTTATTTGCAGGCCTACTTTTTCTGTTCAAATTACTACTTAAAATTTCATCTACTGTTGGAACTGACCCTTTTGATACACTGCTTATTCCACCTTGAGTTTGGAATATCGCATGCTACACCCTTTGTTAAAGGAGAGATTAATATATGCTGCAGAAGGGGTATTTTAAACTACATAGAATACATCTGCTTGTTTAATTACCCACTTTCTGCATATAATTTTAATAGCTGGACATACAATCAGGAGTGTACTTGTTGCCTATATTTATCCTTGTAGACCTTAAATTTCTGTTTGTTTAATATTTGTTCCACCACCTCTTTCAAATAATTAATTCTATGAATTATATTCTATACTTATTATTAACGGACTTGGTTTTACACATAATAGAGGGGGGAAGGGGGGGGGGGGGGGAGGGCTATATTGCTGGCACTGGTGTGTTTGTCCTTAAGTTCATTCAGGTTTTGTCTGCATGCTAGCAGTTTGATATTAGCAGGTATTTCCCTTCATTTTGTTCCAGGGTGGTACATTTCATGTAATCTTTTTTCATATGCATCCCTATAACTATAGGACTATGTTTTATAGTCAAGTAAAAAAAAAAACCACCTGAAAATAGAGGGTTTTACCTGAAGTTTTCAGGACAAAGATATTGCCTTCAATTTTGTTTGTAGCTGAACACAAACCAAATATGAAAAAGTAAACCAAATATGAACAAGCTACATTACACGACACATTTGAAGCTGGACTGGACAATGCATTAGAAAATAAAGTAACTCATACTCTAGGGAACAATCCTTCACTGAAGCAGGA
>NW_005842007.1:1728615-1732691 GCF_000455745.1 Alligator sinensis
GGCCTTGAAAATCTAACAGACTTTTGTTTTCCCAGCTGTAACTTCTATGATGCAGAAAGCCTTAGTACCCTTACGGTTTTATTTTCTGCCTAAAGAACTGCTCCAAATTCCATGTGAGACTTTCTACTAGCAATAGTCACCAGTGATGTTCCTAAAGGATAAAACCTTGGTGGCCTGGCCCAGTTTTAGAAACATAAGGCTAGAAGGGAGCTTACAATGTCATTTGATCTATCCCCCTGCCCAGAGGCAGGATTAAACAAACCTGGACTATCTCAAATGGATATTTGTCTCACCCAAGGGTGGATCTAAGATTTAGAAAAGGGGGTCTAGATGGTATGGCACATCATATAACACAGACATTTCTCCAGTTAAAAAGAAACTAGATGTTTTACTAATCCTTTAGGATTTTCTCTCTAAATAAGATGATACCTTTTGAATTCTACACTGGGTCAATTCCAAAGTTTCAGGGAATACTATAGAGCAGTGATTTTGAAACTTTTTTCATTGGCAGACCTCTAAAACCTTTTAAATGGAAATGTGGATTCCTTTGGAAATTTCAAATGGAGGTGCAGAACCCTTTGAATTATAAGTATGGGTATTTGTGTACTTTTGATTGATCATAGTAATCTTTAATGGACCCCTTAGACATAATCTGTGGACCCACAGAGGTCCACAGACCACGGGTTGAAAACCACCATTCTAGACAGTAGTGATAACTGGAATGCTAAAAGGGAGAATATAGGTGACAGTCCCTGTCAGCTGTTTGCCACAACCATTACTTCAAGCCTCCCTACACTATCTATAGATCAAATAACTACTTGATTGTACCAACAACATGTTCCAATATAGCAATGACATTTTCGCATGCCTGCCTACTTTATCAGTGAGTTTAAGATATTGACATCCTTCTTTATTTCACACAGAAAAGAGATAACTAATAATGGGAAGGGAAATCTGGAAGAGGGTGGATGGTCAACACTTCCACAGGGGCAGGAAAGAATCATAGTATACACAGAGCCATGACGGAGAGGAGAATGATGGACATGAGAGAAGAGGATGTGGGAAGAGAGTAAAAGAATGGGTACACACAGACTTCTTGACATGGAGGATTAATGAGAATAGAGGACACAGAGCCCCTAATGTGATGGGGAATGGCAGACACTGGCCTTGGAAAAGGGTAGGAAGGTGGGTTACTTCCTGGCATGGGAAAATAGGGGGCAGATTCTTTGACATAGGAAAAGATCCCTGAAATGGATGTGATGCTGGCACACAAGCAGCTTCTAGTTGGGAAAGGAGGAAAGCAACGAGTCGCTGATGAGCGGTAAGATCAGCCTGAAGAAGCTGAAGTGTAAGACTATACAAATGCAACCTTGGAACCTTTGAAAAGCCTTGATAGTTGGGGCAAGTAATCTATTCATGAACTCCTGACAAATCTCCATTCTCCCTTATGGTACAGGGTCATTACAATCAGTAAAATAGTTGTATGCAGATTAGCTGGAGAAGAAGACCAGTAATTGGTTCAGTTATGTCCAATGTCACAATTGCACCATTTAAGAGGCCCCTGAGTTATGTCTAACTTAACAATAAAATGTCACATCCAGGAGGAGAGATGCTTCAGAGGAGTTCTTAGGGACATCAACCCAGAAGTGGAGGGAATTGCCAGGGTGAGCTTTATTCCATTTTGTACTCTTGCAAACTGTGCTTAAAGCACTATAGAAACTTGTTTATAGTCTATTACAATTGGCTTGATTTTTATGGTATCACAAGTTATATCACTTTCCAGGAAATGGCCACAGTAGGCAAGCATTATTTGATATAAAAGAGCAATTTTATAGTTGCTGGCTGAGCAGAGTGAAAACCTATACTCAACTCAATGGCATTTCTCTGTATGTTTTGTAATAACTTTTGAAAACTACATCCAATCAATTCCAAAATGTTATAAAATGGTTTTGGCATCAGTGGGGTTTAAGTGAAAATTAGAAAACTGGAAAACCTTGAGTTTAAAACAGGTGAACACCTGGTCACTCAGGATATAGAAACAGGTAAAATAGTGAACTCAGATTTGGATTGGTGGACCTTTCAAACCTCCCTGGCCAGTCTGGTAGGGCTGTGCGAAGTTTCGATTTGGAGGAGATTTGGCCTGATTCAGTGGTCAAATCTACAAATCCAAATCGAATCAGGAGAAAAATAAAAAGGTCCAAATTGATTTGAAGCCTCCAAATTGATTTGGAAAAGATTAAGAGCTTTGGAGATTCGGGCAGTCCCCACTCACTGTCACAGGGAGCTGGACCCAGACTCCACGCCGGTAAGTAGGGAGTGGGGGGGACCATGGGGGACCTCCACCAGGACTCAACCCATGCCTGCTTCCCCAGCCCCCCGAGCATGCCTCTACCCCTGACCACTCTCCCAGCCCCTGCCATGGCTTCCCTGCCCAGCCCCAGCTCCCAGTTCATTAAAAAAAAAAAATGCCTCCACTCACTGGCTCCTGTCAGGCGGGGGGGAGGGCAATCCCTGCTGCCCCCTGCTGCCCTGTGCTGTGGTGGGGGCTCTGACATGAGCCCTGATCCCCCGCCTACTCTCCCAGCCGCATCGATACCTGTCCCACCCAGCCCCAGATCCTGATTCTTTAAAAAATAAAAAACAACCCAAAAGCCCGCACTCACCAGCTCCTGCAGCAGGCGTCAGGGCTTCTAGGGAGTCGTGGCAGAGCCCCCCATATAGCGTAGGGCAGTGGGGGCAGCAGGGATGCCCCCCCCCTTCCTGGCAGCAGCCAATGAGTGCGGGGCTTTTTTTTTTTTTTTTTTACAGCCGGGAACTGAGGCTGGGCAGGGCAGCCATTGAGAGGGCTGGGAGAGTGGGTGGGGGATGAGGTCTGTTTGATTCAGGTATTCGGCCTATTCAGTGGTAGCTAAATCTCTGAATCAGATTCAACTGAATCGATTCAGGACAGTGATTTGAATCACCGAATCGAATCACTGTCCCTAAATTGGCAGAATGTGAATCCTAAGCGAATACTAGCTGTTTTGCACAGCCCTACATTCTAGCACCAACACAACTCCCTTTTGTAAGGTAAGAGTAGTTTTCATACAAGAGTATTGTGTGAAACATAAATCCCTAGGGATGCTTTTAAAATACTTGTGAGATCAATCCTCTTGAGGGAATAAGACAGAGGAATTTCTACATAGTTTGTCCATCCCAATGCTTAAGTCCTGAGCTGTTTAGCTTTGTCAAGACTGGAGTGCTCATTGAAGCATACATAAGCAAATCCTTAGTGTCTGTGGAGTTTAGGTGTCTCTAGGGTTGGGTCATAGCTTAGAGAAGGGAAAGGGGATATCAGGATTACAACTTTGGACTTAGACACCCAAACTGCATGAGTTTATCACATTAGATACCTAAGTCCTTTATAAGATCTGGGTCTTAGTTTCTCTGACTAAGTACAGGAATTCAAGAAGCCTGAGGCAAAAACACTTTAACTTTTGAGATTTACTCTAAGAACCCAAGGTTAGGTTGGCAGCAAATAGAACAGACAATAGGCCTTTGGTGCAGGGCTCAGAGCCTGCCTGCACAAGTTGAGCCCAGCAGGTAGGGGGACTCCTTCATGCCTCCCAGCATGCCCAGCAGGCTCCATGGGTTGCTGACAATTCCTAAATAGAGCTGAATATTCAAGCCACCCCTGATTGGCTGCTTTGCCTGGGCCACCATGCCCCAAACCCCCTATCATTGTGACTTGCATATGCCTTTGTTTCCTGGCCTGTGTGCTCAAGCAGGGAAAACCAGGAGTTATGGAGGGTCCTGCTGTTTGCCCTGTGTGTGTCTTCCCATGGCAAGGAATTTTGGCACCCAGGGCAAAGCCTTCACCTTGCACACAGATCCGCCCCCCTCCCCCCAGCCATGCTTGCCCAGGAGTTCACGCAGTGGTGGGAGC
The DNA here is from genome assembly GCF_000455745.1 of Alligator sinensis. Classification (NCBI taxonomy): domain Eukaryota; kingdom Metazoa; phylum Chordata; order Crocodylia; family Alligatoridae; genus Alligator; species Alligator sinensis. Next base: position 1,732,541 of record NW_005842007.1, read on the forward strand.
TGCCCTTCCCCTATCCCCATCCCCCCATCCCCAATGAGCCACTCGTAGCTGCATCCTGCAACCCACCCTGGCTGGGCAGCACCTGTTGGTACCCCTTTGCTTTGGCACCCACCCAGGGTGGTCACCCCACTACCCCCCCCCCACACCCTTC
>NW_005842007.1:1732712-1741485 GCF_000455745.1 Alligator sinensis
CTTGGTTTGTGTGTGTGTGTGTGTGTGTGTGTGTGTGTGTGTGTGTGTGTGTGTGTCCTGGACACCTGCATTCTGTGTGTGTGTGTACCTCACACACACACATGCACACAGAACCAAGGCATCTTGGACACACACACACACACAGAACACACAGGTGCCCATGGCATGACTGGGCCACTGACTTTAATGTATCTTATGAGGATGATGCCTGCATCTTGTGCAACTCCCTGTTGCAGTGCAGGTATGAGGGAAAGGGCAAGCCCTCCACCAATATTGGTGCCCCTGACCCTGAACAGCAACAGGCTATCTGGATCCATGAAACCCTAGCTGACTAGCTCCTCATCCACATGGACTGTGAGACTTCCCAAGATGAGTAAGGCCAGAGCACTTCATGTGCCCCAGCCCTGGCACAGAGCCATGGGTCTCCTGCTCTGGGCTCCTGTGTCCATGCATCACAACACAGGTGGCCCAGGCACTGTTCCCCTTCCTCTCTCCCGGGGAGATTGGAAGGGGGAACAGTGCCTGAACAAGCTGCCAGAAGCTGTCCCATTTACCACCTGGCCCAGTGGGCTAGTAGGCAGTGCTCTACTCCCCCTCCCCCCCCCACACACATACACATTCTAAGTAATCCTGCATTCCTTCTGGACTGGACTGGAACCACTTGGGGGCCAGAACTTATGGGACAACCACCATCAATCATGGGTAGTGAGTTGGGCCTGGAAGGGGGGTGGTTTCCCTAGCACCAGGTCTTGGGCAGCCAGTTCCCATTCTACTAGCCCACTGCTAATTCCTGGATCAGGCTCCACCAGACACCTTCCTGCCATCTCAGACCATGGCAGAAGCTCTCACATACCAGATCTCCTGCCCCAGCTCCCCTTGGCCCCAGAGATGTAACTTTCAAGGACAGACGTAAGCAGAATTCTAGTGTTGGAACCAAATCCATATGCCAGGTTCAGATCCAAGACTGTATTGCAAACACTCTCCTATTCATCTAAATTGAAATTACTTATTTAAGGCTTTATCCTGTCTCAACATGAATGTGATTTTTGAAATTCAGTGTTTTGGTTCAGAGTTCAGATCTAACATACCATATTTATGGTGTATAAGTGAACACAGTGTGTAAGTTGACCCCATATTTCTGTACAAAAAAGTTAGGATTTTTGTAGATCCAGTGTATAAGCTGACCCTGCCTCAGTGTGTGAGGCGCTGGAAGCTTGGGTGGGCTTGTGGGAGAGGCAGCAGGCTGGAGGGTTCCCAGGAAGTTGGATTGGACCCCTGGGAGCTCGGGCAGCAGACAGACCACTGGCAGTCCACTCGGCTGACCCTAGGGGGTGCTGCTGCTGTGGAGGGAAGAACCGGGCCCTCCTGCAGCTTAGGGCTGCCCAGCCCAGCAGCAGCTCACCCCCTGCCCGTGGGGGTAGGCAGGCTCCACCAAAAGCAGAATTGGACTCCTCACTGCTTCTGCCTTTAGTAGGCTCCTGCATCTAACAGGACACTTGGTGCCACCTGCAAAGGGGCTGGCTTGCCTCATGGGCAGTGTGGGGTGTCAGGCAGAGGCTGGGGGGAGGGAGACTGGCACTTCCTGACATGCTTAGCCGCCCCCCACCTTTGCCTGACACTGTTCACTGCCCCTGGAGCAAGTCAACCCCTTCCTGGATGGTGCCAGGCATCCTGCCAGATGCAGCAGGCTACTGAAGGCAGAAGCAGTGAGGGGCCCAATCCTGCTTTTGGTGGAGCCTGCCTGCCCCCACCCCACTCCCTGCAGCTGAGTGGGGGGGGGGGGGACCTGGTGCTGGGCTAGGCAGCCCCTGGGCTGTAGGGGATCCCGGTTCTTCCCTGTGTGGCAGTGGCACCCCCTGGGGCCAGCCAAGCAGGCTGCCAGCAGACCATGTACTGTCTAATCTCCCAGAGACCCAATCTAACTTCCCAGGAGCCCACCAGCACATTGCCTCCCCATGGTGCAGGGTTCCAGTGTGGGGTCCAGGCAGCACCACTCATGGGGATGGTGTATAAATAAAAGGTGGAAATTTAAAAGGTAAATATTTTGGCTTCAAACTTTGACTTATCTATCATGTCACACAGTAAATCTCAAGCACATGCAAACTTCATTTGAACAAGACACTGTTTACATCAGGACATTACAAAATTCTTCTGAGAGAGTTATTTAGTCATGTATGTCTGAAGATGGGCAGAAGGCAAGGTAGATAAATACATTAAAAGATTTTGAAATGCTGAGATTCTACTGTAATGGAAGAGCCATAAAAATTCCTAAAAACAATAGGAGCTAGAGGCTCTGACCTTTACCACAGGATGAAGCAGGACCGAACTGTCATAGTTTCATAGTTTCTGTCCATAGAATCAGGTACCTGAAATCTTTTCTGTACAACCTCACTCAGATGAACTCAATGATATTTGCTATGGAAGAGAAACTAAAGATCTCCAACAATTTATGTTTATTTCATCAACTGATTTGCATCACAAACATAAAAGTTTTGTATTACTTCTAATGCAGCAACACACAGCTTCGAAAAAGCACCTTTGTCATTTTTTTTTACAAGTACACATCTTTTCAAGGGATTGAGTATTCATTGTCTCCTTAAAATGTATTCAAATTTGTTTAACATGGCCAATTATGAGCTACCTCAGGGGGTTCAATAAATGCTTCATCGATCCCTCTGAAGCTGGTCCAATTAAACATGAATGAGCCCAAACTGGACTTGTTATTTTGCTAGTTTCTGAAGTTTCCCAATGGGGCACTTCAGAAAAAGCCAGTAATTATACAGAAAATGGTATCCTTCTGTCTGCCAGGACTTCTTTTTTAATAGCAACAAACAGGCAAACAAACAAAGCTCACAGTGCAGACACAAGTTATTGAAATCTTGGTATATGTTACACTATTTCTTTCAGCAGCAGAAAAAAAATTCCTTGACAGAATAGCGTGTGCCTCTTTTAGTCACAGGAAGTAGTATGCAGATAAGGGACCCCTAAAAGCAGAGGATCCTCATATATTTTTAGAAAGCATTTTAGGAATGCAATATACTCAGGGAAAAAAGCAAGAGCCTAACTTAATTTTCAGCCACAAAAATGGCTATATCATCTTGAGCATCAGCCAATAATATGTTCATCTATCTCACAGTATTTCTTTCACTTCACAGCATTGAAGATATCTATTAGGGTCCCAGTTCAATAAAATGCTTAAGCATGTGCTAAAATATCTCCTTATTTAACAAGCCTATTCTAGCAAATGATCAGAATAATACAATATTTAGTGCCTAAATACATTAAACAAAATTTCATTTTTAAGGACATTCTTTTTATTCCATAAATGACAATCTCCACTGTCCTGTAAAAAGTCAGGGTTTCAAATAGTCAGTGAACATGCTTGCATTTACCATTGTTGATTTTATTTGCTATTGTAGTACAATAATAAATGACAGCCACCACTGAGAATGACTGGTTTTTGTGGGGTTGTGTGGTTATTACAGCTATTTGCAAAATTAAAATCAAAATCTTCTAAGGGAAAATGCTGAAAAAAACAAAACAAGACAAAAATACTAGCTTAAATATTGATATAGTCTTTCTGAAGCAGTTTCTCTAAAAATCATTAAATTCTATGATATATCTACTGTCCCTTCAGATTGTTTTTATTTAAATGCTAAAATTCAATTATTAGACTAATTATCTTAAAATGTTGTTCTTTTACAAATTAAGGCACCAACTCTCCTGTGCACATTGTAACAGATTGTATGAGAATACACTTATAACTGAGGGGAGAATGACCTCTTAATTTTTTATTTTTCACTTTATGGCTGCCATGTATTTCTTCTTTCTGCCACTATTCAACAAATATGCTCACAAAAATCCTAATAGGTTTTGGCATGGAGCCATGTTTCATACACCCGTAATTGAAGATCTTGCCCTAATCATTTGCTATGCCTTACATATGCATTTTAAGTAAAATGTAAGTAACTAGGACTATTATTAACTACAGAACAAATGCAAATGGATTACACAATGTATTTCAGTAATGCATGTATTTTGAGCCAATAAAATGACCTTTGGAAATTACCATGAGATGTGAAAATGCCATTTACTGTAATAGGAATCAGCAAAAGAAGGTGAACTGTAGGTGATTCTTAATACTCCTTAAATTTTCAAAATCTAGGAAATGTCTAAGAGCTGTGTTCTGAATACTGAATCACATTTTTGAGTCAATTCTGTGCACATGTACCATGCAAAAGAGCTAAGCTTTGCTTTCTCCTTACACTGAAGCCAAGCTCTACTTTCTGCTAATTTAATGCTTTATTATTAACACTACATTCATTTCTAGTCAGAAAATGATGTAAGTGCTGGCTCTTAAAAGCTGTGTGCAATTATTAAATAACAATAGCATCACTTAAATACAAAGGCGAGGCCTTGGTAGTGTATGAGATACTAAATAGAGAAAGTCAATGCCTCATATACCTTACAGTCTTAAAGGCAGATAGAGCAAAGACATGTCACTTTTGGAAATTCCAGATTCATTTTAGTATCAAAGCTATATGTAAAAACCAGGGTGTGTATCTGTCTGTGGAATGGAGCCAGTTCATAGACCAGATCAGGCCCACAGACCCACCTGCCCACATGCCTGACCCAGTGCGCCCGGCGCCTGCCTGGGCCAGTCTGCAACGCTGGCACTGCAGCCCAGCCCCCAGCCCCAGTGAGTGCTGTGGGTGATGTAGCTCAGGACCCAGCCCCAGTGATTGCCATGGGAGGTGTATATCCCAGACATTGCACACAGGGCCAGTCTGGCACAATATGCGGGTCAACAGGGCAACACTGGGTGTCAGATTATGAGGCTCTGTAGGCTGGATTTGGTTTATGGGCCATAGGTTTGACACTCCTGGTAAAAACCATGCAAACCTCCCATGAACATAAGACACTTCATGTTTGAATACGGAGTTTCAGAGGATTTAATTTTGAGTTAAAATTAAGTAAAAAATGGGTCACTTAAAAATTAGCAGTGGTGTCACTTTTCTTTTCCCAAATTACCAAAGTAATACAATGATAAACTATTCATACTTTCCATCGAACTGATATTGCATTCCCATGTGTTCAGTTAAAATTAAGACAAATTATTATTCAGGCAGTATAAATATAAATTATTATATAAGACAGTAATTATTCAGGTTACTTTTTAAACTTATCATTAGGTAAGACAGAGAGAGAGTCAGGGGAACATCTTAGATGTCTCTTAAATAGAAGTGTTCTAATATTGGAGATGTCAACTGATCACCTCCATTGGTCAGTGAGAAAGCACCTTCAGGGACAGCTAAGGCAGAGTAGCTTGTAAAGCATAAATATATAGGTTTAAGGACTGGGCCCACCCTGGCCTCCTCTCACATAGCATTCATCTCACTACTTGAGCCCTCTCAAACTGCAGGGACTGGGTGCAGTGCCAGGCCAAGATGAAATGGATGTGGTGTGCAGAGCTGTACCTGACTGTGGGGGCATAGGAGTCCCTGGCTGGGTGTATGGGTGCCAGGTTTGGGGTCCATGAGGCTGTGCCTGAATGTGGAGAGTCTCCTAGGCTCAGTGTTGAGATCAGCATGTATGCGAGGTGGTTTGTGACCGGATGTTAGGGAACTCAGGTGCCTAGGTCTCAGGGCTCACGCCGAAGACACAGACACCTTGCTTCCCCCACTGCTGCCTCCCTGAAACTAAGAGGTGGCTGGAGGCAGCAGGTGGGGCTGAGAGAGAGACTGTGTGCTTGGCACTGGGACAGCCTGGGAACAGGGCCTGCTGAGCATGGGGTTGGAGCAGCCAAGTGCCGGGCAAGTGCTAGCATGCATCCCAGAGGAGGGCCTCCAAAGCAGGCTGGGATGCCAGAGGACAGCAATCTTACGTGAATTGATAGGGAACCAATCAGGGATCTTTCTTCGAGGCCCAAGCCACTATCTAACCCTGGGGTGAAAAGGGCATAATGATGTGTCCTGCTTATTAAACTACAAGAACCATTTACAGCATTGTGCTCACAGTGACCCCCCACTAAGGTGTTCCCCAGCAAAACTGCAGGCTAGAAATCAGCCCACTTAGCCTCTTTGGTTACATCATGCTCAGCTGCTTCAGTGAATCTATTCTGACTTCAAGCTAAAAAATTTAGTCTCACTATTACATATCTTCAAATCACTAAAGATACTGCAAGAGAGCTTTCTCTTTGAGTTTCTTATTCATTATTTGTATATGGTATGTTAATATTTTTTTAAAATATTAAATAAGGAAATAGAAGTTATGGTTATTTTGAGAAGATACATTAATAGCTACCACCAAAACAAAGTATAAGAAACACCCAAATTTCATTTGAGGTTACAATTAGAAGAAATCTGAACATGTGCAGAAATGAGCAGGTAAGGAACCCAAACAAATTTAGCTGCACCCTATAATAACATCAGAAAGGTGGAAAATAGTGTTGGCGAGAGAAAATCCTCTTGGATTTTTATTTTAAAAATAGATTTAACTAATCTGAGGACACAATCATTTACACATTTTAATCATAATTGTATTACTATTCACATGGGTTCTATAGTTAAATATGTTAAGCTAGTGTACATGAAGGTAGAATCAGATCCAACATGCAAGAGTATCTGAGGCCAGTGTCATAAATTAAACTTTGATGATAGAATAAGAACAACAAAATAGCACTGGAAAGTTGTAGTATGGATATAAATCTGGGTGGCTGTAGGGTGGTTTTTAAACTTTCTGACTTTCTGGAAAGAAGATATAGTCAGTACAAACTCTATTCCCATTTCAAACATGCATGGGCAACTGATGACATAATTTGTGGGCATGCCCAGGGGCTGACAAAAGCCCCATATCCACTCCTTCCACTTCAGGAGCCAGGTGGAAGGGGGGGCACATTGCACCAGTACACCCCCCGCCCTCCCTGGCCAGCCCACCTTCCCCCTGCAAGAACCCCAGGCTTACCTTTTTCCCAGCAGCAGTAGCAGCACCTCTGGTGGGGGATAGGAGCATGCTCTTTACATGTAAGGAGTGGGAGGGAGTGGCCATGCGGGTAAGGGAGGCATGGCAGTGCTCTGGTTGGTCGGAGCACTCTCTGATGCTCCAGGCTCCAAAGCACTGTCAGGGAGGGTGGGGCTGGGTAGAGAAGCAGAGCACAGTTCCCGGCCATACAGTCAGGCTGGCGGGGATCCGCTCTGTGCCTGGCCCTATCCTGAGCAGTGCTGAGTTGGGGTGCATTAACAGGCCCCCCCAGCACTTTCAGGGGCCAATCTCGGGGGGGGCACATACCCCCCTGTACTCCCCGCTACCAGTCACCTGTGCAAATACAGAATATTTACTCAAGCCAGGCAGGATTCTTATGCCAGTTAAATGTACTATGGCCTAAATGTGAGGACAAGCCTGCAACAGAAATTTTTCCTGGCATAGCTATGTGGCAGGGGAGTGATTTTTTTTTAACAAAACCCTTATATGAATATAGCTTACAATGCTATATACAAGCTATAGGCACTTTAATTCTATATAAATAAAAGTCTTTGTCTTTCGGTCTGTAACACTTTATTTGCACTGAAACAAGCAACCAGAGCGCTCCAAGAGCAGCAAGGACACAGTGGACAGAGCAACAGTGGTGATGAAGGAGGATGGGGGTGGGGGGCCCAAGGCCAGCACCGGCCCCCCCTCCCACAATTCCTGCTCCCTAGAGGCAGCAGCAGTGGTGATGATGGAGTGGATGGGGAAGCAAGGTCAGTGCCACTGGCCCACCCCCCCAACCCCCCACTCCCTAGAGGTGGCAGCCATGGAGCCGACAGAGTAGGGAGGGCAATGCCAGTGGAGTGGGGGGTGGTCACAGAGTGGGGGGGCAATGCCAGTGGTGTTGGCCCCATCCCCCTGCTCCCTGGAGGCAGCAGATCCCTGGAGGCCCCATCCCTGCCCCTCGCCTTGGCCCCCATCATTCGTGACAGGCATTGGCTAGTACTTATATAACTATGTCTATTCTACAGGTGTTGCTGGCTTAATTATATCAGTACAATAAAACTGGCAAATTTTGAGATTGAGATGAAGAGAAAGAAAAGAAAAATGGGAAGGCAACGCAGGAAGGAAAAAAGAACCACGAATAACTTAGAACACGGGTGAATCTAGGGAGGGTGCAGTGGTGCATTTCCACCCCCCCTTTGATTCCTGGTCCACTCAATGTGGCAGCAGCATCTCTATATAGGTAGCAATGAGGATGTCACTTGACTTCATGGCTCATAAACTACCCAATTCTTTCTAAATTCTTCGTTCCATAGGTGCCATTTTAACCATCTGGATGGCCCACTATCCTTTCTTCTGTAATTTTTTTCTCCCTGTTAGCTGCTTCTGATAATGTAGCTCCTATTTCACAGCCTAGCAGATTGTTTTTAACTCTAACTGAAAACTAACTCAGGTATGGAAATATCTTTCTGTGAAGCACTGGATGCACTGATGCTCAGGGAGGCTACATTTTATGAATCAGAAAAAAAAGAAAGATATATTTAATTCTAATGACTATAGGACTAATGATACAACATATGGTGATTTTTTGGCCTAGTTTGTTGTGTTTTTGTACAGAATATATGATATCACAAATTAATGCATGTTTAAAAAGTGACTTATTTTGCTTCAAACTTAAGCTGAATATTGTAGCTCTTGACCCCTAACTGATTAGTAAAGGTTTTAGTTTCTTTTAACTGAAGAAATAATATGTGTTGTATTATATGTGATTGAAGCACCACACTATCAGCACTGCCCCCCCCCC
>NW_005842007.1:1741516-1790826 GCF_000455745.1 Alligator sinensis
CCACACTTTTCAAAATCCTAGATCTGCCTTTGGTTGAGCAAATATGGTAGATGCTCTTTCTTAATCTGGGATTCTCAGTGAAGGACTAAAGTCTATGAGACCAGAAGGAGAAACAGATTGGGGAAAATCCTCAAATCAGTGAGGTTATAAAAGTTTGTGCCACTGATGAGTTCTGGAGAGGTGATGAATGAATAGGCTATAACTGGCAAGACAATGGCTGCCAAAATTGGGTGGATGATACATAACTTGTACTGACTTCTAGAATAAGGAAGCCCCAACCCACACAGACAACTAAACAGTATTTACAACAAAATAACATCCACAAAGGCTAAAGATTAAAAAATCAAAACAGGTCTGTTTTGGTTGGCTATGGGTCCATGACTAAAACCTTTTCATTAGCAAAAATCTCAGTAAAATCTGAGAAAAAGCAGAGGTACACAAAGTATCGTATGAATGTAGAAATAAAAGTTGGGAAACAAAGTACAGTGGAAACCCAGAAATGAATGACTGCACTTAACATGACAGCTGAGAGATCAAAGGAAACAGATAAGAGAGCCCTCTGAGCTCTGCACTGTTATGTCATCCTGTCACTAAAAATGCCCAATACTTCGAAGTCAGCACTGAGGTCAGCATAACATTTCAGTAGGCTAAGAAGACTGGCCTGCCTCTCCAGATAGGACTAAGTAGGTCAGCAGATGAGAGGCAAGTGGCTGAGATCACAGTCTGATGGCCATAGAGATACACAAAGGAAAGCCAGTAGGAGGCAGGAGAAAGAAAACAACAGAAAGAAGAGATATAAAGGTACCCTGGAATAAAAAGGAAAGGAACAGATAATCTCTTTTTCTACATGTCGCTGGGTAGGTGGGCAGGGTTTGGAGGACGATAGTAGGACTAGCTAAGAGAAACATCTAAATTAGTATGGCTAAGATGTGTGCAATGTTTTTGTGAGACTCTAGGAGTTTAACTGAGAAACACCAGTTTGAGCAGTGCAGAGGGAGGAAGAGATCCAGAGGTTCAGAAGTAGTGATTTCCTATACAGATATGCTGAGGACTCTAGTCATGTAGTATAAGTCTCTATAACCCATCACTCCAGACAGTTTCACCACTCCTCCTGAAACCAAAATTAAGCTAGCAGGCCACACCCTTTGTTGGTTATGGAAGTAGAGCTATCCTCTCGGCTGGCCCTTCACCCCCACCCCACTCAAGTCACCACTTTACTGATTTTCCGAAAATCAGAAAAAGGGAAACACATGATTTTCACTTAAATGAGCTGTTGTCATTTCTCTAATTTTTACCAGGAAAAAATGGTGGGGTATGAGACAGACAGCTTGGCCAATGAGTGTGTGAGGGGGCCAGCTGAAGTGGATAAGGGAGACTAAGCAGTAAAGAGGATAAGAGAAACTTGCTGGAGTGAAAGGATCACTGACTGAAATCCCAAACTCATTGCTTCACTCATTGCTTAAGTGACCAAACAGTGACTTTGTTAGAAGTCAGGTTTTTCCAGTATTCATTAAAATCAAAAGATGGAGTTTTAGATCGGATATATTTTTTAAAAGTTGTGTTAGGTACAGACAAATAGACACAGGCTGTCAAGTGCAATGTTAAGGCTCTGTTTTGCTCAGCCAGTTCAATCACCTGCTGTGCTAGAGACCTACATTATAAGATAGGGGCCGTGCAGGAGCATAGGAGATGAACTTTGGCTGCCAGAGCTCTGGCAAGAATTGGCATTCTGGCAGAGGCAGTGGCAGCAGCTCTACTGGGGTAGTGGGGGTGAGAAAAGCAGTTCTCTTTGCCCCTGCAAGAAGTAAGGAGCCACTTCTGACAGCTGCTGCTTTTCAACAGCTGCCAGTTGATCATTAACAACCTACCTTCTCCCCCAGGAGGGGAGAGGGCAGGCTGTCAGCTAATGTTTTGCCCTGGAGCCTGGGAGATCTAATGACCAGCCCCTATTGCCCCTTACTGGAGAGGTCCCCTTTGAGGCAAATTTGTATTTCTCCAGTCAGGGGTTTGGAAAACCTGTTCACTCCTATAGTGCTATCTTTATAGCAGTACAAAGTGCCTCAGCGCTTTGTAGTGTTACAAATGAGCAGCTGTCCATAACCTAGGGGTATTTCATCTTAATGCATTGAAAGAAGGGAAATAATTCCAAAAGAACTCCTTCTCCAAGAAGCAAATCTATCGCATAAATGCTTCTGTGCTTAATCCTACCCTGAGATATTTACCCAGCCACTTTGTAGAGAAGAAACTTAGAGAAATGTGACTTAATGCCCTCTTTTGGGGAGGGTTCTTTGGGAAATTCAAGATGTGCAATGGCAGAAGGGTTAAGGAATCTTGCTACAGTTTCAAAGGCATGAGTACAAGACTTATTCTAGACCTGTGCTGAAGGCTGTCCCTGGTGAATGAGTACTTGGTCAATAAGGCTGTGGAGTCAAAGGCAGCCAAATGTAGTGCTAGCCAAGTAACTCCTCAGCATGTTTTTTGGCTTTAGAAATGGCTATGCCTTAATCACAGTAGTACAATGGAGTGCTTGGGCAGGCTTTGACTACATTTGACAAATGAAATGGACTTATCCAGGTGTCACTTTTTGATATAATGGTGATTTGTCCCTCTCCTGAGATGATGTCTGATAATGTAAGATACTGGGTATGATTCTATAAGCAACATCAGTTTCCACGAAAAAATTAATTGCTTACAAATAACTTAAAATGAGTCTTTATTTTAAGGTATACACACAAGGATCAGCGTGAAATCTGAACTTTGCTTCTCAGTTCTGAATTTATGGATGTATGACTGCGTGGTTCTTTTTTTTAATTTCCTTTTTGCATTAGCAGTAGCATTATGTGTGGAATAAAAAATAAACTGTATGTAGTACTGCCAGCTTCCCTTCTTCAAAATTCACAAGTCAGGACCCCACCCCAAATTTGAGAACTGATTTAAAAATCATGAAACTTAAAAAAAATCAGTTTGTATTCATTTACCTTCTAAATTTTGAGAAGATCAATCTGAATACAGTGCACCTCTGCCCCCAGCTTTCTCAGCTGTTGGAGTTCCCAAGAGAGCTCTAGGTTGAAACTGAGATCCCAGGAACAATAGGCATTTCAAAGTCCCTACAAGGAAAACTGGAAGTTTCACCTGATCAGCTCAGCCAGGTTAATCAGAGAGAGAGAAGAAAGAAAGGGATCTGGGGAAGCTGGGGCCCTTTCATTTCTAGGATGCCACATGGTAAGTAGAAGCCAGGACCAATCTGCTTTGGATTCTTGATGGTGTACAAAGGAAAACACTGCCAGATTCCACTAAAACTCTGATACTTCAGAGCATGTGGAGGCCTGTATCTGAAGTGGTCAGTGATCATGAGCAACTAATTCACAAAAGGTAGGTACCTGAGAGAGCAATTGCATCTCCTGGATTCTTCAGATCTGATATATACTGGTCATGGATAGATGATGCAAGAAAGTCAGGAACCTTTTGTACATCTGTTAACCAGTTCCAAAGTCTCAATGGGGTAGTTCAAAAATCCATGCCATCTTCACTGTCCCATGGGGTAAATATGGATATAAGTAACATTTTTTTAATTGTTTTAAAAATGTTTAAGGGGTAATAAGTCAGGCCATTAGAAATACTGCATGCTAAACAGTATTTTTGGTTTCATTGTTTACATTTCTTGTATGACTGTTTTAGTTAAAAAAAAATAAAAACATTTGACAAAAACCACAGTAAGAGGGAGATACAATATATATACCCTTAATTTAAGGTAAAACAGCATTATTGGGATATTACAGTTGTCCTTAAAACAAAGGATTATAAAGTCATGGAATTGAGATTTCAAATTAAAATTAAATGAAATCAAACATATTAAAATATGAAGATACATAATTAAGGCACACAAACAGCTTTCTACCTTGTCTGATACAAGAAACATACCTTATTTTTTTAAGCATCAGTTTAGTCTAATCTCAGCTAAAATACCCTCTTAATAATCAAGGTTTATATTACAGTATATTACATTACATTATAGTGTTTTACATCCACTATGGGATTCTGCCAAGGAACAATAACTTGAAAGTCCATTGAGGACTCTGTAGGTGACCCATTAGTAGAAACTTTCCAAATACATCTGACTCAAGTGTATACTGTCTAAGCAGCATCACCCATAGTGATCTGTGTAGCTAGTGACAAACCTCCTGATGGGCTATGAATGATGAGATCTTTAAATTCTGCAACACCTACCCCAGTGCAGACTTTCAACTATGAGGTGCACTGTGAAATCTGCCATCACTTAGTACTGTAGCAAGTTCATTACACGTTTCTGAAATTCACCGTTCCAAAATTACTACAGTTTCCACTATAACTTGACAGAGATAAACTTTACCTTTTATATAATTGTAACTATAGTATTAGCACTATTAGGGTAAATCTAGGCTAGAGATTTCAGATTTCCTGTAATGCAAATTAACTGATTGCCAATTAAGGCTACAGGGCTATAATGACTAGGGGACATCTGTACTGGTCTGGGTTCCTCTCTGCTCTCCCTGAGCTAAACTTGTATGGGTTCAAGTTATCACATGCAGGGTAATACTATGAGAAGATTAAGAGTGTGTACAAGTGTTCAAATGAACCATGAAGTCTTGCAATTTTGTTCTCCCAATAGAAAAACTTACATGGAGAGCATTATACAAATGCTGTAGGGACCAGCCAGGTAAGTGCTCTGCAGAGAGCCTTCACTGCTGATGGCCCCCAGCTAAGGCCACACCCTGGAGAACTCGAGTTCACAGTCCCCCCTCCCTCCCTTCAGGCAGTGAGTCTTTGAAAGGAGACCCAGAGTGTATCTCCTCTTCTTAGTTGCAGGCATGTCTTTTCTATTCCAGCACCCTACCAAAGAATAGCAATGGTGTTGGGGGTCTAGGTCTCAGAGGTCTGAGTCTCAGGAGTGTAGAGGTACAAGTCTGGAAGTCAGGATCTTCCAGATCTAGGTCTTTGCAGGGGGCACAGCAGTCTCAGCACCCTGTTTCTCCTTGTAGCCCTCTATCACAGTGCAGGCCTGGTGAAAGGAGCTGGGCTTTCCTCGCCCCAAGGTAGTCAGGGGAAGGAGTTTGCTTCATGCTCAGCTAGGGTGGCCATCATAGAGGACAGTCCAGTTGTCCTCTGTCCTCTATTGATATAAAACCTGATGCCTTTATGTCCTCAAAAGAAAAATAGAGGATGTAAAGGTGTTGGGTTTCATATCAATAGGGGAAACAGGACAGAGTAGCAGAAAACCTGAATGTCTTCTATGATGGCCACCCTAGCTCAGCTAGAGCAGCAGAGTCCAGCCCAAGACAAACAGTCTCCCTGAAGGAAGTATGAAAAAGGGATTGGGGGAAGGGAGACTGGAGCAATACCCTCTGGGATGCTGAAAGACATTGCTGCAGCTTCTATTGGAAACGTAAATCTATATTCATTGGTTCTTCTGGGAGAAACTCGTCCAGAAGTCACTTCTAACTGGTTTTAGTTGGGTTAGTTTTCTGCTGTTATTTGTCTGCTATTTTTGGTCTAGGAGAAACCATATGAACTTTTCTACACTTTTGCCTGTGCACTCTGTTTTTGTAAAACTGAACTGGTTCTTTGTTATAAGCAACGTTTTTACAGATATGCTGCAATTGTGTATATTACTCCAAACATATGTACACAGAATGACTTTCTGGTGCCTTCCCAGGCATCTGTGACCTGTCTTTTTTCTCTAGCTACCATGTTGTTTATTACAGCCTTGGCTCAGTACCCAGACCATTCTTTTTGTATCACTTCTATGAGAATTGAATGACTCAACTACTTAGGTGGCTTGAAAGCCATTCATTGTCCCTACATCGCCTGTCCACCTAATTCCTACTTTAGAATATTCTCTCCTTCCAACAAAAGATGAGCTGGCAGCATGAAGTAACGGGTAGGATTTATTCCTAGTTCTTGAACCAGCTAGATACCTGGGGTCCCTTTTATCTGCCTACCTTATAGCTTGTAGAAGGGGTGGTTTTCTTTTTTCACTTCTCTTACCTAAGGAGCAATTGCTTCACGTAAATTAACTAACAACTTTGTAAATGTTAACCTGAATACTAACCTCTGCTCCATGATGCAAATGTTTGTAGTTTACACCAAGGTACAGGGAACATCACATTATAACTGAAAAATTACAAATGCTATGGTTAGGTATTTTAATGACAATCAGTCTTTCAAGTATGCATAAAACATACATGTTAAAAAAGTAAAATAGGCATTAATCAATTTATTAGCCACCACCTATTTGTACTGTGGCATGTAAAATATAATGTTCCATTCCTACCAACATGCTATGATTTCCTGGAGACCACACAGAGGTGAGGTGACTGGATCAATTAAAATTCAGATAATTGTGCGAGACAAGCCAGGTACCAGAGGACCAGAAAAGGGCCAATGTATTGCCCCTCTTTAAAAAAGGCAAGGAAGACCCTGGGAACTACAGACCAGTTCACCTCACCTCAATACCTGGGAAGTAGGGCTGTGCAAAGCTTTGGTCCCCGATCTGATTTGGTGGAGATTCGGTCTGATTCAGTGGCCAAACCTCTGAATCCAAATCAAATCAGGAGACCCTTTAATCTCTCTGAATTGAATCGGAAACCTCTGAATCAATTAGGAGAGCTTCAGAAAGATTTGGCAATTCAGACATAGACACAGCTTTAAATGTTTTTTCTACATACTTCAAGATACCAGGCAGCTTGTGAATGCTGTGATGCCAGGGCAGATGGAGCATCCCACAGGAGCGTGGAGGGCTCCCCAGTGCACTCAGCAGCAGACCTGCAAGTGGACCTGGAAGTGGTCCACTTCTGAGTCCACCAGGGAGTGCCCTGCCCTCCCCCCACCCTGTGCCTCCCTGGCTCGGTGACTGGTACCTCCTGGGTCTGGGGAGAGGTCAGCCGGGTTCCCCATGGCCAATCGCCGAGCTGGGGGGACTGCAGGGGCAGTACACTTCCTGGTGCACCTGGAAGTGGACTGGAAGCACTTCCGACCCACTTCTGGGTTCACTGCCAAGCATGCAGGGGGGTCCCCCACACTCCTGTATGATGCTCCATCTGCCCCAGCATTGTAGCATTCATGAGCCATGCATGGTACCTTGAGGTATGTAGAAAAAACATTTAAAGCTGTGTCTATGGCTGAATCACTGATTCTCTGAATCAGCATTGAATCTTCAGATTCAGCCAAACCAAATCAGGTACAGGGTTCCAAATCAACTAATAGAAGCACTGTCCTTGATTCAGGCCGAATCTGAATCAAATATGGCCCATTTTGCACACCCCTAGTGGGAAGTTACTGGACTGTATCTTAAGAAAGGTAATTTGCATGCATCTGGAGGAGGAAGGTCTGATCTCAAGCAGCCAGCATGGATTTATGAAAAACAAATCATGTCAAACAAACCTACTCTCCTTCCTTGACAAAGTAACTACATGGGTGGGTGAAGGGAATGCTGTAGATATAATGTATCTGGACTCCAGCAAGGTTTTTGAAAATGTCCTGCATGACATTCTCATATACAAATTTGAGAAATGTGAGGTGTGCAAAACTATGGTAAGGTGGATAGACAGCTGGCTCAACAACCACAAGCAAAGGGTAATTATTAAATGGGTCCTTGTCAAAATGGCAGAAGGTTTGAACTGGAGTCCCACAGAGGTCTGTCCTGGACCTGGTGCTGTTCAATGTGTTTATTACTAATTTAGATGCTGGCATAGAAAGCTTCTTGATCAAGTTCGCAGACAACATTAAACTTGGAAGGATTGTGCACATAGAGGATGTGAGTATAGTTCTGAAAGATCTCAATAGATTGGAAAGCTGGGCTAAAGACAACAGGATGAAGACAAATGCAAGGTGCTATACCTTTAGAGGAATAATCAAAATCACAAATATAAAATGGGGTTACACCTGGCAGAGAATAGATTCAGGCTAGATATCAGCAGGCACTACTTCACTGTCAGGGCGGCCAGGATCTGGAACCTACTTCCAAGAGAAGTGGAGCTGGCTCCTACCCTAGGGGTCTTTAAAAGGAGGCTGGATGAACACCTTGCCAGTGTTGTTTGATCGCAGTACTCTTTCCTGCCATGGCAGGGTGTTGGACTTGATGATCTGCTCAGGTCCCTTCCGACCCTACCAACTATGAAACTGGCTGAAGGGTAGCACTCTGGAATAGGATTTGGGAGTCTTGGTAGACCACAAAACTCAAGATGAGTCTGCAGTATGATGTAGCCACTCAGAAGGTGAATGCGGTTTTGGGATGCATCAACAGAAGCATTAGGTCATGCAAGGCGCAGAAGGTGATAGTGCCCCTCTACTCAGCACAGGATGAACTGCATCTGAAGTACTGTGTCAGCTCAGGGCTGTACATTTTAAAAGGACATGGAGAAGTTGGAGAGGATGTAAAGGTAGGCAAGAAAGATGATCAAGGACTTAGAAAGCAAACCGTACAAGGAGAGGTTAAAGGAGCTAGGTATGTTCATCTTGCAGAAAAGGTGCTTAAGAGGGGACATTGATAGCAGTCTTCAAATACTTGAAGGGCTACCAGAAAAAGGTAAAGCACCTGTTCTCTAGTTGCAGAGAGGATGCAGACCAATGGTTGGAAGTTGCTGCAAAGTTTAGATTGGATATCCAGAAAAAACTTATTCACTGTTAGAAAAGTGAGGCAGTGAAATAGACTGCCTAGGGAAGGGACTCTCCATCACTGGAAGTGTCCAAGAAGAGGTTGGAGAGCCACTAATCAGGGATGCATAGCTATGCCTATGTTCTACCAGGGGTATTTTCCTTGCTTCTTGGCTTTGCTGGTTTCTCCTTCCCCATCTTTTCTTCTGTATGTGTCAGGGTGTTTTTAATCCTTCCCAGAGACATTGGGTGCTGGCTATAGCTAAGGCTGGGAACACTGACTGGGGTATACCAACGCCCCTGCTAGGACCAAAGCCAGAGGTTACTGGCTAGAGGGTCTTGCCCATGCATGCAGGGTCAGACCAATAACCATATTTGGGATCAGGAAGGAATTGTTTCCCATGGTCAGATTGGTACAGACCATGAGGGTTTTTGCCTTCCTCTTTAGTGGGGGGGTTTGCCCCTCTACCTGAGATCTCTTGAGCATATATTGACAACATTTTATAGAAGCAAGATATTGGCTGCCATAGTTCCTCTGCTCTACCTGTGGCAGGTTAGAGTTTTAGGTCTATGTTGTGTCAGGCTTGACAGAAGTCTTATATAAAGTTTAAATTATAGTTTGTATGGGATGGTTTGGATAGGGCCTCAGGCCAGGGGGTTGGGCTAGATGACCTCTGGAAGTCCCTTCCAACCCTATTTTTCTATGTCTCTATGACTCTAAACTCCAGTTTCAAGCAATATTTCAATAAAATACAGTCACTTGTGTGATTGTGGAAGTGTCTTTATGCAATAAAAATTTAACTAAATATACTTTTACAGAATAAAGAATACTAAAAAGTGTTGCTTTGTATACAGATAAAGGTCTCTTCTTGCAAGAGTGAAGCCTTGCACCTCAGTGTGCATATTTCCTATCAAAGTATTAGGTAATAATTCTGAGATATTTTAGTATATTAAGTACACGTTTCCTCCATGGCTTCTAGTGAAATAAGCTGCTTGTTTCACTTGATAGGAAAGGTTTTAAAGATTGACTTATGTCTGCAGAAATAGGAATATTTAATTTCTCCAGTTATAAAATATGGTAGATGTAGTTTCCAATTAAAAATAGAGATGGACAGAGATGTATTTCCAAAGATCATGACATGATTCTTCTGTTTGCCGCCTCTCTGATTTATTTGCAAAAATTCCCCAGTATTCTTGCATCTTATTGGTAGTATATTTAATCAGTGTTCTGCATACACAGAATAAAGTAACACCAGTGATGTCATTAAATGCTCTGTAAATATTTTTCTTGCACTTGAAGTGTAACAATTTTATATATCCTGTCATAATATGCAACTATAATTTCTATATGTTAACTATATAATAATTGGCTTACATTATTCACTAATGCACAGCTCTCCTGTTTAAACAATGGCTCCAATCTTTTGCAGATAACTATTTTAGTTTCTTAAGAATAAGACCATTTTTATAAACCATTTCCTACTACCTTTCAGTCACCTGTATAAAGCCTAATGGACAAAACAGCCTTTATTAAATTGACAGCCTTCTAATTTATTTGTAAGATGAAGGTTTGTGGTAGGTTCATTGTGAAGTGCAACACACGTAGATTTCATAGACATTAGGGCTGGAAGGGACCTCAAAGATCATCAAGTCCAGCTCCCTGCCCTAGGGGCAGGAAGTCAGCAAAGGTCCAAGGACCCCAGCAAGATAAGCATCCAAGCATTTCTTGAATAAGTCCAGAGTAGGTGCCTGTATCACCTTTGGAGGGAGTCTAATCCAGGTCTTGGGGGCTCAGACAGTAAAGAAATTTTTTCTTATTTCCAACCTAAAATGGTCTTCTGTAGTTTATGACCGTATCCTTGTTTTTCCTTGGGGCACTCTGGTGAACAGACGTTCTCCCAGAGCCTGATGAACACCCCTTGTGTACTTATAGGCTGCCACCAGGGCCCCCCTGAGCCTGCGCTTTTCCAGACTGAAGAGTCCCATGGTTCTCAACCTCTCTTCAGAGGGCCTATTCTCTTGCCTTCTGATCACGCACGTGGCTCTCCTCTGGACTCTCTCAAGCTTCTCGACATCCTTCTTGAATTGCGGAGCCCAGAATTGGATGCAGTACTCCAGTTGCAGCCTCACTAAGGCCGAGTACAGTGTGAGGATGACATCCTGAGATTTACTTGAGACGCATCTATAGATGCAAGCCAGGGTTTTGTTTGCTTTACCAGCTGCAACATCGCATTGGCCAATCATGACCCCCAAGTCTCTTTCAGCAGTGGTGCTAGCAAGCGTAGCACTGCCAAGCATATAAGTATGCTGCGGGGGTTTTTTCCCTGAGGTAGAGTACCTTGCATTTATCAGCATTGAACATCATCAGGTTTGTATCCACCCACTTATTAAGCTTATCCAAGTCAGCCTGGAGGTTAATAGACACACTCGTTTAATAGTTTAATAGATGCACACATGACAATGCACATGGGGGAAACGTAGAGGCTTATGATAAATGTTTGGAGTGGAACTTAGAGCGCCAATGATACAAGTTGCAACCCTAATATTGATACATGCACTTTTGATTGGGTATCATAGAAAAATAAGGCTAGAAGGGATCTCTGAAGGTCATTTATGTCAATGAGACAAGATCATTCCTATCTAAATAATCCCATACAAATCTGTGTTTGACCTATTACTAAAACTACACAATCAATCCTATCACACAACACAAAATGTTGTACCCTAACCTGCCACAGGTAAAGCAGAGGGACAACAGTGATCAGTGTCCTGCTGCTGCAAGAGTTGTTAAAATGTGCTCAAGAGATCCAAGGGAGAGGACCATGCCTCACACTGCAGAGAAGGCAGAAACCCTGACAACCCATACTAATCTGACCAGGTGTGTCTATACATGCAAATGCTCCAGGAAAGGTTTACTGTAGAGTAAATGCACCCAGGCTGGTGTCTACATATGTGGAGAAGCAGGAGCAGATTTACTACTCATGACAGCATTCTGCTTCTGCCACTGCCAGTCCTGCACTGGCCCTCTGCAGCAGCCGGGTGAAGCTCTAGGTTTCCCCTGGGTGCTAGCGCAGGGGATGACAAGGATCAAGGGGCCAAGAGAAAGCTGTCTCCTGGAGGGGGCTGGGACATTGCTCCCTGTCCCTGGGAGCTGCCTGCTGTTGGGGCAGGCTTCAACACCAGAGCTTCAGTGGGGACAGTGTCCCCCTTCCCCAGCAGCAGGCTGCTCCCAGCAACCAAGTTGCTGAGACTGGGAGATAAGAATCTCCCAGCCCTGGCTCCAAGGTCATGGACAGGGTGTTGGAGGGGGCCAGGGTACATTGTCCCCACCCAGGCTCCAGGGGTGGAGCCCACCGTGGCAGCAGGCAGCTCCCAGGGCCAGGGAGCAATCTCCTGCCCCCTGCTGCCCAGATGACCAGGAGCACATTTGCTCCCGGTCAGCCATCTATACATGCCATACTGTACAGTAATTACTCCTGAGTAAATTTGCTACTTATATTTACAGATAGCAAATTTACTCGGGTTTAGAAGAACCTACTGTGCAGTAAATGCCTACATGTGTAGACAGTGATGTTTACTGCACAGTAATTAGCTCTAATTTCAAATAAAGCATTTCATATGGACACGCCCACCATGGAGTAAAATTCCTTCCTGATCCCAAACATGCTGATTGGTCAGATCCCATGCTAAGTGGTAAAACCCTCTAGTTAGGAGCCTCTGGGTTTTAGTCCCAGCAGGAGCACTACCAAACCCCAGTCAAAATTTCCCAGCTACAGCTGCAGCCAACATCCACTGCTTCTGAGGAAGACAAAAATAAAACCCAAAAGACCCTAGCAGCTATAACGAGAAGTGGGGGGGGGAGGGGAGGTCCTTCCTGAGCTCATGTGGCAACCTGCAAGGCCCAGAAGAACGGGAAAAACTAAAACCCTCATTCTGCTCTGCAACTCAGGGCCAACAGGCATAATTTCACACATCATACCTTCTTACTGAACAGCCAGAATTCCCTTTGGTGTATCCTCTCTGTAATCTTATCCCAGCTCCTTAAAACTTCTTTTATAACTAAGCTACTTCTGGAGCTCTGCTTCATTTTCCTGATGATGAATATTGTCATCTCCAATAAATCTAAACTTTCTTTGTTGCAGTTGCAAGCCATTGGTCCATGTGCTGCTCTCTGCAACAACAGAGAAAAGCTGTTCTCCCTCTTCCTTATGGCAGCCTTTCAGACATTTGAAGACTGCTATCATGTCCCCTCTTACTCACCTTTACTTCAAGCTGAACACACCTATATCTTTCAACCTCTCTTCATAAGGCTGGTCTTTCAAGCCCTCTGTCATTTTTGTTGTCAGCCTCTGAACCCTCTCTATCTTCTCCATGTCCTTCATAAAATGTGGGACTCAAAACTGCACACAATATGCTGGATGAGGCTTAACCAGTGTCAAGTACAAAAGTGCTATCACTTTCTGCATCTTAGTCTCACAAAAAGTAAATGTAGTTTTGGGCTGCTTCGATAGGAACAAGTCACACTTGCAGGATCATATGGAGGCTATGATCCACCAAGATACCTAGATCCTCTTCCATGCAGCCAGGTAGCACCCATCTTGTATTTGTGCTTTTGATTATTCTTCCCGAGGTGTAGCACCTTGTTTTGTCAACATTGCATTTCATCAGTTAGGTCTAGTCCAGATCTCCAAACTATCAAGATCCTTCTGAATTGCACTTGTCTTCCAAAGCATTTTCGGCCCTTCCCAGTTTTAGGTCATCTGCAAATTTGCTCTTTATTCCAGCATCCAAATCATAATAAACATGTTGCCAGGCCCAGGACAGATCTCTGTAGAACTCCACTCAAAAGCAAATCTGACATGAATCCATTTATAATCACCATTTGCTTGTGGCTGTTGAATTGTTTCCTTGCTAGAGAGAGAAAGGCATTGCTGTCAAAGCATTACATGGGTCCTTCATTTCAGAAATCATGCCCCTCACCCAATTTTGGTCTAACAAATCCTGGTTTTATTCATCTCCCAGGCAGTCTACTTAACTCACGTTTCCATGAGGGTTTTTTGAAGATATAATGAGTTCAGGTTTCAGGGATTTGACTTATTTCATTATCCTCATATCAGTGGTGGATATTTATTCATGTGTTAAAGAGGGATGAAAAGTTCCTCACACTGCATTTTGTACTGGGCATTGTCAATTACAGAGCAGAGCTTATCAAGGTTATTATAAATCTAAATCAAATATCATTTTAATATTGTCAATATTGTTGAGTGCCCCGTTTTCCTGCATTTAAACTTTTCTGAATAGGTAACATATATAATTGCACTTGGTAACTAAATGAAAAGCAGTACATAAATGCTAAGATACAACCATGTATTACATAAGATTACTGCAAGCTCACTTAAGCTTACATGTATATGGATTCCACAATCACCCATACAAAGCTATAAAAAGCAAATTACTAAAAGATGAAACAAGTAGGTGGATTGGAACATGTCTGTGCATCTGGTTGATTAGAAGCATTATCCATGAATGCCTCTTTAAAAAGAAAGAACAAAGGGAAAATACCTAATATTATGCTCCAAGTAAAATCTTAAAAGCTTCTCTCTCATATGTTCAGTCATGTATAATAGTGAAAATTTGTCCTTAATATACAATGTTGAAATGAAGCCTTTTCCTTTCCAATAAAGGATAAAATTAAAGATACATGAAACTGTTATAAACCTTATTGAGTCTTCTCTTCAGAACTGATATAATTGTTACAACAGAAAACAGTCTCCATGTTTTGCTTATAGAGAAAGGTCAGTAAAACCTGACTCCTTTTTCTCAGCCATAAATGAGGTACTAGGAGAAAAGTAGTGGTTTTTAATGCACTGTCCAAAAAATGGAAAAGAAAATAGTGCTATCTGATTACCCTGACTGAATAAAATAGTAACAACAAGTAACTGTATAGATTACATTAAAAGACATTTCTCCTCTGCTTCCATCAAGTCGCCTTTGGCCCAAGCTTTTTTTTTTTTTTTTTTATTTATTATTCATTTTGGTTTTTATTCTAGCATATTTTAGTTAGTTGTAAGGAAAAAAATCCTAGCACCCAAAGTACCATATAAGTTTCCACTGTTTTTTTTCCCCAAAAATCAGCATGGTGTCACATTAATTTAAGCTATTCACAGAACTTATCCAGGGAACCAGTCAGGCATATATTGCCATAAATTAATCCATTTCATCCTAGTGGTCTATTTCCAAAAGAAAACTAAAGCATTGGACAGAAACCTTTGATGGTCAGAAGAACTGCACTGCTTAATACTTTTATATAAAACAGTAAAACCTTGAGTTTCTGATTAAACCAACACTAAAAGTCAGAGGAATATGGTTTAAAACACTAGCTTTACACTCCCATGCTCACCAATTCTAGAAAACATGTTAATGTATCAGCAAAATAGAACAGTAGATGGCTGAGAAATTTTGATTTTAATCAAAACTGCTAACTTTGAATTCCAAAAAAAAAGTGTCTGATAAGCTAGAGACAGACATTCAAAAAGTCTGAGCCTGAATTGATTCAATCTTTGCAGGTTAGCTTAATCTGCAAAGCTTGAACCAGTTTGGAGGGGGATAGAAATTCCCTTTTCATTCCAGAAATTCTGACACATGCCTGCAGTGGCTCAGGCTAGAAGCCGAAAGTGCTAGAGCCGCCCTCCCTCCCCTTCTATACTGCTGAGCTGAGGTGGGGCATGGCCAGGCCCCAGCAGGATGCTCTGATTATGAAGGTGTGTAAACCCCCACCCCACCTGCAGCCCCAGGCTTTTCCCCACTGACTGCTCAAGGGGTGGGAGTGTTGTCAGACCCTGCATCTGTTGATATGGAGCTTTTCAATCTCCGTCTCCCTGCTTCTTCAGACTGTCTGCCAACCAGGTCATTTCTAACATCTTTCTCTTTACCCTCTTGAAGACTGACAGATTACATCCAGCAGGTTGTTTGTCAGAACAAAGTTTATCAGTCCATCAAGCCCTACAAAAAAAAAAACATCTCTCGCATTAGTTCCAAGCTCTTCTTATCTGCAGGGTGTATTTGCATTTGCAAGCCGCTAGCTGTTTGGCTTTATTCCAGTGAAATTGGAGACCCACACAGATGCCTTTCAGCATTAGCTAGCATGGGGGGATGGGGGGCATGGCTAGATGCCAGGTCACTGCTGTGGGAGAGGGGCAGGAAGGGGAATCCCTGCTTGAGCAGCAGGGGGGGAGGGGGAGGGAAGCCTGGCAGCTGCTGCAGTCCCTCAGTTAGCCAGAGCAGTGATAGTGCTCTGGGTGGGAAGGAGATGGGTGGGGCCAGCCTTGCTGGACTGGAGCCCAGATCCCAGCCCAGAGAGCATGCCAGGATGCTGGGGGACTCTGGTTTAATTTAAACCAGGAAGGAGTCTGGGACAGACATTGCATAAACTGGTTTGACCTAAATCAGTTAAGTCTGATACTACATTCAACCAGGTTTATCTCAAACCGGTTTCACTCATTTTCAAACTGGTTTATGTGCTCTGAATGTCTGTTCTGTTACAGGGTTAAACCAGTTTCTGACCACTTAAAGTGGTTTATGTGTAATGTATGCCATAATGGTCAGAGCAAATGATTGGGAATTAGACTGTTAGGAGTCTATTCCCTGTACAGCTTTGGACTTCCTATGTCACCTGGACTCAGACCAGCTTTATGATTTTGGAAGCAATGAATTACATGATTCATGGCCCACATGATTTTTTACAAATGAAAACAAGGCTTGGTCTATAATACATAGTTTTCTGGTGCAGGTTGAGAAAAATGCCATCCAAGAGCAGCTCTATAAGGCTATGACAAAACAGGCTAAGTGAGCTGAGTTCTAGCCTGCAGTATTTGTTGGGAACTTTGCCGGGGGGTACTCAGTATGAGCAGACTTTGCGGTAAATAATTCTTATAAATAGTTTCATAAGCAAGCCACTTATATGCCCTTTTCACCACAGGGAGGCCTGGAGACTACTTCCTGTTTGGCTCTCCATCACTTTGTTTCATTGTACTGGATAAGTGCTGTCCTGAAGTTAATATTAGAGTTTTGTAACAGTTTTGTTGAAAGTGTGGCTGGCTGGGCCTGAGGAGAAAGAGAGCAGGAGGGAGAGAAGGTCCCAGGGAAGACATGGAGAAAAGAAATAGTCCCAGGGGTGACAGATGAATCTGAGTGAGGGCATAGGAAACTGGAATGGCATGATAAAGACTGTTTAGGAGCAAAGTCTGCTGTAGGGTTTGGGAACATCAGCTTCTAATAACCCTCCTCTTTAAAAGAAGATGATATACCCCCACCTTCCCACAAGCTGACCAAAAAGGAGCTCTCTAAGGTGGGGGTCCTACAGATCACTGAGGAAGCCAGGGGCTCAGAAGAGTCAGGGTCTCAGAGACAGAGGCTTATCCCCTTATGAAGCTATGCCAGGGTTGGCCTCAGAGAGTCCTCTCAGGACAGGAAGACTGAATAAGGCTGCTTCTTGGGGTGTCCTGAGGAAGAGCTTTCCCCTTTCCCCAAAAAAGGATGTTGATCCTGCATGACAAATGGCAGATTGCTACTTTTCACCAGTAGAGTGACACCACCTTCCTGGGCTAAAGAAGCTTTCCTCTGTCTCCCTGCAGCTAGCAGAAGGCACATGCAGACATGACCACATGTTTTAGCAATTACCACAGTCCCTTCAGCAGCTGTGACTTCACAGGGCTACACTGAAAAATAGGTCAACCAAAAAAAGTTTAATCATCCCCTAACTGAAATTTTTCAGAATTTTTATTCTGCAAACATTTTTAGTATTTAAACTTTATGTCCCCATATAGACCCACAACAGCGCTCAATACCAAAATGGTCAATCAAACTCGTAGTATGAAAATGCATACTCTAATTGAAGGTAGATTATGGGATCGCCTGTAACATTGCCTGTGATAATTTTGAATGTACCTCAAGTAAGTTAGACTTACCCAAAATTATGAACAGACTCAGACCCAAATGAATATTTGTGGATCTGAACCTTAATGCAACACTTGATTTAAGCATGTATTTAATGCTAGCACATGATTAGTCCCATTCAGGATAATGGAAACAGTAACATGCTTAAAATTAAACTTAATTTTTGCTTAAACATTTTGTATGAAAGGATCTTTGGATGAAATACCAAATTATTTTAAAAGAAAAGAAAGTCAGTTATCTGTACACAAAAGAAAGACCAGGGCATCTAAGTCCAGGAAGTAATTTTGGGTTGTAGAGATCAACCTCACACTGACAGATAAGTCCAGAAGAGAGGCAGAGGCACCCCTCTACTCAGTTTTTTTTTTTTCTAATAGCCTTAGATGTACCTATATTCACCAAAAGTTCCATTCCTAGATGCCCAACTCCCTCCATTTATATAGGAAATATAAGGCCTAACTCATTATAATTACTTCCACTCCTGAGCCAGGCACATAAAAGTTAGCTGTAGAACATTGAAGATCGCCGCACCTAAATGCCTTTGTGGAACTGGGCCTTTTTAACTGCTTTTTGTTCTCACTGGCTTATAGTATGCTAAGTCTTCTTGAAGACAGTTTCAACACATTAAGAACATTTCTTTTGTAACTCTTACTGTAAATCTATGGAATTTCAGGCAGCTAATGGCATTTATATCATTAATGGGAAAGCTTCAAGGTTTAATCAGATCATTACCACTTAACAAGAGGCTCTTACAGTAGATCAAGTCTGACATTAATAAAGGTCTGAAAGTTGTTAATAAAGTTTCTCCAAGCAAAACTTCCTTCATGACATATTTAACCTTTTGCTTAAGTTAAATGCCTCCCCCAGTCTTTCCACGACTGCAAGATTCTCTGCTAAGCACCAGAATAATACATTGTTCTTTTGACATCTGCAGTTTTGGGTGATTACATTACATCTAACCCTGTAACAGCCTTCTATGGCAATAGTAAGAATTCATGTTTACTTCATTTAATGGCAACTAGCTCCTTTGCCTTCATTTCACTCCCCATATTGAGTTTAAAGAAAGTTGTTGCAAATTCAATTAAAGCTAACAAGTTAGTACTGGAAATTTCCTGTTTCTAAACTTCATATTAATGAAATGTTTTGGCTTGTCCAAGTGCACAGTGGTATTTACTGAAGGATTCTGCATATCGCTCAGTTGCTGTCTAGGTAATAAAAGTTGTTAAAAATTGTTATTCTGAAATGCAAGTCTCCCTAAAATGTCTAAGTATCCAGTTTGTTATTTATTTTGTAGTGATATCTTTTTAATCTTTTCCAGGCCAAGAAACCCTCACTGATACCATCTAAAATCTCTCTCAATTTTCCTGTATGTGGCTACAGATATAACTGGAAATTATATACAATCCACAATCCCATCCATCTCAGTATAAAAAGCCATGAGGTAAAGTGTATGATAGATAGGTTTCTGTTATGTTTGATGATAGCATTAAACATTTGATACCTAATGATTCACAAAATGATGTCAATACTGACATAACCGAAAAAACGATATGTACTCACTCTTGATAGGTCTGCTCTTGTCTGCACATTTTAGAGAGACTTGTCTGGAATTTTTCATTGAATAGGAATCCCTTGTGCTCTACAGGTGAGTCCTAAGCCCTGAGTAATGCACTCAATTTCAACAAGGGAGATCTAGGTTAGGTATTAGCAAGAGCTTTGAACTATGAGGTGAATAAGTGCTAGAACAGATTACCTAGAGAGGTTGTGGAATCTCTGTCATTGGAAGTTTTAAAATGCAAGTGAGACAAATATTTGTCTGGGATGTTTATAGCAGGTATTACCATGCCTTGAACAGGGGATGGGACTGGATGGCCTCTTGAGGTCTCGTGTAGCTATATGTTTTTTACAATTCTATGATTCAACTAAATATCTCAAGAGATACTGTCAAGAGTAATTTGTCCATTTTCAAACATAGATAAGATTTAAAAACTATCCGTAAGATCAATTACATAATTATATAGAGAAGCCACTATACAAAAGAAGATATTATTTATTATTACAAATGGGCTGTGACCTGCTTACATGATAGAGCTGAATCACCATGACCACAAGACACATTGCTTCTCATTGGGCACATCTACACGAGATGCTATGGTGCAGTAGCCCATTGCTACAGCATAGTAGCATTGCTGAACACTAGCCATGTGGTGACAATACTGCACAGTGGCTCATTGCTATTGCACAGTAGAATCAGGAAAAAATGTGTGGCAATGGTACTGTGCAGTAATGGTACTGCACAGTAACATAGTACTTGCTTATACAAGTACTAAATGACTGCACAGTAACAACTCCACAGTCTGCTGCACATGCAGATGTGATCATTGTGTCACAATTTTATACCTGTCCCTTCGTACTCTAGAGCTGGAGTAAGTTATTTCCTCCATTTTCATGGAGCACCTTATTTGCACTGTTGCCCCCAGTTAACTATTCTGGCCAGCAAGTAGTGGGTACAGCCAGCTCCTCCCCATAGCCCTCTGTCCATTCCCCCAGCAGTTGCTTACACTGGAGCACCTATTTACCTTCCTGTAATTGGAGATAGAAAATGAAGTATCGACTCAGTACAGCAAAAACATACCTCACTTTAGACATCTGTTCCGGTTATCATTAACTTCACTAGGAGTACTTGTATGCAATAAATTAGCCATGTGCAGGATCAAAGTATATGTTTATTAAACTACATCCAATATCACATCCTAAAAGTTACACTGAAAGATAGTTAAACTTACATCAAGAATTAAAAAGTTAGGAAATGCCAGAGTAAAGGTTGACTATGAAAACTTAAATTTCCCCTCATTTGTAAACATGCAGTATTTTTAAATTAAATCTCTCTCACTGTTTTTTCAGGGACCCCATTAATGAATGGTTAGTCAATATTTATTTTTATATTTCTCACTCATATGTGGCCCCAGACCTTACCTACAATGTGCAATTTAAACCCTGCACTGAATATAGTTATTAATTTCTTCCTGTCATAGAACCATAGAAAAGTACAGCTGGAAGGGACTTCCAGAAGTCATCTAGTCCAATCCCCTGGGTAGTCAGGATTATCCTTATCCAAACCATTCCAAGCAAATCCTCGTCTAACCTGTTACTAAAACTACACAGTCATCCCTAATGCAACCACAAAGCATAGCACTCTAACCCCCTAACTTGCCATAGGTAAAGTAGGGGCACAATGGTAGCCAATATCCTGCTGTTGCAAGGGTTGTTAAAATATGCTCAAGAGATTGAAGGAAGGTGTACCACATCCATGGCTACAGAGATAAACACCCCCCCCCCCCCCCCCCCAGTCTGAGGGTAAAACTTCTTCCTTGCCTGGTAATTGGTCTGACCCTGAGTCCAGGGGCAAGACCCTCCAGCCAGGAGCTTCTGGGTTTTAATCCTAGCAGGACTACTGGCATACCCCAGTTACAATCCCTAGTCTTGGCTGCAGCCAACATCCCAACCTTCTGAGGGAAACGAAAAAACTTTGCTACCTGTAGCAATAGGAAGGGGGGAAAATATCCTTCCTGGCTCCATGTGGCAACCAGCAAAGTGTTCACCTTATGGCAGCCCTTCAGATATTTCAAGACTGCTATAATGCCCCTTCTTAAACACCTTTTCTACAAGTTGAACATACCTATTTTCTTCAACCTTTCTTTTTATGGCTTGCCTTCCAAGACTTCTATCATTTTTGTCACTCAACTCTAAACCATCTCTAAATCCTCCATGTTCTTTTAAAAATGTGATACCTAAAACTGTACAAAATACTCTAGACAAGGCCTAACAGTTAACAGAGGATCAGCAAACAGAGGAAATTTGCCTAGGAGCTTGCTATAGGAGGGAGCCAGGAAGCAGGAGACTGGGTGTGTGTGGGTTCATAGGTATGTACGTTTGGTGATCCAGGGAGCATAAGCAGAATAATTGGAGATGGCGTGCTATCAAGGAAAGTGAAGTTTACTTGGACTAGAGGTAGGAGAGACTGATGCTGGAAAATCCAAAGGGAAAAGTGGCATTCCCAGTAGTAGTATTATAGATGCCTACATGGGCAAGCAGAAAAGGGTATTGGTCTGAGAAATGGATGACATCTTTCAGTCTATGACAGCCTAGATATGGGCTCCAGGCAGAGAGCACATGTCCCAGGAATCCAAATCTAAATGATGAATTGGTGCTTCTGGACATCACAGAAGGGAGTCACCAAACCACCATTGCTGTCCTCTCTCTTTTTGATAAAGTAGCCTTAGAGCCCCAATCCCTGGGGCCCTGCACTTCCAGCTCTCTGGACTGCCGAGTCCTCCGTGTCTTGGCTGCTGATGTCCTCTCCTCTGCCATTCCCTCAGCTGTTCCACCTCAGAGTGGTTGCTGACTTCAATCTGTTCCTCTTGAATTCTAGGGACCCTCCTTCTTCCAGTAGTCACATGCTGCCACTTCTCCTCTTTTCTCCTTTGGCCTCTCTAGTACCAGGCTCTCATAACTCTGGTCCAAGCAAGGTTCATTTTCCTTGACAGCTCACAGTGTGGACATCTGTGCCTCCAATCTCTCAATCTTTTCCTCCAACACAGGCACCATCTTACATTTGGTGCAGATGAAATTGTCTTGACTCTCTGGAAGGAACACAAACACGGCACATCTCACACAAGTAACAACTTCTGATCCAGTCTCCATTTTATGTTTTCTATGCCCCCTTAATGACACCTAGACTGTAGAAAACAAAGCAAAGAAGCAGCAACCCACTTGTGCACATACACACCCACCCATATACATACTCCTCCCTGGCCCCTTTTCCCTCCTGTGGCTAACTCCCAGGAAAACTCACTCTGCTTGTTTCTCCTCTCTTCATATCTAGTCATGGACAAGCATTTATAGCATCTAATGAAGTAGGTTGTTGTCTATGCAAGCTCATGATTCTCTGAACCAGTCAGTCCCTAAGGTGCCACCACCTCCTGCCTGGCTTCAGACTAACATGGCTACACATCTCTGTACTCACAATGTTATACTGGAACAGTTATCACACATTAAATTCACTTTGCCTAAATCTAAATTAATGTTCAAGTGTAGTCAAACCTGAGTTGCTCATTTCAGAATAGCCAGAGTCAGATCTGCAGAAGAGCTGCATGCTCACCACTAACTGAAACCGTTTGGAACAGCCTTTGAGGAAACAATATACCACGTATACCATAAACATGTTGCTAAATACCAGGCCCTAGATGTTGCAAATTAGGCAAGCAAAATTAGTGGACCTACTTGATAATGCTCTGTGTTTCAGTGGCCTACCAATAAAATGGAAATCATAATATGCGCTCACTTCAGATTATGAAGGAAAAAGTTATGTCCATTTGTTACACTCTGATACTGTAGTGAGAATGCCACAGAAGTTACTAGGATTGGTTTTTGTTTTCCCTTCACTAGAAAACAAGAAAACATATTTTTGATAACTTCTGCTCATTTCATTGGCATTTTAAAGGAAAACTGTCTAAGGACATCAATGGAGAAATACTGGCTTCATCAATGACCAATGCAATTCATTTCTTGGCAAAAATATTTCTCAAGAAATATAGCTCTGGTAATTAACTGCATGCTAAGTAAAATTTGACTTCTTGTGCCAAAGGGAAAAATATGTCACTCCAAGAAACAATGGCCCCTTTTCTGCTAACCTCTGCCATGTTGGTGGGGCACTCCATTATTAAGGGAAACGTTTCTCTTTATTGAACATTAACCTGGATACCATTCTATTTAAAAAGTCAAGAAATGGCAAAAGTTGAACATGGGAAAAGACCTTATGAAATAATTTGATCCATATGTTAATCAGAAAATAGCATAAAATTCAGTATTGCCCGTTATACCTTAAATTTGTTTAATATTACTGAACTTGGATTTACATTATCCACCTCAATTAATTATATGAATGAATTCATTAGTTTTGGCAGCAGAAAATGAATACCAGAGAAGCTTAGACTGATTATGCTACCTGTTCAAGTGTCTCATACCTGCCAACATATTTTATATACTTGCTTCATCCTGAAGTGTCTCAGGGAAACAGATGTGTAATCCAAGTCAGTTTCCCAGTTCAGCTCACCATAACAGTGTGGGCACCTCATATATTTTATAAACTAAGGGTGGGCAAAAAGCAACCCACCAAATGATTTCATCTGGCTTGCAGCTACTCCTTTGAAGGAGAACTGTATCTGGGCTGCAGCTGCCCTGGCTTTCAATGCCTCTCACAGTTCTCCCTTCCCCTACCAGCCGACTGCCACAGCAGCAGCCACCCTCCTCCCACCCTGTCCCACCCAGGCCCCTGTGTACTCTCCAAGGCAGGGAGCACAGAGATCCTCTCCAGGCTTCTGCCCAGGGAAACTGTCAGTGCACCACTCTGACCCTGTGGCCTTTTGTCGACCAGACAGCCCAGCTGCTGGTGAGTCAAAGCTCAGGTGAGGTTCTCCCTGCTGGCAGAGGAGAGGATGCAGGGGGAAGAGGGCCAGGAGCCATGGGTTCTCCATGCCCTGCCCAGCTTGGGCCTAGTAGGGATGCAGGTGTTGCTAACATGGTGCCACGCTGTGTTCCCACATGCCACTTCAGGCTGTGCCACATGGGTGCAGCTGGAGTGGCTGGCATGGCTCCTGCCCAACCCCAGCACAGCTCCTGTCTGATCCCAAGTCCCCAGCATATGGCCAGGTCAGACAGCAGCTACACCTTTGTGGCCCAAGGTGGCATGCAGGAAAACAGTATGCACCAGCCCAGCTGCATGCTGGGGACTCAGGGGGCGGGGGCGTGAAGGGACAAGGGAGGAACATAGCATGTCACCAGCCCGGCTGGGTAACCCGCAGGTCCCAGCTTCCCTCTGCATCCTCTCCCCCATCCCAAGTCCTTGGCACAGGGTCAGGCTAGGCAGAAGCCCTGCCAGCTGTGCCCATGTGGCCCAAGGTGGCATGAAGGTGTGCGGGCCGGGAGCGACCCGAGCCCTTTTCCGTGCTTCACGCGTGCTGTGGCCAGCAACCCGGGCACGCCGGGTCAGAGAGGGAAGGCCATCGAGCTGGAATTAGGCACAAACGCTTAGCGGTAGTTTAAAAGATTGTTTACTTACACCGAGATGGCAGTGGTGTAGGCTGGAAAACTTGACTGAGTTGCAGTTACAGACAGACAACACAGACGGTCTCATGGAGGTTGCTAGGCTCCACGGTACAGAGCTCCGGATGCTCTGGGTGAACGAGCCACCAAAATCAGAATCGTAGGTACGTCTTATAAAAGTCGCGCTCGAAGACGGGAAGAGGTGGGCAGTGGATCAGGCCGCCACGCTCCTCTGAATCTCACACAGGGTTTCTATTACCCTGCCGTGTATCCAGAGTCCCCACGAGATGGATGTGGAGTCCTCTTCGGCTTGGGCGGAAACCGCTCAAGCCTCTTATACGGCTAACAGGCCAATCGCTAGCCGCCACGTGGGAATAATTTAAAACTAGCCAATAGCGGGGAACGAATTTGCATACCGGTGGCGGGAACTCTTTTGCACCGTGCATTCCTCTTGCAACTTGAGCAATGCACTCTGCAAAAGAAGCTGCAAAAAAGGCGGGAAACTCGTCCCTGCACCGGTGTTTTCCTCTGCAGCAGGAAACTCCCTCGTGCAATGAAGCTGCAACTTGGCGGGGATAATTCTGGTGCCGAAGCACACACAAAATCATGCCTTTGGGTCATGACAGAAGGAATACAGCATGGCACCAGGCTAGCCACATGCTGGGCACTCGAAGTGTAGGAGTGGGCACTGACAAAAGGGAGAAACAAAGAATAGGTTCCCCTAACCTTTTTTCTCTCTGCCCTTAGACCAGGGGTGGGCAATTATTTGGCCAGAGGGCCACTTAGGGAGCTTTGGTGAGCTGTTGCAAAGGGTGGGGGAGGGGATGGGGAGTGGCTGATCTGGCCCGTAACAGCTCACCCCAAGTCCCGAAGTGGCCCTCCGACCCAAATATTTACCTACCCCTGTTATCAACCTTTTCATTTTGGAATATCCCGCCCCACCCCCAAGGGCCTGTCCTTGTATGTTTGTATATTAATTGTATATTTCCTACATTTTTGCCCCATCTACATTTTAAATGTTGCAAGAGGTAGAATTCCACTACTCCCCTTGAGATACTATTGACTATATATCCTCTGTCCAAAATGTTTTACTCTTATTTTATTTGAAACTTACCTAAGCATTTTCTGTAACTGCCCCATGTATTGTTGGTAGAAGCATCTGAAGAACAGGGTTTCTGGCTCATGGAAAATTTTGATTTTTCAAAATTTGTTTGGGTCGGAGTCAGACAAAACCCATTTTTTTTTTAGAAGTTTCCTTTGAACTTAAAGGTTCTCAGACCCTGTTTCTGCTCAGTAACATTGGCTTTACTTCCAGTTGCTTGGCTAATTAAGTGTCAATATCATCACTGAACATCTGCATAGGACTCACATTATCAGTGGCTCTGTCTCAGCCTCACGAGACAGACTAACGCCAAAGCTACAGATCCTGGGAAACCAGTCTGGAATTTCCTGACACTAAGTCCCAATCTTGCAGCAAGGAGCCTGGAAACTCAAACCTCTGGCTTTAGCCATGAGAAAGGAGGTGACAGCTGTGACTTCCAAGGCTTTCAGGCTCCCAGTTTCTGTAATCTTGGAGTCCACATGCGGGAGCATTCTGTCCTGTGCATCTGTCTTAACAATCTAGTACTGTAGATTCAAGATGGCAAGAAAGCTACATACAGATCCTGCTATTTCAGGAGTGTTAAACTCACCTGGTCCCTGGGCTGGGTCTGGACCTCATGGGCCAGATCCAATCTAGGACATGGGGTAGCTGCCATGACCACTGCAGTAGTAGCAGTAACAACTGTGGCAGTCACTGCAGCAGCAGTGGGGCAAGTGGGGTGGCAGTCACAGGGCAAGTGAGCTATTGGGGGCTGTGCTCCACTAGCCCTCAATAGCCCTCCTGCCCCCAAGTGCCATGTCCAACTGAGGCCACAGAGCCCCAGATTTAGCGGCAGGCCATGACCACTGCTAGCCATGCCCCTAACTTCCAGTAGTCCAACAGGCTGGCTGGAGTGGCTCTACAGGTTGGATCTAGCCCATGTACTGGTTGTTCGAAACCTCTGCTCCACACGGTAGTATCATAACTTTAGAAAATGTACCTATAGAAGCCAGCTTTGCAAACACAAACGTGCAGTTTTTGAAAACTGTGATTTGATTAAAAAAGAAGAAATGCAGCAATGATTTTATAGTTATTTTTTAAAGGCTCAATGTGGTCCTTAGGGATGTCATTAAAATAAGCAGTGGCCAAAGGCACATTATTGATGCCTTCTGCGGAAAAGGATGTAGCTATTTGAACGCATCTAGCCTAATAATTATTATTTATTGTTTGTTGGGTGCTGACATTGTGCTTGGTGTTTTGCTGTCTATATTTTGTTATAGGCAAGTGTGAAATAATACTAGGTGACTTTCAAAATTTAACAGGAAAGAAAAATTACTGTCCACTTTATTGCCTGCAAAATACCCAAGAACTTAAGTTTGCCATGTAAAGCAATGTAAAAATTGGAATAGAAAATCCAGTTTTAGAGAGACTATTATTTATCCTCATTTTCCATTAGTAGTACATAAGCTTTCTGTTTGCTTTAATATTTAAAAGAATGCTTTTGCAAGTATCAGGAATTTTTGCTTTTTTTAAACCGACTCCCTTCAGAATATAGTATAAAATGCGGTAAGATGGCAAAATTATGCCTTCTCAAATTCTTCTTCTCAGAATGGTTTCAAAGGATCAGGATCAAAATCTATCTAAGAAAAATGTAAAAATCCCAATTTTCTCTTAGTAAATGCAGAGTAAAAAAACTGCACACAAATGAGTCCACATTTCCTAGATGTCCACCTATCCCCATTTGATGGAGCATACACTACTGTTCTGATTGCATTGATCAGACACTGATGCAAAATAAGGAACAGAACATAATCATCATTTACTCAGACAAATAGTTACCAGAGAAAAGCTACCAATTAAACAGACACACCACATCTGAGCATTCCACTCATTTAAAAAAAGTTTAAATCTGTATTTTGAATATTACAGATCAGACATTTTTTCTATGGAATATGTGTAAACAGCTATAGCGGGGGGGAAAGCTAGCAATAAGGAGGTAATTTGACAACAGCATGATTTAAGTGATCTAAAATATACAGTAATGAAGGGAAATGATGTATTTAGTTAGTCTTGCATGTTTCACGTTTTCAGCTCTGAAAGCTTAACAAGAAGTTCATGTATTTGAAGACCCAGCACAATCTGGACTTACTACAAGAGATGGAACTGAAATCACTTCAGAAAATGCTGAATTTCCTCCCGTCAATGGAGAGAGCCATTCATATCTTTCTGGACCTCTACAGAAGTCAGGACTGCTGAGCATGAAATACTGCTCTCTCACCTGAGAGTGGTGGCAAGAATCCAGGTGGAAGCACTAAAAGCCAGGATTAAAAAATTATTATATAGGGTTGTTGGAATTTGATAGGCTATGCCAGTAATTCAGCTGAAAATTCTTTTATTAAAATCAAAAGCCAACCAGCACTTATACTGATTACTTTAAGCACACAGTAATATTAGCCATGACTCAGCTGCCAAAGAGGATGCAGACACATGAAAGTATCCCCCCATCATGGATCACTGGCAGAAACAAAGAACCCTTTTCCATTAGCTTCCTTTATCCACCTCAGTTTCCAATTACTCAAATACTTTGGGAGTGGGGAGGGGGAGGGGAGGGGAGGGGCAAGCAAGTGGAGTTGGGGAGAGGATTGCCTTCCATAAACTGATCTGAACCAACTTACAGGTGGCCATTTGTTGTTCACCATGCTTATCTTTCCAAGGCATGGCTGCCCATAAAGTTTACTCCTTACATCCTTTTTTCTCCAAGGATATCTTGAGTTTCCTCCCTTATAGAAGAGCCTCCTGCTTACTTACATCATCTTCTTGAATTTCTTAAGATTCTGTGGTACTGAGGTCCCAGAGATTATGTCACAGTCCACCAAGACATCCAGTCTAGTGGGTAGGGCTGAAAGTGGAACCAGGGATCGCAGAAGTGGGGGTCAGAAGCCAAAAGTCAGGAACCAAATACCAAACCATGGGAATAACTAGAATCAGGAAGCAAACTGAGGTCAAGCCAAAGGCCAAGGGGCTGGATGCACAATCAGGGATGCCAGGACAGAGGCCAGAGGGGTTACTAGGACAGAAGCTGCTCAGGGATTGGAGACCAGTAAGATGTGCAACAAGGTTCAGATATTGGAGGAGTTTCTTAAAATCAGGGTCAGGACCAATCAGCGGGGAAGGACTAGGGTCAGCTGGTCCTGGTTTAGGTTTAGTTAGCCTGGTTAATCAGGTTGCAGGGCATAAGCCTTATGCTTAGCCCTATTCCCTTATCCATCTTTTCTAGCACATTTTAATCAAAAAAGTTTCATTATCAAACCACAAAAAATATAACTAGACTGTTAATATGGTTCAATGGGAAAGAATTCTTGTCAAACAAGTCTCGTTTTTTAACAAGACTTACAGGCCTGGTTGATAAAGGCAACTCTGTTGATATAATATACGTGGATTCCTCCAAGGCATTTGACTTAGTACCATATGATAGCATGATTAAAACTCACATTTTATGGAATTAACAGGGCACATATAAGGTGCATGAACCACTAGCTCCCTAACAGATCTAAAAATGTAATGGGGGGACATCAGTAAGAGGGACCAATATCAGGAGGGTCTCAGGGATCCGTCTTCAGTCTAACTATGTTCAATACTTTCAAAGTGATCCAGGTATAGTCATTGTTGATTGATTTTGAAGAAACTAGAAATGGGCAAATTATTAAATAATGAACCAGAATGTTTATTCTTACAGACTGAACTGAATCACCTGATTAAGTGGTAATCCAACAAAACACAGATCACTGTGGTCAAGTCAATACCTATGGAAACAAAGGGTGAAGTCTATCCATAGGACAAGAGACCAAATTAGAAAGCAGTGATTTAATAACTCACTTCAGATTTATTGAAGATAACCACCTCAATCAGAGTTCTCAGTATAATGTGTGTGGGGGGCAGGGGGACTAATTTTGGATTCTTGGGATGTATCTACAGTGACTTTACTGCAGAATTGACTAGCTAGCTTCACAGTAAAGCATTGCTGTCTACATGTACACCCATAAATTAATTAACTCCACCACAGGATAGTACTGCCCAGGACAAGTACTATCCTACAGCAGTCATTATGTGCACCAAAACCCACATGTAGAAGATGACTGGGGCTGGCTGGGGCACAAGGATGCTACAGTGTGGGGCTGCCTGCTGGCTAGCCCTGAACTGTGGCCCCACTGTGTCCCAGCCAGGTCTTCCACCACCACCCCCAGCCAAAGGCTGCTCCACCCCAGCTCAAATTATGATGATCCTGGGTGCACATGAAGATACTGTGCCCAGGAGCAGCTTACTCCAGCACAAACTGTGCCAGAGTTTATTCAGTCAGGGTAACTGCATGTCTGTAGATGTACCCTTGGATGCATAAAAAAGGAGAATATCAATGAGAAATAGGGAAGTGCTCTTTCCTCTGGCCACAGCATCAGTAAGATTTTTACTTGAATATTGGGTCCCATTCTGGTGTTTACAACTATATAACAATGTGGTAAATTCAGAGAAAGAAAGAAAGAACAAATGTTAAGGAACTTCCTCTATTCAATTTATCAAAAAGAAAGTTGTGAGGCAACTCGATCACTGTGTATAGGTAGCTGCACACAGAAAAGATGTCTGATAGTGGAGAAGTTTTTCAATCTTGTAGACAAAGGCATAACAAGATCCAGTGACTTGAAGCTGAAATTATACAAATTCAATTCAAGATACAACCTCCTCGCTGTGCAGGTAATTATATATGAGAACATATTATCAGGAGAGATGGTAGAGTCACCAGGATTTAGAGTCTTAAAAATCAGATTAGCTATCTTTCTAAAAGACATTCTTAATCCAGTTTTGGAAGGAAAAAAGCAACTGTAGCCTGTGTGTACAGCCAGCTTGACTAAGTGATCATAGTGGCCCTTTTTGGGCCTTTCAATCTATGAATATAGGAAAATGGTTTGATGCATTCCTATAGGAATGCATCGGGCAAATTTTGAAAGGAAACCACCTCTAACACTGAAACACTGGACCCACAAGAATCAATTCTCTAGGTGAACTAGTCCAACAGCCTAGCTTGTAACAGCAATTTCTATATGGCATATGCCTTTACATGTATTTCACCATAAACAACTACACTGCTTCCATCAAGATGAGATCACATGGCCAAAACCAAAACAAGGCAGAGAGGTGATACTGGTATCCAGCAGAAGGATTTTGCACCACATGCAATCTGCTTTCAATTAAAGTACACACCTCAACTGGTCAGGTTAGGGGTACTTTGGGATTCCGCATTGATCCAAAGCTCTGTCATAGCACTATTCACAAATAACACTTTCTGCCATCCCTGACTGGTTAATAGGCTCCATCTCAACCTGGCAGACAGTGTTCTAGTCTCACTTCCTCAAGCTTCCATCACTTCTCAGCTGGATAATCGGGTACACAGGGTACACAGTGCTGAGGAAATGCTGATTAGCAGAGTATGCTGAAGCTCATCTCTTCAGTGACACAAGCTATCATCATAATACATCAAACTTGTCCCGGACTAGATATGGACTACTGAATCTAGCTCAAGTTCCAAGGCCCAGTAGTGCAAGGAGTGCCAGAACTGCATACAGGATATTAAAAAGAGAAAAAAAATGTAAAGCTCAGAAATGAAAAGCAGATGTGACACCTCTGTTTATATGGCAAAATGGAACTCAGCAATCATAAAAGTGAAGCTTGTCTTGTTTAAATGTGATTTTAGAATATGGAATGAACTCCAAGAATTATGGACCAAGACAAACCTCACCATTTTCCATTACAAGTTCAAGATACATTTCTTTGAACTCACCTTCTTAGCAACATGCACATTTAAAGAAAATAAAGGGTGGCAGGGGAAGAAAAGAAAAGGTAAAACTCTCACAAAAGCAAAATTCTCCTGGGATGCCCATGCTTCTCTCCATTGGGAGAGGATGAGAAAGCTGTATGTGGCTGTTAAATTAATAGAATCATAGACAATTAGGGATGGAAGGGACCTCAGGATGTCATCTAGTCCAACCCTCTGCATCATGTTGCCTTTCATTGGACCCATATCCTTCTCCAAAGCATTACTTACCTTATCCAGAAAAAGACAATGGAATCTCTACATACCAGATCCTACGCATTTCCAAAGTGATTCCATTCCTTGCAGTTTTCAAGTAAATATTTCACTTCTAATTTACCAAAAATGTTCTTTTTAAATAGCTGCCTTCTAGACAAAGGCATTCAATACATTATATTTCAGTATAGGTTTATAGTAAGCATGAGAAGACCAACATGGTTCTTCTAGTCTCTGACATTTTTGATAGCCAAGACTAGCAATAGGGAAATGGTATTTGATCTAAAAGAATTAAAAAGCTATTCCAAAATAACTGAGTAAACTGTGTGTGTTTATGTATCCTAACCTTAACAAACCTTGTTTGCTGGGAACTACAAGAAGTTGTTTTGAAGATCTATTGATTTATCTGTCTCTTTTTTGGTCATTCGCTGTGATTTTATTCCAATTTTTTGAGCAACATTGTTGTTCTTTGTCCCAAGAGGTCTTCATGTGCCTTTCACTGCCTATAGTGACCTGAGTCCACCTCAACATAGAAATGATGTGACTGCACTTAGGGTATGGTTCCTGGGATCCCTGCAAGTAATATGCTTTCAACATGCTTCTACTTGTGTACACCAAGACACACCTTCTACCTCTGGATATTTTCTCTCCTAAAAAAGAACATTTTGCTATCTGTTTGCAACTCTATCTGAAACTATATAATGCTTTTTTGACTTCATGTTTCCTGGTAATGTTCTGACAAGGCAGTCTTTTGGGATGTTTGGAACCAATTTTAGAAATAAGAACCTACTTAATTTTGCTTAATGATTGGTACAAAGCAAGCAATAGGAAAATACTTGTCAAATTAATTTTCTTCATTATTGTCATGGTGTCCAAATTATTTATTAGTTAAGATTGGATTTAGCATCTTGATGGATGATTTATACCAATATAATACAGATTAGAGGCAGTCATGATTGATGGAATGCACCAGATATTTGAATCTACACAACTTTGGGCCTGGCTAGTACTTGGATAGGAGACCACACTGTAATCCTAGGTGCTGTAGATATATGCCAAGGAGTTGTGATCAACCTTATGGGAAATACAAGACCACAGAAACCAAATGAGTTGCAAGACTTCCTTCAGTCTCATAACTGCTGATGAGCAAAGTGACAAGAGTAAAATGAAGGAAGAAATACACAACAGAATGTGCCTTTTATTAATACCACTCTTCCCACATAATTTTAATAGGGAAAAGAGAAATAGCTATCTTTAGTGACATAGGTTTTGAATGTGTGTGTGCGCGCGCATGTGCTCCTTACATTGAGCAAGAAAATGGATTCACAAACTTCATTATAATCATTAAATAGTCAGGCCTTTCAGTGAAGCCACATTTGGAGAGCAAAATCAATAGCAAATAACGCTGATGGATAGATGGATGGATAAGAGATCATAAAACACCAAAGGGTTTAGCTGGAAAGACAAGGGAAGGAAGGGAAAAAGAAAACAGTGAAAGTAAAAATGCATATAAAGGAGAGAGGTTAAGTCAAAAGAAAAGTTTCTGAAAAG
Source organism: Alligator sinensis (assembly GCF_000455745.1). Classification (NCBI taxonomy): domain Eukaryota; kingdom Metazoa; phylum Chordata; order Crocodylia; family Alligatoridae; genus Alligator; species Alligator sinensis. The sequence goes on from NW_005842007.1 coordinate 1,774,912, forward strand.
TCAATAAAAAAAACCACATATGTAAATGCATAAAAATATAAAATTAGTCAATGGGAAAAGAGTTACTAAAAACATAGAAGAAAAACAGAAATTGCAAAAAAAACCCACCGTAGCATACAGGTTTACATTTTATTATAGATAGTTTGCTTTAAATCATACTTTTCAATATTGTATAAGTTATTTGGCTATTTCTAGCACATAAACAAATTTGACTATTTTCTCCATTCAGTCACAAGAGATTTTTCCCACTTTGCTTACTGGAATCCCCACTTTGGGATAGTACATATCATCTTCATTTTTGTTTGTAAAAGCTGACAGGTATGTACTTCAGCTGGAAAAACACTGTGGTCCTGATTCATCTGCTTATATAAACAGGCTTCTGATGCTCTTAGGCATAAAGGAAAAAATTGACTGCCCTTTTTTAAAGCTGTTCAGGAGTTGTTAACTCCCAAATTGGCTGATTGTCTTATTTCATGGTTCATATTAAACCTATCTAAAATATCAGATACTGAGGCTGTTGAGAGGATTATTGATCTAGTCTTTACAGTCAAAAATACTTAGATCACTCAAAATGCAACAGAGGTTTAGGCAGACAAAATTCTTTGGGTAAATGTGATATCTTTTATTATACCAACTAAATAGTTGGAAAAATTGTTCTTCACAAACTTTGGCCACAAACATCCTTCTTCAGGCACAGGGAGAATCTGCTACTGTTTTGTGTTTTCCTGGATGGAATAGAAGCCAATTGGAAAGAATCTGACACTTTAGATAGGTTCAAAATCCATGTGGCTGCATTTCCAGAATCAAAAGTGAATGTCTATTCACTTACTTGTTGGTTCAATCTACACAGATTAAACTAACTGCAAAGATTGAATTGATTCAGACTCAGGCTTTTTGAATGTCTATACTTAGCTCGTATGTCCTTAGACCAACACGGCTACAGCCAACACCCCCGAAACACAGTGGTCGAGGACTTTTCAGGGAAAATTAGAGGAAAAATCAGTGTGACAATATTTTCACATTCTTCTTCAATTTCTATTCATAAAGGTTAAAAAAAAACTGTACTGCCATTAGTTGGGCTGTATGAAAATCTTTAAAAAAATAAACCCTATATTCTTATGTTTGTAATAAATAAACTAAGACATGCAGTACAGATATTATAAATTAACACAATATTTAATATTGGCATTATTAATCAAATGAATTATTGAACAAGTAATTGTTCATGGTTATAAACTTGATGAATAATGGACAATTTGTGAAATAGTGTATTAACTGAATTATTGAAAACATTGACAAATAGCATTAGGCAAGTTTTAATAGTAATTTTAGCATAACGTATTCAGGGTTGAAACTTCAACAGCTGATTTCAATTGCTCTTCTATTCCTATTTTTCTACCAATGTTTATTGAATCAGGATTTGGACAGGAGTTGACAGGAACCCCAGATTAATTATTAGATCTTCTTATGCAAGGCATCCTACAACGAAGTAACAAACAGTCTCTCTCAAGTAGAGTTTACAACTTGGATAACTCTAATCTAACTCTCAGTGTTATTAAACTTCCACTTATTTCTATGTCCCTAAATAAGTATTCAAACAAAAGAATCATTTGAAATTGGCTTTAAAGTTTAATGAGTGACAAAACAAATGCAAGAAGTTATTCTGAATCTAGGAATAGCTTTGAATTAAAAGAAAATAAAGAGAAAAAACAGCCTCACTGCTTTTAAATGGTTTCTCTGAAATAAAAACTTCAGCTGCTTGAAATATTTAACTTGTAAATGTATCTAAAGCACTAGCTAATTTTCTTTTTAATGTGCACACTGAATATGACTTTTAAAAATTATCTAAATATGTATTTACAAGATGAGTTTTCACAGCTCAAAAAAATCCATTATGATTTATATACATCAATAAAACATTTTTAAATGACTAAGTACTTATTTACAATGTCAGTCATAATAGTATCCCAGCTGTAGTCCATTTTGTATTAACTAGTCAATAATGTATATTTTAAGTAACATAGCACGTATTTTTATGATCGAATCCTGAAAAAGCCTGAGAAAATGTTGAGAAGCACCAACCCCTAATTATTTCCCACTGACAGTGGGACAATTCTCCATAAAAGAAGATCTTATAAAACAAAGATAGATGAATAGATTGAAGCTAATGGGCCTAGGCAAATCAACTTAATCTAAAAAGTGTTAAGAACATTCAGCATCTTGTAAGATTAGGTCTTATCATCACGTGACTCATGTCTCACCCACTTTCTGCCAAAACTTTAGACAGGAGCTAAGCAAGCAGGCTGGCCAGCTACCCAACCCAGATCCAACACCTAACAGGCAGATGGCCTCACTGCCTACCTCAGTAGTATGCAGATTATACAAATTCATACCGATAGTTGCAGCAGATCATAGTCCTAACAGTTCAAATATTTCTCTCCCTTTGTCTCTCTCTTCCTCATGCCATGAACAACAATAGTTTTAAGCACATGTACACACATGTTCATACATACTCTGTGCGTGTGTGTAAAAAAATTACATTATTTGCACCATACTTCCTTCCACAAGAATCTGAAGAACTTCACTAACAGAATATAAACAAACTATGGAGTGCATGTTGACAGCCACCTGGAGGATAACTCTCTCAAAGAGAAGAAAGGAGCTGAGATATTTGGTCAGTTAATGATGCTGGTGGTATATGGAATGTACCTTTAAAGGTCCAGTTTTCCCCCTGATGCCATGTAGGTGCCGTTTGGTGGTGGTGGGTGGTTCTCCCTGCAATCTGGAGTATGTGTGTTGCTGAATCCTGTTTTCTAATAAAGATGAAGCTGTTTATCATCCCACTGGTCTCTGCCGAATGCTGACTTGAAGACAGAAACCCAGGGGCATGGAGGTCTGAGTGAGTCCCCATCCCTGCAACCCAAGGTTCTAGGGAAAACACTATAATGTTTACCTACCTTTGTGATGCCTACATGAAAAGCTACATGGGTCAGATATAAGCTGTTTCACAAAAAAGTGGTATAGCACTTTAATGCCAATGCAAAGAAACCACAACCCCATTTTACAGGTATCTTCAAAACAGTCACATGTATAGTTGTCTACCTCAGTAGGACTAAGAGGTTGGTCAACCACACTGATATTTGAATGTCATTTCTAGTGTTGTTTTCTGCTGATTGGCCTATTCAATCCAATCAGACAATGGTGGCGGGCACCACCATCATTGGCACATTATCCCCAGGATGCACCATTCTGGCATCCCTTCTAAATCAGCACTTGGGGCTAGTGCCCCCTCACCCATCCCTAGTTGCACTACTGACTTGTGGCTTCAACTACAGTTGAGCTGTTAATATACAAAGAATTATATAATGTAAGTAGTCTGAAAAATCAGGTCGTACTCATCTCAAATTTGACACCCAAAATTAATGACTGTTTTACCTTAGTAACTGTGCCTCAGTTCCCTATTTGTGAAATGGGTAGTGGGACAGAAAAGAGGGTCTGAGGCAGCAATATAAAGGGTTTTTGAAGGCAACAAAAGTAATTATTAATGTTTCAGTTACTTTAACTTTTTTACATGGTACATAAATAGCCTGTGGAACTTATTGCCATGGGATATCATTGAGATCAATAGCTTAAAAAGAAAAGGCAGTTTTTCTGGATAACAAGATTATCCAGGGAGATTACTGTAATTATTAAATGAATAAACAAGCATTTTGGCAAGGATATAAACCCTTTTGCTTCAAGATGCAACCTAGCTAAGAAGGAATTTCCTCTGAGGGCAGGCTATCCCATATTTATCTACTGCAGGGTAGTTTTGCATCTTCTTTCTGAAGTCCATAACAGAATGCTAGATCAGAAGGAAAGCAAATCCTTTGATAGTCAAACATTTCTTAACCTCTATCACATAACATTATTTGCCCTGCATAGCTTATTCAGTTAATAACCCAGCTGAATAAAGGCTTCAATTGTAGAACGTAAATGAGTCAGTAGCTAACTCAATAGCAAAATGCAAGCATATAACCACATTCTAAGCTCTTACATATAGCAAGGATTAGAGTAAAATTCCACAGGAAATGTGCTCCTGCAAACAAATTAGAGGCTAGAGTTTTACTGTGATAACAGTAAAACTCTGCCTCTTTCCATAAATAAATAGTCCACACAGAGTGAATGATGGCTTTCCTATTCATACATAGAGTGACCATATGTCCCAGTTTGGCTGGGACAGCCCCAGATTTCATAGGCCATTCCAGCATACCACTCCACCCCATTGGACTTCACGCTGTACCCCTGCCTGCCTCCCTCCACCTCCCGCAGCACCACTGACTTGAGAAGGATAGAAGAGCAGGGACCAGTGTCCTAGATTTTCTTAAACATAGTATGGTCACCCTATTTATACATATGTGACAATTTTAAGTAATCTTTGACTTTTGTATAGTGTTATTGAAGTGATGACTCTCCCATTCTTAATTGTACTTCATCATCATCATTAACCATTGCATTGCTTTGAAAACAATAACGACATAAGCTTTTCATCTGACACAATGAGGAAGAATGCCGACAAAAAAAATATGCCTGATATGCAATAGATGCATGTGATTTACTAGCAAGACTTCTCAGACAAAATATGAAATGATTCCACATCTCATTTTCATCACCTCCCTCACTGTACAGTTTATCACTCTGATTTGTAAATGAGAAGGATAAGAAGAAAAATCACTAACAAGTCATTCTCACCAGCCAATGGGGAGACAAAAATATTCTTTAATTCAGATGTGTATACATCATGTTATATCTATGAATCAGATGGAGTCTGCTACACTAGATGCAGTAGATAGCATATAAATGAGCCATTTCTCTTGAGGAACCAATATTTGTCATGAGGAAAGATTTTCACACACATAAATGTAACATTTTACAACTTATTTTTGCACCAGAATGCTATTTTTAGAATTGCTGTCACCAGGCGATATCTCATGCTACTCCCCACTTTCCAGAAAGCACAACAATTTCATGAAGCATTTCTTAACAATTTCACTAAGTAATGTATTTTCCTTGTGCTTGTGGTAATGGTCCAGTACAGCACTAACATGCTGAAACTGATTCATAAGAAAAGCAGGCAAGCTCACTGAAGGACCTGCTAGAACAACCCGAAAATGAATATGCAGTCACCTAAAACAAAACAAAACAAAAAAAATAGAACAAATTACAAAGGAAAAAAAAGGTTTAATTTTTGGTTTCCTGTATACTGAAAAACAAAAACAAAGTTTAGTTTTAGAGTAACATAAGCCAAAAACAGACAAGTTGCATTATACTGTAATCAAATTTTAAAAGACCAGTTTTAGAGATCCATACATACTGTAATCAAATTAAAAAAGGGCAGATTTAGATATCCTTTTCAGTCCTGGCTCAACAAGCACCAGAAAGTATGTCTGGGTGACAGAAATAAGACCTCAGCACATTGCAAATACACTATATCTGTGGAGGCTCTGCAGCTGAATAGCAATCAACAAATTGCCAGTAAAAAAAAGAAATGACAGTCCTGTGACTTGATCAGACTTTTTATAGGGAAGGTTTGTCAGTATGCACGCGCCCAAGTATTGTTTGAAAAATACCTTCAGAGTAGTATCTAGTTGTCACTTACCTCTATCAGAGTAAAACTCAGGGCTCATGTTGCTGCTTAGCAATCATTTCTGTTATTATCTTTATTGACATTCATAAACATACCTGTTTTGTTTTCTTGCAAGTACATGGTATCACCAGTTTTTCCTGGATGTTTATCGCTTACAAAGAAAAGCATGCATCTTTTTAAGTGAGAAATGATCAATCACATGAAAAGTTTCTATTATAAATTCTCATCAGAATCATCCAATTGCTTTCTCAATACAGAAGGATGAGATAAAAATCTAGCATCTTATATACTGGTGAATATCGGGGAATACAATTCCATTTTTTCTTGGGTTAATTATTTAAAAAACCAGTACAAGTTCACAGCTTTCACTTCCTTTTAGTAATTTTGAATCCCAAACTGCTGACTCAGTTCCACCAAATTCAGACCCAACCATATTACATACACACCACCCATATCATATATAACATAAGCAGAGTTTATGGTGGATCTAGGATTTTGAAAAGGAGGGTACAGGTAGTGTGGTGTATCATCACATAATACAACATATATTTTTTCTCCGCATAAAGAAAAACCTAGAAGCTTTACTATTATTCTAGGGGCTCAGTTTTACATTATTCAGTTTACGATCAAAGCAAAACCAAATATAGCTTCATTGGAATGTGTACTAATTTTCTAGCTTATATATTGTTTAAAAAACAAAACAGACTAGGCAGAAATAGTCCCAAGAGATTGTGTTATTAGTCCTGTAGTCATTATAATAACATGTACATCTCTTTCTTAGGTTTAGTAAACCAAATCTAGCCTTCTTGAGCATTTGGACAATGCATCCAGGACTTCACTGTCAATCATTTACACATATGAGTTAATGTTTCTCTGAGTTAATATTACCACAGCCAAGCTAAGTTTTGAACTACTTCACAGCCCTGCAGACCTATTTTTAGAAGGGAGCTATTACCAGGAATAGCTAACAAACAGCAAAATTGCAGAAGAAAGGATAGCTTGATTAATGGAACATCAAGACCATTACAAAGAAGAGAGGGTCACTAACACCTACAGAGTGAAGAGAGAGTAGAAGGAATCAGGCACATTATAATGAGCTATAAAGTCAATCAACTCTCTCACTGCTGCCTGAATAGAAATACTGCTGGCTGACCTGAACAGTTGCCTTTAAAGTTTAGGTAGAGCAGGATTCAGAGTGAGGAAGGGGCAAATGCACACCTCCCTCCAACCCCCCGCATCCACCCCTGTACACACACACTTTTACATACATAAGAACATACATAACTTTTTCCTCACAAAGAATAAAAAGGAACAAGCAGTCCCCAGTCCTCCAAGCATGATAGGAGTGTTGGGGCTACAATTTGTAAGTGTTTAAATGTAACGAGCCAGGAGGACCAGATATTTGTGTTCACAGTCCCTGCCTTTCAAAAGGAGTTTATAGGGCCATAAATGTTGCAGAATAAAATTGTGCAAAGATCACCCAGGAGGTCAGCACTTCCTGTGACCCATGCAAGATGTGCAGTGGAGTGGCCCTCGTGATCTGAAGTAAGGTATGGAGGAAGCTCCACATAAAGTTAACAGGTGACATTACAGCCCGCCATCAATCCTCAAAGGAAAAAGTATCTGATAGTACAAGTCCCTATAGTGGCTTCAGGTTCAGATTGGGTACCCAGTAGTTTCTAAGAAGGTCAAAATGCCTGGGCTTGCTGCCAAACACCCCAGGGTCTAAAAGAGCTAGGGTTGCATAAGCAACACAAAGGGGAGCAGCGATAATCTCTTGTGGCAGTGATAAGCAGTGGTAGCTGAGCAGTGATCCCTGGTGGCATCAAGGAGCAGTCTCAGTGGCAACCCTCAGCAGCAGTGGCAGTCCCCACTAGCGATGTCCAGTGCAGTGAGGAGCTGTGGCAGCTGAGTGAGGAGCAAATGCCAGCAGTGCCCTGTGACAGGTCGTCACTCTGGGCTGCCCTCAATGTGACCCACACACCTGTCCCTGGGGCAACCGCCTGCCTACTTGTCTGCCACGCCTTGGTCTTAATTAATTGATCAGTGTTCATCAGCGGGAGGCTGCCCTTATACTGCCCCACTGCTAGGGGGCGCTATCTGCGGCTCCGTTTCCTCCCCTACACCACAGTCCACACCTCGCCGATGTTAACTCAGGTCTATCCCTATCTTGGCCCCTTCCTGTTCTGTCTGGGTCTTCTCTGTGATCCTTACGCCCTCTCCTGGGGCTCCCTCTGGCCCTCTCTCACTCTGTGCCCTCATTTCTGCGGCCTTATTTACAATGCTGCCCCCTCCTGGGGCTTTCCGTGCCCAACTTGGGCTTCTCGGTCATGCGACCCCCCTCCTGGGGCTCGCCGTGCCCAACTTGGGCTTCTCAATAAGGCGACCCCCTTTTCAGGGGCTCCCAATGCCGAAACTTGGGCTTCTAATCCACTCGCCATGCCCGCACTGGGGCTTCTCAATAGCGCTCCCCTCTCGGGGCTCGCCACGCCTGCACTGGGGCTTCTCAAATGCCCCTCTCTGGGGCTGGGGTCTATGCAGCCCGTGTGCTGCGCCCGCTGGCACTGGGGTCTTCACACTCCGCTGTGAGTCCCCTATGAGGCCTCCTCCAACCCCTAATAGCCTCACCCAAACCACCGGTTATAAAAAACAAAGCAGAACACAAACTCTAGCCTCTTGGCTACAACTTAAATATAAGCTGCCTGGCTATAACAACATTGCTCAAGTCAAGTCAAGCTGTACCTGCGGTTCTCGCTGCTTCTCGCATCATGGCTTAGGGAGCTCCTGCCACTCTGGCTGCTGGCAGAGAACTGCCCCTGGCCTCAGCTCCTTGGGTTTATAAAGGGAGCCAGGCCCGGGCCTTCCGGTCAGCTGGCCTTCATTGGTTGCCCTGGCAACCCCCAGCTGGGCTCCTTAGTCACTGCTAGGGCTCCTTCCTTAGCAGTTTTTCCCCTCTTCAGGCACAGGGCACCTCAGTGCTCTGTGACATGCCCCCATCATGGGAATGAGTGGCAGCAGCTGAACAGTGACTCTCAGTGGTGGCAAAAACAACTGCAGCAGCAATTCCTGGTGGCAGTGAGGACAGCAGCAGTGGTGAAACCTGGACACAAAGAGGAGCAGCGGTAGCAGCGGTGATCCCTGGCAGTGATCCCCAGCAGCACTGAGTGGTGGTGGCAGTGAGCATTGGTCCCCAGCAGTTACCAGAGTCCAGCGAGAAGTGGTGGCCACTGATCTGAGTGGACCAGCAGCAATCCCTAGCAATGACCCTCAGCCTGGCAAGGAGGGTCAGCAGCTTAGTGGCAGTCATCAGCAGTGACAAGGAATGGTGGCAGTGACAAGCCCCAGCAGGAGCGAGGATCGGCAGCAGTGGCAAGCCTAAGTGCAGAGAGAAGTAGTGGCAGGGTGTCACCCTAAGGGTGACACCACCAGTAGTAAGGATCAGTGACCCCTAGCAAAAACCTCTGACAATGCCAATGAGCAGTAGCTCTGTTCTCAGCAGGGCTCCCCTGTGTGGGGAGACATGATGGCAGCAACCGTCCTGAGCAGTGTCCCAGATATGATGAGGACTTGTAACAGATGTGCACCAATCCCTTGGAGGACTGAGGAATCAGAAATGTAGGAATGCAACCAGGTAGCCAGGGCACAGGCGCAGCAGCCACTGCCAGCTGCCGCATGATTGCACAGTGCCAGCAAATAGCCACTTTTTTTGGACCCCCCTCCTTGAGTGGGCACCCAGGGCAGTTTCCCTTTTTTCCCCATCTTAGTTATACTACTAGTGATGATCCCCAGTAGTGAGAAGCATCAGCAATCTCCAGTGTGAACCTCCCCACCCAATTGACAGAGCCCCCAGGCAGCAGTGGTGACCCCTGGCAGGGAAAATTAGCAGTGAGGAACAGTGGAGACCTTTGGAGTTGGCCTTCCTCTCCAACACCTGTCACTTTTGGCTGGTATAGATGATACAGCCTAGGTGTATTTGTGCCCTAGGTTAGTCTCCCTTCTTAGCAACTGGGCTAGGTAGTAGAGCTCCTCTGTGGTTTTTTGGAATAGGTCAAATGAGTCCCCTACTGTAGGACTACCACCCATCTCTAAGGCTAGGGACAGACAATTATATATAAACTGGTTTAAGTGATCAAAAACTAGTTAAAACCTGTAACAGAACAGATGTTCAGTCACATAAACCAATCTGAAGACGGCTGAAACCAGTTTGAGATAAACCTGGTTGAATGTAGTATGAGATTTAACTGATTTGACTCAATCCAGTTTATGCAATGTTTGTCTCAGACCCCTTGCCGGTTTAAAATAAACCAGATTCCCCCAGCATCCCAGCATGCTCTGTGGTCTGGGCATGCCTCTCTGCTCCACAGCAAAGCTGGCCCCTCCCTTCTACTCCCTGGCTGTAGCTCCAGCAGAGACTGCAGGTACAGCAGAGTCTGCCTGGCTTCTCCCTGCCCTACCTCGCCTCACTGCTTGCTGAACAAGCAGGGACCGCCACTTCCTCCTATCTCCCACAGAACGGACCTCAACCCCATGGATCCTAGGCATGTGGTATGCTAGCTAATGCTGAGAGGTGTCTCCATATGTGTGTATCTCCAATTTCATTGGGACAGTCGGATAGAACAGTGACTGCTTAGGGTTTTTGGAGCCATTGTTTTGCTAATGAGGTGATAATCACTATTATCGGTCCCCTGATGGCTCGCTCACCTGTCAGTTTGCTGCAGACAGTATAAAGAAGCAGGGAGGGAAATTGAAAAGCTCCATATCAACAGATGCATGCACCCCCTTGCCTCAGAGTGCTTCCAGGGGGCTGGGCGTTGGCAACACTCCTGCCCCTTGAGCAGCCAGTGGGGAAAAGCCTGGGATGGTGCAGACAGACCTCCCTAATCAGAGGCCCTGTCAGAGCCTGGCTATGCCACACCCCCGCTCAGCTCAGTACTGTGGAATAGAAGGGAGGGCTGCTCTAGTTCCCCCGGCTTCTTGCCTGTGCCACCGCAGGCATGTGCCTGAATTTCTTCAGTCCAGAGATAATGTCTGTCCGGTTACAAACTGACTCATCCTAGGCAGGTTAAACTAAGCTGCAAAGATTGAATCAATTCAGGCTCAGGCTCTTTGAATGTCTGTCCCTAGCCTAAGGGATTAACTATCCCAACTCAAAGTGGCTAGGGAAGAAGCTGGTGTTAGAAGCTACCCTAGCTACTAAGTGTCATGACATTTACCTTGCATAGCACTGAGAAAGAGCTCTGTTAGCACTGTGATTTATAGTTTTGGGGTTTGACTTCTATTTAACAACTAAGGTTTTATTAACATTGTGTATTTGTGCCTTTTTTCCTTGAATAAACCCGGTTGTACTTTTTACTATTTGTTCTGTGTGGGGAGGTTTATTCACTTTGGAACACCCATATGAGATTTATTTTCCCAGGTTTCTGAGTGGGAGCTTGAGCCAAGATAGAAAATATGTGTAAAACACTTAAACTTGAACCTAGCCCTTGTTACTGCTCTCTAGTGCCTGACAATACATGTAATGCCATCAAAAACTATGCATTAATATAATTAATATAGCATGACAATTCACTCAACAGTTTAAAAAAAGATCTTTTGAGCACACACACTATGATAGTCTTTAAATACATCACATGAAGTTTTATAAAAGGTATTAATAACATACCTTTATCATGATATGCCTATTTTTTTATGCAGACAAACTAAATCAAAGGAAGGCCAATAAAAGAGGAAGAATGAATGAGGCAAGAACTCCTGCAGAGTCTGCTTTAATCAGCCCTCCTTAAACATGTACTTCTAAATGCACTTATCTTAAAAATCTGCATTGTATGAGGTTGGGCTCCACAATTTATGGGCACCCAAAAGGCCATGCATGATTGTCAGCAAAGGGATGCAGCTGCAGAAAAACAAACACAACAAAGTCAACTGCAGTTTTGGTCTGCATCAAGAGATGCGGATGTTATTAGGTGTAACACCAGGGAGGTGATAGTGCCACTCTGCTGAGTGCTGGTTAGGCCTCAGCTAAAGAATTACATGCAGTTACGGGCTCTACTTTTCAAGAGGGATATAGAGAAGTTAGAGAGGGTCCAGAGGCAAGCAACAACAATGATAAAGGGGTTGAAAGGAAAGTTCTGAGGAATGCTTGAGATAAACATCAAGGAATGTTTATCTTGAAGAAAAGGCAATGATGTGGATACACGAAAGCAGTCTCCAAATTTTTGAAAGGCTTCCATAAAGAGGAGGGAAAACAGCTGTTCTCCCTTGCCACAGAGGACTGGACACAAAGCAATGGCTTTATATTTCAACAAAGTAGATTTAGTTTACATATCTGGAAAAACTGCCTTAGTGTTAAAACAGTAAAACAGTAGAATAAATTGTCCAGGGAAGTCGTGGCATTTCCTTTGCTGGAGGTTTTCAGGAAGAAACTGGATAAGCATAAAATGGGGATGAATTAGGAGTAGAATGCCTGCACTTGTGCAGGAAATTGCACCAAATAATCCTTGAAGTCCCTTCTAACCCTATGATTCCATAATTCTACTCTCAGGTACTGGGCTCATGCAGATTTTACAAACAACTGGTACAACACACAGACAGGAGAAAGCTGGGCATACACAAGAATCTGCCTCTACCCCAATCATTCCTGACAACTGTGAGAAAATCGTGTCAACTGCATTATGTATAAATGCAAGCTTCAAATGCTCAGAACTGCCATATCAAAACCAAATAGTCTCCACACTACACCAAAGCACTTCTTAGAGAATGCCACTCCAAATTTGTACCATTTTATTGCAAAGATTGTTTTAAAAAGGTGGCAAGATTTTTTTTCCTTTGAGAAAAGGCTTGTGGGGGATGGAAGAGAATTCCCCTCACTCTTCCTATTGTGATTTTTCCTCAATATTTTCACAAACATTCATCTTCAGGCACAAAACAAGCCTGAAAAGCTAGGGTTACAGTTTTAGAATGCCTGAGTACTGAGTGGCAGGACTTGTAATGAAGATTTTTTAGGGACCCTTAACTATAGCCATCTCAAACACTCAACCTATAATGACAACACATTTCCTGCTTTATGCAAACCAAGTTGGTAGGTGGAAGAAGTACACTCTGGATCCCAAAACCTGTAGCAATTTTACATGAAACTGCCACCAAGCCTAACCTTTATTATTAAGCCATCTCTCCTATTCCCTTGATTGTTGAATTGTTTCTTGTCAATGGCTTCCACTTGACATTAACCACTTGGTTCTGCCACCTGGGGGAGTTTGTAACAAAGTACTGTCATGACTCAACACTGACTCAGTGACCATAACTTCATCTAACCTAGTTTAATCAGGCACTTACAGATCAAGACAAATTCTGGGGGCTCCAAACCCACAAAGAGAGTGACTCTCTTCTGTAATGAAGAGTGCTGCAGGAAAGAGGTGGTCATTCAGATAGGCAGATCTCAGGGAATTTATTGTACAATATTACAGGCAATATTTTAACAATGCCTAATAATTTGGTCAGAGTGAGGGATAACAACACAGCTGTACAACTGCTTTAAAAATGCATAGGTATTATTGTCTAAATATTGGAAATGTTTCTCTGAATAATGAGTGCTTTTACTGGAAAAAATATATTTACTGCCTCACTATATTTTTTCCAAAATTTGAAGCAAGCATACCCCCTACTAACTCAATATTTTCATATATCCATTAACACAGTTTGTTTCATTTGTTACTATAAATCCCCAAACACAAATGTAAATATAAATACATCTATATGAAAAAGAGTATAGTTTGACCATTCACTTGTACCAAGTGAAAGTTAATTGATAATCTTGCATTTAGATTTTACTGGGGAGGGGGGGAAGACCAATAAAAGACATATTTTATAATATATAATCCCTAAAACATCCATGTGACATGGCTAATGCTAATTCACAGCAAAAGGATTTCCCCCACAATACCAAAATAAATTTTTCCTTACAAACATAGTTCAGGAGTGCATGAAGACAATGGTATTCGTTAAAACTAAACGCCTCCAATTTTGATTGTGATAGATAGCTAAGAATACCTCAGAATGTACCATTCTTCCAAATGTACTTTAGGAAATGCCTTAAATACTGAAATTATAATGATCTGTCTGTCACTTAGCAAGTGTTAGGGGTCACTACTGTAACAGTAAGTTTTGTTCAGCAGTTTTCTTTAAATGTTTTATATAAGTTCTTAGTTACAAGCTATAAACCAGTTATGCCAAGTGGCTTCCCCTTTCATTGCTTGGTCTGATATGACAAACATACTATTCCATGCTTGTAATATACCCCTAAAGAATTAATTTTAATGCAATATTTTGTTATTTGTTAGTCAAGTGTTTCCAATTCCTTTTTAAAAGAATCATGATACTAAATATCATGCCAGGATACTAATATATTCAAAACTATTAGAATTATAAATTATCCACATAGTTTTGTGCTTATTCTGCCCATCTTTGTCTTATGTAAGCATCGTCTTTTGAAGCTTGTCCCCCTGGCACTGACTGAATCACCATGCTGGACGTGTTAGAAGATCTGGCTCACTGCTTCCTCTCCAGATATGGAACATATCACCTCTGGGATATGTACAGATTCTGTTAGTGCAAGCCTGAGGCCTGACAATATCTCACTGAAATGATTGTCTCTTGTGAGTGAATAGTTAGCCACACAGATTTAATTAACAGCAGCAGTAGAGAATTCACTATTATAGAACTGTGTGGTAAATTACTAATCAGAACTCCAGGCACACTGGAGGGAAAAGAAAAGAAAAGAAAAGATGAGAGCAGCTTTATACAATATGGAACAGGAGGAGTGAGCAACATTAACATCTTTAATATGTAATAAATGCAGAGATGGGCTGAGGCCGAAATGTCCAGCAGGCTACCACCTAAATCCTCTCAGTCATTTTGCCCATGTAATACAAGAAGAATCACTACAATTACTTCATCAGCTATTATTGGCTAAGTACAGACATTGAAAAAGCCCAAGGAGGAATCAATCCAACTCACACAGGTTTCTGTAAGTGGCCTAGGTTAGACTGGTAGCAAACAAAGCACATGTTCACACTTTGGTAGGGGGGCATGGGACACAGAGTGAGGCCAGTAAGTTGGGAGTGTCCCTGCATGCCTCCCAGCATGTCCCACAGGATCCCTGGACTGCCAGAGACTGCTGAAAGCAATCAAGCATCCAAGCCAACCCTGACTGGCTGTCAGGCATGGGTAAGCACACCCCCACCTGCCTGTCTATCACAGTGGACCCTCCCCTGAGCCGAGCCCTAGGCTTCCAGAAAAAGTCCCAGAGTGAATGCCCTTCATCACGACTGGAATCAGAACTCATGGTAGAGCCGATATCTTTTATTAAACTAACTGGATAGTTGCAAAAAAAAAATATTCCTCATCAGCCTGTATCCCTTCATTTTGAGTTGCACATGCCTCCATGTCCCAGCCTGCAGCACCATAACATGTAGACCCAGGAGCTGCAGCAGCATGTCACCATGCACAATTCGACAGAGGCTGCAGTACATCACACATGCTCACCTGGACATGATCCAGCAGCTGGTCACCATGGCATGCAGCTTCATGCCCCAGAACCAGCAGCCAAATGCCCACGTGGGGCCACCCACTGTACCCTGCTCTCACCCAACATCCTGGACTGGGCCACCAACTTTCACGTGGCTGAAGAGGACAAGGGCACCCAGGATGCCATAGATGCCAGGGTGTTCTGGCACTACCTCCAGACCATTGAGCACCAGTTCTGGGCCCATGCCACCTGCACTAACTGATGAGAGTGGAGTGTCCTGGGATGATGAGCAGTGGGTCCAGAGCACTCAGCCTACTGCCTCAATATCATCATCCAGTTTATCCCCTCCTATCCTGGCTGATGAAGCCCTATGCAGGGCACCTGACCACTGGCAGGAGCATTCCAGCTACTGCCTGAGAAGGTGCCATATGATAGTATAGTATGCCTTCAGTTGCCACAAGACATGCTAGCGGGCTCTCACTGCGCCTTGAGGTAGCCTAGGAGAACCTGCTATGAGTCACTGGTGCTGCATCGTGGTGGCAGTCTTGAGTAGTCTGTGTGCACAAGGAAGAAGAAAGACTGCATAATGGGTCAGTGATGGGCTTGTATGTAGAGGGATATAAGAACATTTTTCCTCCACACATTCTAATCTGGGCAGGTCATAGCTTAGTTCTACATGTATAAAACCCTGTAGAAAATATAAGGAAAACATGAGAGCTCTGAAGGGTAAAGTGGGAAGAACATCACTGGGAAGACCAACACTCTT
>NW_005842007.1:1790857-1837454 GCF_000455745.1 Alligator sinensis
TGGTTGTATAATTTTGGTTATTACAGATCTAGAACTCAAATAATTTCTTCACATTTGCTAAAATAGCAACCTCATAAATTCTGGGTATCGCTATTCAATATGTTTTCGTAGAAATGTAACTGCTTTTATTTGTTCGTTTATTTATGTACTAGATATTTTTATGCCTTCCTTCCCAACAAAGGCTCAGGACTGTTTACAGTAAGAGACAGAAATAACATATAAAAGCAAACAGAATAGAATATGAAACAAGATTGCTTCTTCATATCTCAGCCTACCCTGACTTGCTAAACATCTGACCAAATTGGAAAGTCTTACAGTGTTTCCAGAACATGTGCTGGGAGGAGTTCCAAAGGGAGAGAGGGAGTTGCCCATGAAGCATAGATTGAACCAATCAATTCTAAATGGACTTTGGGCTCAGCATTTTTTTCCCAGTTAAAAATCTTTCTAAAAAATAATCTCTACCATACCTAGAAGTTACTGGATTTAAGGCCCCATACCTGCATGATATTCTGTGGTTCATGTTATGTCATCAATTTTAGGGCACTAAAGCACTGACAAATTTCTTTGCAAGCAATTTGGATTCTGTTTTTCCTTTTTTTCCTCTTTGAAAATCTCTGAAGTGTTAGTAAAACAATTTGCTCTTTTAATAATCCATTAAGCATGAGCACAACCATTATCCTCATGCTGCTGGAGCAGAAAGTTCATTCTGCTGAAGTTTCCTTAGGTCTGATCAAACTACTTGACACAGAGACAGATCCAGGACTCTCTATCCTGCACTAACATTTGCCACTAATTCCTTAAAAAAATAAAAAAAGAAAGACTTAGCATTTCGAGTCCCATAGACTATAAAACACAAACATAACAGGTCATTGCCATTTCTAACTTGGATGACTTCCAACCACAATGGCTAAACATATTAGTCTGGCATTTCTGGTAAAATGATCAACTATGAAGTAGTTAAGAATGCTGGTGTCTGTACCCTCATCATTTGGCTTTAGCATGAATGTATTCAAAACATAAAATGGTCTAAGACGCTCCTCTCAGGTTGATTGCTTCAGTCTATCCATTTACAGGCTTAGGAAGAGAACTTAGTCAAATTCAGAAGTTTCCTTCACCACTCTAATAGGCAGAAATATTGGGCCAGATCCTCAGCTAAATTAAATCAGCACAGCTCTGTTGAAACCAGTGGGAATTTGCAAATTAGTATAAAGAGACATTTTTAGCCATTCTTTTTTTAAAATGTTTAAAGGCTGTAGAAACCTACGGGCAGCCAGTATGCAGTGCTGTAGCAACAAAGTTTGACACCAGGGGCAAAGCCTGCAGTGGCAGCTCACCCTCACCCCGCACACAGAACCGGGGGGACACAGTCCCCCCATGCTTGCTCCAGAGTGCACACAGTGCTGGGAGCCACCCTTCCCCCATCCGCAAACCCCACCACAAATGAACCACTCATGGCTCTGTCCCACACCCCGCCCCAGTTCAGCAGTGCTGGTTGGCACCCCTTCGCTTCGGTTCCCGCAGCAGTTGCCCCACTTGCCCCCCACCCCTTGCTATGGCATTGCCAGTATGCCACCTTAAGAAATGACTTAGCCAACGACGATGCCCACAGAGCTTCAGAGTAAGAACCACAGCTGTGGAAGATACTTAAGTTTCCAGTTAACCTGAAGCGTGGGAGCTTTTTTTTTTTAAACAGAGGACCAAAAATCCACACAAACACATTAGTGCAAATCAACCAGTACCATAAAGAAAGCAAGGGGAAAAGGTATTCACGGGTAGTTAGACAACTAGAATTTTAGATGCTTTCCTTCATAAACTACCAAAATAACACTATACCACCACAATATGCAAGTGAAATTGGGAGCTTGAGGGTCATTGAACACTTTGAATTCCTCCAGTGCATTAAAATTACAGAACCTGTGCTCTAAAACTTTGTGCTGATCCACTGAGAAAATTCCCAGTGCTCATTGACACTGAAAATATTTTTCTTACCTGTGGTGGTTTAATAAACTACTGGCAGCACATTAAACTGAAACAAAGTACAGTATGCTTGGTTCAGTACATCTAAGCAGGCTATTTTCTTAAAACACTTCTTGCGTGATTTGCTTGGAATCCCTTACTTACAAATGGTTATTTTGCTGCATTGAACAAATTGAAAATGGGGAAAATAAACAACATGCAGTAAAAGGCCCTAGACATTAGAGTTCAAAGAAGCCAGGCAAAGATTTTGGAAAAAAAAAACCGTGCACACCTAGCAGGAGTACATAACATGAAACAAATGAAAACAGGATTGCAAGGGCTATTGTAACAGAGGTGATCAATAGATATCTGGCTAGAAGTGTGTTAGTACTTTTGTTTTAGGTTTGGATACTTCAGCTATTACCATGAGCAAGCACCATAAAATGAAACAGTCTCTGAAAGGGGAAAAGTTAGATTACCAAAGGAGAAGGTACAATAGGTTTTGGGGAGAGCACTCACCACTTCTGCTTCTTTCTGAAAGCTGAAGTTCCAGATCTGCTGCCAGGTACCTTCTTCCTTCTCTCTTTCTTGCACTTCCTGTAGATCCCTTGTCTTTTACCTAATTTTTCCTTGCCTTTTTCCATCACTCACATAGCTTTGCCTCCTCAGCTAATCTACTTTTCAGGGCCTCCAGTTGATCCACTCCCCTTTTTGTGAAGCATGGGAACAGAGCAAGGAAATAAGCATGGATCCAGGAATCACATCCAGATTCTCTTTATAACCAAAAAAAATTACCATCTAATAGAGAACTACTAGAAAAGACAAATAATTAAGTCTGGAACTATTCTATTTCATTAAAACAGATCACAGTACAATTCTCTCAAAATTGGGATAAAATATTTTCATATATCCACAAAACAATCCAGTGAACATTACAAACACAAGAGATTGGCTGGAAGAAATGTTTGTACGGGCTGTTAGGTAAAGTGACAAATCCAAGCCCCAATTTTTCAACATTTATGTTTGTAGAAGTAATGCTTAATCACATTAACTTTCTGTGGGACTTCTCATATGAGTAATCATTCCTATCATAGGTAAGGCATGTAGGATTAGAATGTTTTAAAACTAACTTAATATACATTATTACTGAAGAGATACAAAGAAATTGCTGTTTCTTTATAAATAAAAAGTAAGCATTTGCTTGGAGCATCTTATTTTTGCATTACTTTTTCAGTTTTAACATGAGGAAGAGGTCCCAAATTACATAAATTACCTTCATCTTGCTCATGCTTTCTGGTCCATTATGCTTAATATTCTAGATTTAGAAAACTCATCAGAACCCTAGTTGAGGATTAGTTAACCTCCATTTCCTTTTTGGTCATTAGGAATCATTAATCATTCACTGAAGAATCAATAAAAAGAGCCATGAAATATTTTGTCTGGTTCACAAGGCCCATACAAGGACTAAAGATTTTTAAGTATGATTAGGAAGAGGGTAGGGTTCACTCCCCCTAGATTTTTGTCTGAATTGTTGCTGAAAAGTACAAAGATAAAACAGCAGTCACATTTGAAATGAAGCACAGCAGGTAGAAAGATTCAGCACAAATTTCAAACAGATAGTCCATGTGCTTATGGGCTAATTAAAGAACCGTTTTTTTAGTTATAGGGTTCTGGGATCATTACAAGACCCAGTCCATCTTCACTCTAGCTAGCCAGCTAGGAAGAGAAGTTAATATTAGCAATACTGTTGCTCTCTCAGAGTCTTCATGACAGTATATTGAAGCCAGCTGACACCCAGCTTCAGAAGCAGCCTCAGGACAATTTTCCTTAAACTGGTGGAGCTGAAGCATATCACAGAGGTGACACACTTCTGTTTGAGGGCCTGAAATATGGACATTCACTCTTCTGAATGCTTTGCACAGCATAAGGTTTTCTTTGCCCTTTCTGAAGGATGCCCACATTGGCTTTCTAGGAAAGAAGGAACAGAGATGTGCTGACTACAGCACTGATAGCCATTTAGTAGAAATGTAACCAAGAAGAAGAAATGAGAAATCTCAACTGAATTCTGCGTCAGCATAAAGTGAGTTGAGACATAACCAGTTCCTGGATATTTTGATAGAAGGGAGCTACACTGCAAAAAGTAAACAACAAAAGAAAAGAAAAGAATCAGATACAATATTGAATACAATGCAATGCAATGCAATGCAATACAATAACTAAAAAGGGAAGAAAATAATGAAAATGAATTCATAATATAGTGATCAAAATGATATATTTCTATGTGTTTTACCTTAAAGACGTTATCCGGAAAGGTCTATATACCATTTAAAAATGCATATATGTGGCAGAAAGGAAAGGATTAGAATGATAGGAGTGGAAGAATTGTGACGCTGAACCATTGTCTTCATTGCTAGTTATATGGGAGAGTTTTTATCCATATGATGTATCAGTTCCTAAAAAAAGTCCTTTTGCTGTGGTACTGAAAACAAGCCTAGGGTAAATTATGCTATACTCTTTCCATCCTTATCCTGTGTCTGAGCTGGCTCTGTATGCTACCTTTACTTCAGATGGCCTTTAGCACTTCAACAAATCTCTGCCTGTGATTTTCACATCCATGTTCTCTTGATGTTTTGTGTGCCAATTTTTCCCTAGACAACTTCCCTTCTTTGCCTTTTGATTGTTCCCTGCAGAATTATGCTTGCTAGACCTCTTGCTGTGGTCACATGGCCAAAGCACTCCACCTTCTGTCTTTTTACTGCTGCTAGTAGAGGCTCATGGGATCCAATTATTAAGGTTACTGATTCTCTATAATAGAGTTGTTAGTTCTGTGCGCTGTATACGGTACCATAGAATTCTTCAGAGAGATCTGAATTCAAAGGCTTGAATTCTTCTTTTCTGTTGCTGCTGCTAAAGTCCTGAGTCGCATCCATATGGTGTTCTTAAGAACACAATCAGTCCAAGTTTTATCTTGGATGTGCTTAAGTTATTCTTGTCTTTTTGTATTCTGTCAAGTTTTGTAAGGGCTGTTATTAGGGCAATTCTCCTGGTTCCTTTTTCAGTTTAACCAACTTTTGTGGACATAACTTCAGGGTATCTAAATGGATCCACCTGATACTGTCCTTCTGTGTTTTGAAGGACTTTTGACATAATACTTTCAAAGAACCATCCTTGTCTCACCCTAGCTATTGTCACACAGTGTGTTGCCTACCAAAGACTGCAGTCTTTGCATTGTTATAAAGGGCTTCACTGGCTGCCACTATTCCTTTACTAATGTGCTGCTTCAGCAGAATCCATAATGTTCACTGCCATACATGAACAAATACATCCCTAAAGTTTATGAAGTTGGGATGTTTCCTTTTAGGCTAGGGACAGAAGTTATACATAGACCAGTTTAAGTGATCAGAAACACAATAGAAATTCAGTGCACATAAGCCAGTTTCAACTGGTTTAAGATAAACCTGGTTGAATGTAATATCAGACATGACTGATTTGGGTCAAACCAGTTTATGAAATTTCTGTCCCAGACCCCTTCCTGGTTCAAGTTAAATCACAGTCCCTTGGCATCCTAGCATGTTTTGCAGCCCTAGGCTGGGCTAGGCTGATCTATGCTGTCTGCTCCAGAGAGTAGGGCTGGTCCTGCCCCTCTGCTCCCTAGCTGAAGCAGTGAGGGCTGGTTGACAAGGGGGTGAGGGCGGCAAACCCAGTTGGGGATACAGCCCAGTCTGTAAGCGGGAGGAGGACTGCTCCCCCTAGTTTCATAGTTGGTAGGGTCGGAAGGGACCCAAGCAGATCTTCAAGTCCAACCTCCTGCCATGGCAGGAAAGAGTACTGGGGTCAAATGACTCCAGCAAGGTGTTCAGCTAGCCTCCTCTTAAAGACCCCCAGGGTAGGAGCCAGCTCTACTTCTCTTGGAAGTTGCTTCCAGATCCTAGCCGCCCTGACAGTGAAGTAGCGCCACCTGATGTGTAGTCTGAATCTACCCTCTGCCAGCTTGTGGCTATTATTTCTAGTCACTCCTGGGAGTGCTCGGGGGAACAGGGACTCCCCCAATGCTTTCTGGCCCCCTCTGACTAGTTTGTAAACAGCCACTAGATCCCCCCCTCAGCCTTCTCTTGTGGAGGCTGAACAGGTTCAGGTCCCTTAGCCTCTCCTCATAGGGCCTGCCCTGCTGACCCCGATCATGCAAATGGCCCTCCTCTGAACCCTCTCCATGTTGTCCACATCCTTCCTGAAGTGCAGCACCAGAACTGGATGCAGTACTCCAACTGCGGCCTGAACAGTGTCACATAGAGGGGGAGGATCATCTCCTTGGACCTGCTTGAAAGGCAAACCCTGGCTGGGTACTGGAGCCAGGGAGGGGGTATTAAACACCCCTTTCCCTGCTCAAATTTACTCTGGCTGCAACTGTGGTCTACAAATCCCAGAAGCACCTAGAAGCAGGAAGAAGTGATGAACAATCCTGCAGAGTCCTGCTGCTGTGATTCTGGAATACAAATCCCAGAAACCCTGGGGGAAGCAGGAAGAGGAAGTGAACACACATCTCATGCTGACTACATGCCAGAGACCCATGCTCTAGCACCCCACAGCTTCTGGCCTGAGCTACTGCAGGCATGTGGCTGCATTTCCTGAATCAAAGGTAAATGTCTGTTCACTTCAGTTTCAATTTCATCTGTGCATCTTAGACTAACCTGCAAAGACTGAATCGATTCAGCCTTAGCGTTTTTGATTCTCTGTACTTAGCCTTAATGTCGTATGTGCCTGTTCTGTTTTACTTTATCCCATAGGTGGAGAATAAAAAAAAAATGAGGGAGGGGCTAAATGTGTGCCCCTCTCCCCCATGAGAAAGTCTGCAGGGGGAGGGGAAAGGGCTGTGGGGACAAGTGGCATTGCCCGGCACCATGCCACGCTGGCTCTGGCTGCCTCCCTGCCCCAGCCACCTCCCAGCCCTGGCCACACCAGCCCCAGCCCCAGCCCCCTCCCAGCCCCAGCCCCACCAGCCCCGACTGCCTCCCTGTCCCAGCTCTGGCTGCGCACCACCCAGAGGGGCCCAGAGCCAGGGGCCAGAGCAGGGCCATCTCAATGGCACCATCGGGCTGGAGGAGACTAAGCCCCTGGGACCCCCACCCCCACTCCAATAGGCACTACACAGCCAGGGTGGGGTGGAGTGTGGTGTGGGACAAACCCGCATCTTGTCCAGAGGTGCAGAGAGGGGCGGTAGCTGCCTCTGCTGCATGTGTTCTAGGAGGCACAGAGGGGTGCATGACCCCAATCTGCATGGGGCAGAGTGGGCTGCTGCTATGAGCTGGGGCTGGGGCAGTGCCAGGCTCTGGTGGTGGGGCACGGTGTGCTCCAGGCACTAGAAGCAGGATGGGCTACGACAAATCTTGGGGTGGCTGCAGCCCCTTCCCAGCACCACTGCCACCTGTCCCAAGTGTAGTCTTGCCCCCTCCCCCACTGGGAAGAGCCCAGCCCCAGCCCACAGCAGCAGCCCACCCTGCCTTGCACAGATCCAGGAACATGCACCCCCTATGCCTCACAGGGTACACATAGCAGTAGGAGCCGTGAGCCCCGCAGATGAGCTGCTCGGGGCTCAATCTGGCCCCGAGTGCCTGCCCCCCCCCTAGCTCCACTCCCTCCCTCACCACTGCCAGCGTGCCCCTCCCCACCCCTGCTTCAGCCACAGAAAGCCTGCAGCTGGCCTGCCTTGTGGCCCTACCATTGCCCTGCGTTTGGTGGGGCTAAGCACCATCAGTTCCCCCACTTCTGTCACCTACATTTTGTCCAGTCCTGAAGTCTGCTAATACATTTACTTGAGGCACCTGAGTAATATTTTGTATAGCAATAACTTTCTTGAGTAACTATTTAGGCTGATGTTGTGATTGGGAGAAAATATTCCCTTTCTTGGGGCCTAGGAATACAATCCATTCTGTTTATAGGATTATGTCTCCTTCCCTGTTTTATAGCCACTCTGTAAGATAGTTGGCTGTAGCAGCTGTTAACAGTTTTAAGGCTTCAAGCTACTGCTTAAGCTTTTTGCCCAAATGTGGACAAATCTTCTCCCCTCTTGTTCATTCACTAATCTTTTGATGTTCACAAAGTTGTGGTTACTTAGGCCCTCACAGTACTCCTGCCATTTCTCTGAAACTGCTTTAGCTTCTTTTTAAAAGTTTTTCCCTCAGTCACAAATGTTCTTTGTGTTGTCAAGCTGGTAATAAATTTCTTTAACTCCTCTCACCATGATCAGTACAGAGACCTGTAAGATTGCAATATTTGTAGGTTTAGTGGCGAAGTAGATATAACTGAATCTATTTAAGATAGAAAAGTACTCATCCCATTGTGTCATGAGTTAGTTGGCTCATTTTCCCTATAGAGTCAGTCTCCTGATGTTTGTGTGTGCCTATGGTAATGGCTTAGAATTGTAAAAGATCTCTCTTTCTTCTCTAACACTTACACTTTGGTGAAGACCAAATAAGAAGCACAGATGTTGCTAAACTCTATCCAATATGGTACAGGATTTCTACTTGTAGTCATAACATTTCAAAGAGTAATACCCATCACCTTTCAAGATAGCTGCTATCAAACAGCTCTAATAGAATAATCTATTTAAGAGTTGCATTCTGTCTGTGATCAAGGTGTACAAATCCCTTTGATGTCAATGTGAAATCAGCAAAAGTAGAATGGAAAAAAAATCATAAAGTCCCTTTCACTTCCCTAAGTACATATAACTTTCCCAATAACAAATAATGAGAGTTTGAATTCAACTATATCATTAGTAACAGAATACTGTTTAGTATGTTGTTTTCAAATTCCTTATTTTAATCTTCTCAAGACCAAAACTATTGACATAGTAATTACGAAACACAAGGGTTGTTGGGTTTTTTTTAATTACCAGTGCAAATGGCCAATCGTCTGTGTGCATGTATCTGTGCAGACACACTATGGTATATATCTGAGTATACGTGTATATGATTATATGCAAAACCATTTCCAGGAAAGCTTCACTCAGAATGTTCTTTCGCTCTAAGTAAAATAAACAGGTCTGAACTTATTGGAGTTTTCCATTTGCTGTCCAGTAAAACCTTATAGCTTCTGGGTTTTTATACAACTAAGATTTATAGTATCTATTCTCGCTGTGCAGAGTCCCAAGATAATGTTAATAGATGGCTAGTATTTCCAATAAATCCCTCAGGGAGCAGAGAGAAATATCTATGTCAAATGCATTGTTCAGAACTAAATCCACATCCCACATGGCATACAGTGCTTAGGCTTAAGAGACTCAACTCAAATAGTGTAAAGGAATTTCTCTCCTGATTCCCAACAGAGAGAGGGAAAAAACCAAAGTAAAGCGTATGACTCCTGATTTCTAATGTGTTCGATAATCAAGGGTGAGAGTTCTAATTTTCTTGAAAGGAATCTGAACCACTTTGTGAGGCCCAAAAAGATAAATTTTCCAGGAACTTTGCCACATTTTCTTCTAGAAAGGTTGGAAAGGTCCTGTAAGAAAAACCAATTGGGCTGTCATAAATACCTAACAATATGTCAGAAACACTTGATTGCCTGAGAACTTGGATATCTATCCAGACACTGTGTGCACTATTTACAATGAGAAACAGAGACATCTTCAGGGAATGTTCATGAGCTGTCCCATTATATCTGTGTTCCCAAAATTTCTGAGAAAGTTAACATTTGTAACCCCTTAAAACCTTTAAACTGTCTGAGGTCATTGAAAGTGGTACTTGCAGTACAAGTTTTTCTCACTTTATGCGGGTTTTGTATATGCAAATTCACTGTTATCCGATTACCCTTTTTACACCTACATTTCGTTATCTGCAAGGTACATTCATTATATGCGAGGTAAGTCTGTAAGGGAAGGAGTCGGGGGAGGGGTGCGGTGCAGTCCAGTGGCTGCAGGCAGGTGGTGTTGGCCACTCCCGGGGCAGCAGCAGGGAGCAAAGTGGAGGGAACTGTCAGTGGGCAGTGGCACTGGGCTCCAGGAAGAGTGCGAGGAGTGGCAGATCTGGGGGCATGTGCCCCCTGGGAAGAGCCCAGTGCAGCTCCACAGCCCTTCCAGGGTGTATGTAGCAGCAAGAGCTGCACCCCGCTCCCCCATCCCATACCATCCCACACCCACTGACAGTTCCCTCTACTTTGCCCCCTGCTGCAGCCCTGGGAGCAGTCAATGCCACCTGCCTGCAACTGCTGGACTGCGCTGTGTCCCTCCCCCCACCCCTTCTCAAGCCCCAACCCCACTTCCTCCCTACCTCACCACCATGGGAATGTATTCCTATTTGTTACCTTATGAACTGGATTCCCTTTATGCAAATTTGATTTATGCACAGTTTTTCGGGAACGCATGTACCACATAAAACGAGGGAAACCTGAATTTTTTAGTACTGCCTATACCAAATAGGTATAGGCTTTAACATATTGTCATGCTGCACTTACACCGTTTTCTATAATTTCTCATAGTTACCATAGTTTCATTTTAAGTTTATAAAAGTATCCATTATAAGTTTTCTTGGTTTCATGTCAAATATAAACTAACTTCCTGAATGGTATCAGTTCTTGAATTTTTCCAGACCACAAGTCACATTTCCACCACTCTTTAAAAAAAAAAAACAACACACCTCTTAAAAGTTATTTTTGCAAGCCTAGAGATCTGCTCTATGCCTATGGTGGTTATAAACTCAAAATCCACCTAAGCCTGTTGGCCCAACATGGTTAGGGCACCCTAGTTTCTACTGCCAACAGCACAAGGGAGTGATGTGGCTAATTTTACATCCAGCCACATTTAGCCCTGAATAACCAGTAACCATTTATAGCTGTGCCAACTGAGGGCAGGCTTTGGTATAAGTCTAGAATAAGGCTCAGATTTTATACCTATGAACCACTGCGAAATACCTTAATGAGTCTGCCAACACACCATACTATAAGCATGGCCAGACACATAAATTATGTGTTAAAAGGTATGGGTGAGACTTAACACATCAGCTGTTCTGTGCATCTACTCCTATCCCATAGAAAATGGAAGTTAAACTACTGTAACTATTTTAGCTTTCACTTACTCTGGGATAGGAGCAGACACATGAAACTGTTTCCAGTAGTTAACATACAGTAACTTGATATAATTTGTTCATCTCTCCATATTTCAGGAAATGCTTTTTATGGGTGTTTCTAAAACTGAGCAAACACCTCAGATATTGTCACGAACAAGAAAGGAAAAAATTTGCTGTAAACTACTTTGTTCCTTCTCATTCCTTGAAGACACCATAATTAGAGCAACTATGACTTGCTCTAAGTTTATACTTAACAGACAAATGAAGGAGTGATTGTAGCACAGGTAGACATACATCTTTAGATTTAGCAGAGACAGCAATAATAGTGAATCAGTGCTAGTAGAAATTTCAGGCTTATGACCAAGCTATTTATCCAGGGTCCCAGAGAAGTTTGACTTGCCCACACTGAAACCTGTGCAACTACCACACTGTGCAACAACAACCCCACTGCTGATATTACCGTCCCTTTATTATTGCTCCTTGTCCCAGATTCAGTGGAAATGCTCTCTCCCTTGCTCCCTCCTCCCCACCCCCTTGCCCTGTGCCCCGCTCCAATAATACCATATAAAGACTTAGAAAGGCAAAACCCTGTGCTGTAATGAAAGGTAGATAAATTTAGAATGCCTTGGGAGAAAAAAAATATTTCAGCTTCATTAGACTCATATACTGACAGGAATCAGACTGTGGTAATTATCATTAATAATGATCTACTGTGCAGGAAACATGGTATATCACCTACAAAAATTGATAAAAATTAATATGCCTTCAATGTATTGTTTTCTTATTGCTGGAAAGTGTGAGGATCTGTAATCAGAATGAATTAAAGGAATAACCATAATCTTACAGATAATGCCCACAAGTTCCTGATCATAATGATCAAGCTTTCTCTCTCCTACATCATAAAAATGTTTTATCAGTATTATAGCTAAATAAATATGGAGCTGCTTTATGAAGGTAGGGCATGATAGCACCTTCAACTATGCCACCATGCATGATACAAATGAGCCACCAAGAAGTTCCATATTTAACCAATAACATATTTTAGGCTGGTTCACCATTTTTGGGACTTATTCACCATTTTTACTATATGATAAATATCTTGAACGTCTGGGCACATTACCAGCCCTACCTTCTACTAGGCAGGTATAATGTGCAATGTCCAATGTATGGTGTTGCCTAGATATTCATCTCCAGACATTTTATTTTCTTTTTTCTTTCATTTAAGGGTCTGATACAAAGCCTACTGGAAACAAAGGAATGCTTCCATTCACTTCATTGGGATATAGATCTGTTCACATTGAATTAAACTGATAAATTATTTTTAAAAATACATTTAAGATACTAATGGGTCATTAACATCTCCTTACTAAAACTTATGAACTTATAAAAGGCTAAACTTCCAAAATAATCCATTGGAATAATTTAGACCTTTAGTTTTTGTGTGTTTATTTTCCATGTGCAAGTCTAAAAATATATCCCAGTCTTTAAATGATATTGTATCCTCAAACTGCACAGAAACAAAATTTGATCAGACTAGCTATTTGAAAATGTACTCTTTTGTTATAGAATCTTAAAATCCCTCCTGGGTTATGCCCTATACAGCTGAAAATTTAAAAAGATAATCAAAGAGCATGATCCTTCTCCTCACAACCATTATCAAATAGCATAGCATAGCTATGCTCATTTTGTACAGGCAGTGATCCATTCAGTTATCAAATGGGCACAGAAAGATTCTGAAGAAATAAACCTTTAGGGAAAAAAAGTGTGTTACTTTCAGATTTACACAAAATGTTCCCAGTAAACCCTAAAATAAACAAAGCTTCATTATTTTTTGGTTGCAGTAAAGATGTATTGATAAATTAGTATGGTCTATTTAACACATTTCTGGTTCGTGGTTTTGTAATGCGAAACTCATTTTGTTGTTCATTGAGTTATTTCATGAATACCATAATCAGGGTCAGAGTGTTATCCAGTATTCAACAAAAGAAAAAAAGAAGAAGAAATACTACCCAGAAGTATAAGAATTGTATCAGTCAGCCATCTGCCGACCTGACTTGTTGTCTCAGGAAGTCTGCTGCTTGCCCGGAGCCTGGATCCGAGATGTCATGGGAGGATTACCGAGACTCATCTGGCCCTCTAACTACTACCCCATGCTGCTCATCCATTTGGGCACCAATGATACTGTTGGACCAGGACTTAATTGATGTCTAATTAACCATCCAATTAATGGCTGACTCGTTAGCCCAGTTTCGAATTGAGGTGATTTTTGGCCCCAGGCTGACTAACAAATTGATCAGGGTATATCTGTCACCACCCAACCAATTTGGTAATTAATTTCCCTGTAACTAATTAAGGACACCTGCACAAATGTATCAATAAAATGAATTAAGTGGTTTATTAATTATAACATTCATAGAATCATAGAATCATAGAAGTAGGGTTGGAAGGGACCTTGTAGATCTTCAAGTCTGACCCTCTGCCTGGGCAGGAGGGAAACTGGGCTCAAATGCCCCCAGCCAGGTAGGCATCGAGCCGCTTCTTAAAGCCCCCCAGGGTAGGAGCCAGCCCCACCTCCCTTGGAAGTTGGTTCCAGACCCTAGCCGCCCTGACTGTGAAGTAGTTCCTACAGATGTCTAATCTAACCCTACTCTCCAACAACTTGTGGCCATTATTCCTTGTTATCCCGGGGGGCGCTAGGGGAAACAAGGTCTCCCCCAAGCCCTTCTGGTCCCCCCTAGTGAGTTTATAGATAGTCACAAGGTCCCCCCTCAGCCTTCTCTTGTGAAGGCTGAACAGGTTCAGGTCCCGTAGCCTCTCATTGTAGGGTCTGCCCTGCTGTCCCCGGATCATGTGGGTGGCCCTCCTCTGGACCCTCTCAATGTTGTCTACATCCCTATTGAAGTGGGGTGCCCAGAACTGGACACAGTACTCCAGCTGTGGCCTGACCAGGGTCGCATAGACACCAGTGTCACATTAAAAGACAGAATACGCACGTCACACAATAACTTTACCAAACGCTAACAATAATATTCTATATAAATATATATACACTTATTCTATTAACTAACAGTACAATCAAGGACAGGGACAGAGTTTAACTTCATTAAAAGGGGAAGGCTTTATTAAGCTCAGGAAGCTCCTGCTTCAGTTCACTTGAGCACAGTCCAAGCCCAGTCAGCTGCTCGATGGTGGTTTACCTCCTACGTATAAGCGGAGGAAAGGAATACCCAAAACCAGGAAAGTGAAAGAAAGGAGGATGGGTGATACTTACAATAAAGAGAGTAGAGGGCTGGTGCCATAAGTGCTGTGCACTCGCGGAGGGTAAAGAACCCAGGGAGCCAACTCTATCTACCTTCACTGGTAAATTGGAGGTCGGCAATAGTGGAGACTGGTGAAGCCTCACAGGCCCAGAAGCTCAGCTCCGTGCATCTCCACAGTCCGCTCACCAAACCACTCAGTCGTTCAGTCTTAGATGGAAAACATACGATGCTCTTTCTTTCACTCTCTCAGTAAACCAGTCAGTTACTCAATACACTCCCCTTCCACTACTTCTCACACTCTCAGTCATCACACGCTTAAATCTCACCACAGACACCTTCTGACACATCTACACACACAGAGACTTTGGACCTCCTGCCAATCAGAGGTTCTTTTATATGTGTGTAGCACACCACCCACTAAGGCTCTGCACACGGTATGTGGATGTTCACATGGCACCTAATTCCAGCATCTTCGCAGGCATTTGCAACAAGTAGGTCAAATAAAGGTTATCTATTGACTCATTTTGAACCAAACAGCCTTGCCATGATCTTAGATCCAATTTTTACCTCTAACAATACTGCCAGGGGAGACCCTGAGTGGAACAAAAGTGACTACAGGGCTCTGGTGCAAAGGTGAAGGGGCCTGGGGCTCACATCATGTTTTTGTCAATCCTTCTGGTCAAGGGAAAGGGTCTGGAGCAGGAATAATGGGTGCATCCTGCAGATCAATACCTGGCTGTACAGGTTGCCAGCAACACTTTGGCTGCTTTGACCATGGGATGTTCTTCCAAGGAGGAGGATTGCTGGGAAAAGATAGGATCAACCTGACAAAGAGAAAGCAGGGCATCTTCTCAGACAGGCTCACTAAAAGCTTACAGAGAGCTCACAGAGAGTAGTGGATGGCAACTTGGGCAGCAGTGACCACGAGATGGTTGAGTTCAGGATCCTAAGGAAAGGAAGGATGGTGAGCAGCAGCAGAGTAAGGAACATGGACTTCATGAAAGCAGACTTTAACTTGCTCAAGGAACTCATGGGCAGGATCCCCTGGGTAGCCAATCTGAGGTTGAGAAGTGTCCAGAAGAGTTGGCTGCACTTTAAAGAATCCTTACTGAGAGTGCAGAAACAAACCATCCCAATGACAGAAGACCAGCTTGGCTTAACAGGGAACTCTTCAGTAAACTAAATCACAAAAAGGAAGCTTATAAGAAGTGCAAACTTGGATAAATAAATAGGGAGGAGTATAAGAGCATTGCTTAGACATGAAAGGATGAAGTGAAGAAAGCCAAAGGACTTGCAGCTAGCAAGAGATGTGAAAGGTAACAAGAAGAGTTTCTACAAGTATCTCAGTAGCAAGTGGAGGATCAGGGAAAGTGTGGGTCCCTTACTAAATGAGGGAGGCAACCTGTGACAGAGGATGCAAAAAAGGCTAAAGTGCTGAATGCCTTCTTTGCTTCAGTCTTCATATGCAAGGTTAGCTCCCAGACTACTACACCGGGCAGCAAAGTTTGGGGAGCAGAGAAGCAGCCAACAGTGGCAAAAGAACAGGTTAGAGATTTAGGGACTATTTAAAATAGCTGGAGATATACAAGTCCATGAGGTCAGATGGGATGCACCCAAGGATGCTGAGGGAGTTGGCTGATGAGACTGCAGAGCCATTGGCCATCATCTTTGAAAACTCATGGCAATCAGGAGAGGTCCTGAATGATTGGAAAAGGTTAACACTGCCCATAATTAAGAAAGGGAAAAGGAGGATCCAGGGAACTACAGACCAGTCAGCTTCACCTGAGTCCCTGGAAAAATCATGGAGCAGATCCTCAAGGAATCCATTTCTAAGCACTTGGAAAATAAAAAGGTGATTGGGAACAGTCAGCATGGATTCACCAGGGGCAAGTCATGCCTGACCAACCTGATTGCCTTCTATGATGAGATGACTAGCTCTGTGGATGTAGGGAGACCAATGGATGTGATATACCTTGACTTTAGCAAGGCTTTTGATACCATCTTCTAGAAATAGAAATACAAGTCAGGCTGACGTGAGGTCTGAGGCTGGGCAGTATGCCATCTGAACTGGACTGTGAACCTTTAAGGGCTAAAGTCCTTACCATGGCAAGCGGACTTTGTCTTGGCCACCACCAAGAAGCAACATCTTTGGTTGGGGCAAGGCGGGGTGTATGGGAGGTGGTGCCCCAATATGGGAAGCCGGGTGAGAGTGCCGAAGGAGGGAACCAGGAAAGGCAGGACTTAAAAACACCCTCCCAACAATAACCAATACCAACAAGACATGGCAGGAAAGAATCCCTGGTGACCTTTTGAGGTATCTGCCCAGATGACAAGCTATCAACCCAAAAGGAAATGGCGGCACCCAAAAGGCCAGAAAGAGTGAAGCACACTAGCGAACAACACAGGAGGTTACAGGGTCAGAAGCCACAAGTCAGGAGCATAAATGCCAAGCCAGGGTCAAGAGCCAGGAATCAGAAACCTATTTAACAAGTGAAAAAGATAAATTGACAGAGCAAAGTCCAAGAGTAAGCCAAACTGCGGTCAAGAGTCAGGAAATAGTTCTGCAGAAAGAATCCAAAGCCTGAAATCCAGAAGCAATCCAAAGGCAGGGTCAGGAAGTAGGAAAGCCAGAGATATTGCTTGGACAGAAGCTGCTCAGAGACTGAAGACCAATGTGTTATGCAGCAAGGCTCAGGTATTGGTGGAGTTCCTTGAATGCAGCTTGAGAACCAGTTGGAGGGAAGGGGCCAGGGGTCAGCTAGCCTTCATTAGTAATAACTGGCTCAGTGCACTTAACAAGGGCAGCAGGGAAGGAGCCTACTTGAGCCTTACAGTGCTGACCCAGGCTGCAGTATAGAAGCCTTACATTACAGGTCTGTTTTGAGGAGCTACTTTAGAAAAAATGGGAGTGGTGGGGCGAGGAAGAGGGGAAGCCACAGCACATTGTAATAGCAGTGCAATGACCAAAGCTGTACTTAGACCAATGAGAAACTACGTCTCTTCAGTCATGTCTAGTGGCAGGCCCTACCTGATATATCCATGAATGGGTCAAGTCTTCAGATTATGCTTAGAGCATTAATGGGAGAGGGTGTGATGAGAAGAGAACATCCTGTTTGGACTGTTTGGATCAAGGACTGTAGTTCACATCCTAGTACTGTTGGGTCCCTAAAAATTATATCCATGTACAATTTCTGAGAAGTCTATTCATTAGAGTATCCAGAATTACCTACCCTTTCAGTATTCCCCTTGTTCTGGCCCCTATTCAGTTACTTAAGTTCTTTACTAGATAGGGCTGGACTCCTGAATTCTGGTCTCTGAGATGAATCTTCCACAGGAAAATGTACAGCAGAATATAGATACAGTGTTTTCTTTTCATCCATTGGTATCATTATTATTTTAGCACTGTGTACTGAAAGGGTAATGCTATGCAGTGCATTATAATAACAAAGGAAACCCTTCACTTTGTCTCCAATGATTTATTTTTACTTCATTCATCCCTAAGCATAGGATAGCAAATTGCATGTGACAGATATAGAAAAAAAGTCAATTGCATATACTTGGATACTTCTGTTTGCAAATATGAAAAGAACTGAGTCTACAGATGGTTTGCATTACTATGGATTTCTCTACAGCTGAGAAAAAAAAGGCAGAAGCTTTCTTGCATATCATAGGATCATAGGAAATTAGGGCTGAAAGGGATCTGACAACGTGATCTAGTCGAGCCCCCATACAAGGTAGGATTGCCCCTGATTAAACCACCCCAGCCAAGTATCTGTCTAACCTCCTTTTGAAAATTTCTAGGGATAGAGATTCCACAGCTTTTCTAGGTACAGGTTTCCCTCGATTTATGCGGGTTCTTTATATGCAAATTCGCTCTTATGCAATGAGCATATTTAGACCCATAATTTGTTATATGCGAGGTAAATTTGCTCTTATATGATCAACATAGGCACCTCCCCCCACCCCAGCAAGTAAGTCTGTGTGGGGAGGGGAAAGGGCCATGGCCCACTCACCCCAGCCCCGGCTGCAGTGGCCCCGGGAGTGGCCAGCGCCAGCTGCCTGCAGCCGCTGGGCTGCACCATGCTCCGTCTGTCCCTCCCATGCCTGGGCTCTGCTTGTCTGCACTCACCTCCGCACCTAGGATGCACAGTGCCCTGGTGCAGGCAGCTAGTGTTGGCTGCTCCCGAGTGCAGACAAGCGGAGCCCCAGGTGACACAGGGCGCAGCACTCAGCTCGGCCCTGGAGTAGCTGACACCAGCTGCCTGCGCCAGGGCACAGTACAGCCCAGCAGCTACAGGCAGCTGGTTTTGGCCATTCCCGGGGCTGCTGCAGCAGGAGCTGGGGTGAGTGGGGACCAGCAGAGCCCTGGGGGGTTCAGGGCACCGTACAGCCCAGCAGCTGTAAGCAGCTGGTGTTGGCCACTCCCAGAGCCAGGGCGAGTGATGAACCCCATGCCGCCCAGGACTCTGCTTGTCCGCACTCACCCGAGCCTGTGCTGGAGCAGCCCCAGGAGTAGCCGACACCAGTTACCTGCACCAGGGCATGGTGCAGCCCAGAAGCAGAGGTGAGTGCGGACAACCAGAGCCCAGGTGCAGGGGGCAGACAGAGCATGGTGCAGCCCAGCAGCTGCAGGCAGCTGGCACTGGCCACTCCCGGGGTTGCAGCAGCCAGGGCTAGGGTGAGTGCCACTCTGTTCTATCTGCTTTGCTGCCTTGTGCACCCCTCCCCCTGCTCCTTCCCAGCCTCACTCCCTAGTCCCAGCCTTACTCCCTCCCTCTCTCACTACTATGGGAACCTATCCCTATTTGTTACATTGTAAAGTGGGTTCACTTTAAGCACCATTCTCTGGGAACGTATGTACTGCATAAATTGAGGGAAACCTATAGCCTGTTCTAGTGCCTGACCACCCTCATAGGCAGAAAGGTCCCCCTAATCTCCAACCTAAATTTCCCCTGCTGCATCTTGAGGCTGTTGCTCCTGGTCCTGTCTCCTGTAGCCATTGGCATGACCTTGACAGAAAAGTATGGGTCAAACTGAACAGACTGGATGTGGACACTTTGAAACAATGCTTCACAAAATGAACATCTTTGAGAGCCCCTTTGTGAATGTGGTCCAACAATCAGCACAGAACTTAATCAAAAGCTGCAATCTTAACCAGTGCCCAGACAGGGGAGATGGAATCTGCACATTGAATAATAATACCAGACAGTGGCTCATAGATTTGGAAGTTCATATCTGACACCATACAAAATAAATAGTATGAAGTGTTACCATTAAGAGAAATCTTAGATTCCAGTAGTTGTAGGTTACTGCACATATGCTCCTGTTAGTCACTATGAATATATACAAACATGTTCTAGGACAGACTAGCTCACTCCTACAAATAAACAGCTAATGAAGCAGTGAAGCTAATTGCCAAAAGGCTGTATAGTGTAATTTGAAATCCCAGTAGTTGGCATTGAAAGCAGATGATTTAATGTTGGTATTTCACATAGGCATTCACAGGAAGCACAACTTTTACCAAGGGCAAAATCAGTTTTCTAGTTAGTGAAGTGTGAAGATCCGGATCTTCTCACAGTTATGCCATGGTCAGGAACTAAAAATGTGTCCCTCAGGGTTCCTCTTTCCAGTATATTCTTTATTTTTTGTCCCTCTTTGGTTTCTTTCACCTGGATTTGAATGCTCTGGGTTTCTAATTTTTAGAAAAATATTCTTAGACTATTGTACATCTTTCCTGTTATAAGAATGCTGGAGAAAAATATTCTGGAAGAAATAAATAAGACTTATATGCAAGTCCTATCAAAACTTTTCTTTCAGTTGGTTAAATAAACTAGGATGAATATTTATCAGCTGAAAAGAGTCACTGCAGGAAAGATAAGTACATTATTTCTTTAAGTAAGATGATAAAACTTATGGCTTTCCCTAGGTGCACCCAAATGCAGAGTGTGATCAAGAAGCAAGCAGTAAATGTCCTCTGCAGTTTGTCTGCTTTATCTTGTCAGAAGGAAAACACTCTCCCCTTTAGTTAGGTTAAGATAATGAAATTGATCTGCACAACTCAGTCTCAAGCTACATGCTTTAAACTTTATTTCCAAGTGTTAGGCTGGGTTGTGCTGCTCAATTCCATTAAGTTAAATGACTTGCCATCTTCAGTTCAATGCAAATTCCTAGGAGAACACAGACAGCAGACGGACACCATTAAATATTTCCTTATTACACAAAACAAACACAGCACTAGCTGGGTTGTGAATGCAGAATAAAGTAGCACTCAGCAGTCTAATAAAGTTTTTTTCCCCCTTGACATATTAAAAAGACTAAACTCAGCTGCAACTTGCTTAGATACAATGGATCAAATTTTGCATCAACTTGTATCCTGTGCAACCCAACTGATATACGAAGAGTTCAAATACATTCAAAATTTGGCCTTATTAATATCTTCCTACACAGAAGAAAGATCTTACTCCTTCTTGCTGAGCTTATGTCAAATTTCAATGCACTGTTACTCCAGTTCATCCTTATGGCAATCCCCGACTCCACCTGACAAATTAGGTTGTTGCCTATAAAAGCTCATAGCTCTTGGAATCAATGGGTGCATCTACTTGTGCACTGATTTGCTCTTCCTAATGCACATTAAATTTAGCACCTCCAATGTGAGGTACTAAATAAATGCGCGTTAGGCTACCCTAATGTGCAGTACAAAAATGTGCGTGTTTAAGAGATGCGTAACACGCAGTAGCCTATTTTACTGCATGTCAGTATAATTACATGACAGTTTAATGTACAGCAAAATGCGCTACTGCGCATTAAAGTGCATGTGTGGATGAACCCAATTTATCTCTAAATTGCCACCCTGCCCTACCTACTGTGTGGCATCACAAGAATAACTGCTTCTGAAAATTCCACTTTTTTTTAAATTTCCCCAAAACAGAGTTGTAAGGATAAGGTTGAATAGCCAAGATCATCTATTTAAGACAATGGTCCCTAGAATTGGATGCACTCTCTTTAGAACAGCTGCAAGTTTAATAAAATGTGTCTTCTTGGTTGCACCTTATTATTGGTTCTTTCTTATAAGCAGATAATGTTTAATAATGATAATGCAATGTCAAATAATGTTTTAGAAAGCTAAAATTGTTTGAATGTTTTTTAAAATACCATGATATTGTAAAGTTGTTAATAACCTGGAAATGTTTGGGCCTGGTACACTGTACAAACCCTGTTTTATTACTCATATATGTACACTAGGGCTTTTTAACTAGGGTGACCATATTTCCCTGAGTGATCTGTTCCACCTGACCTGTCCACCCCGTTTTCCAGCAAGCTCAGCTGTCTCCAGCTAAAAATGGGAACAAAGGGTTCATTTGACCCAAATAATGGAATACCTGGGACAGGTGTTTAAAACAAGACTGTCACAATGAAAACAGGACATATGGTCACTATTTTTAACACACATGCCAAAATTCAGCTGTATTTACTTTACTCATATAAGAAACCAGCACTTCAAAAGTTAACACATTTGCAGCCTTAGAAATTTAGTAAGAGTCCCAGTTTAGGTTATTGGAGATGCAAAGAGCTGCTGGAGCCTTAGGTTTTCTTCATCTTGTTCTACCCTCTAATAAATGACATCAACATTATAAAAGAAAGTAAAAAGAAGACCATAGAACTATTGTGATACATGTTAGTTTCACTTCAGAATCTACATGCTGTGTGCCCCATTCTTATTCTGTATTCAATATAAAACAGTTAAAAACCAGTAAAGTGACAAAGTCAAGCACTGAGAAGTTAGCAGTAAATTTGTCCTTGTAAAATTAATTTGGCTTTTTCTTGGGAATATGCAACATGAAGTAAATTTTCAATTATTGTATTTACTCAAATCCAAGACCAGATCTATCCTCCCAGTCAACAGCAGGTACACACAAGCTTAGTCTTAGATTCATATATCAGTGCTCTGGCTCTGCCCTGGGTTGGGAGCCAGGGCTGCCACTGACACTTGCAGCCATGAAGTCACCAACAATGCAGTGAGTGCAGGAGGGCTCAGGGCTAGGGTCTGGGACTGGGTGGTAGCATAAGTGGAGAATGGGAAGGAGATGGGCAGCAACACATGTTGGGGACTGATCAGGGGATGGGGTAGCAGCTTGCACTGGGGGGACGGGGCAGCAGTGTGCACTGCTGCCCCATCCCCTGACCCATGTTGATGATGGGACAACAGTGCAGGTCAAGCAATGGGGCAACAGCATGTTTGTGGGGGTGCAGCAGCAGTATGGGTCAGGAGATGGGGAAACACCATTTGCTGTTGCCAACCCCCTGATGTGCCCCTGCCCCACCCCTAGCTTCTGCTGTTGACCCAGCCTCATTCAGGGTATGGGTACATATGCAATATGTGGGTTAGCCTTCACATTCAGTGTATATATCTACATCAATGCAATGCACTCCATTTAAATACTTCCTTAAGTACAAAATGATTAATTTCCTTATTGACTTTTATGGTACCATTAATATAACATGAGTGCTTCATATGTGCAAATATATTTACTTTTATAATATCTCTGTGAGATTAGATGATATTGCTATTGTCCTCATTTTCCCAACTATTAATTCCTGGGCATGACAACACTTCAAGGAGCAATTACAAAGACAGCTACATTTACCTTCTGCAATTGTGGAAGTACTTCAGAGAATTTAGCCACCAAACTCTAATAAATCTATACAGAACATATGTTAACTGCGATTTTTTCAGATGCTTAGGATTTGACCAAATTTTCCACAGAATGGGAATACTCATCCCTCACACTACTACAATATCCCAGACAGAATTCAAGTTTTTGCTGAGCGACAAAGGAGCACTAGAGCTTTGCAACAAAAAGGGCACTTTTACACATGCTCCAACGTGTTCTGATTAGAACATGTTGGAGCAGACTTGATTAACTAAATTCTTCTACAGACTCGATTAATCGAGTCTGCTGGAGGGTTCTAACCAGAATGCTGCAGTGTGTGGCAGTGTCTTGCGTATTCAGCGTCCCACATTTTAAAATAGTACCGGGGCACTTTAAATAAAGCTCAAATGAGCTTTAGTTATATGCACCTCCACTGCTGTTTTGAAAGGTGGGATGCTGAATACACAAGTCGCTGTGGGAGTTTCAATTAAAATGGCCCCCAAGAGCTGCTCTAATTAAAACACTTCCCCCTCCCCACCCTTGAGCACATGTACAGGCACCCAAAGGTTGTAAGAATTTAACACAAATTAAACAATGTGTTTTCCTTTAACTTCTCTCTCAGATACTGTTTTAGTTCAAATCCTCCAAAAATATTTGGCATGAGACAGGCACCTGGCATGGGAAATTTCTTCCCAAATATTTTAAGTCTGACGAAGTTAAAATGGGAAATGTCAAGTTAACTATAGGTGGTACTAACAACCACTCTGTTATACTTGCAGTTTGGTTCCAAACCTATAAGATTTAGAATTCCCCTGCAAACCACTCAGAACTTTCAAGCTGATATCAATTGATATCAAATGCTAAAGTTCAATTACTGAGTTAGTGCTGCCTTTGCTTCAGCTTCCAACTTTCCTAGTTATAACAGCAAGAAGTCATTCTTATCCCACCTGTGTGTCTCTGCAGAGTTATTGGAACTTTAGATAAAGAGAGAATTGGGCATATGATTTTGTGATGTTAAGCAGTCTACCCACACTGGAAATGCAGGCAGCAAAATGAAGTAAAAGGAATTTTGGTAGCTCAAGCAATCTGCATATATCAGGAGAAAACAGCTGGAAGAAGCTGAGTTTTTGGGCGGGAGAATCTGGAAAGGACAGGATGAGCAAACAGCTGCACTTCCTGTCATGTCACATGCAGCTGGGAGTCAGTGATATGAACTCTCAGCTGTGGTGGGGGATACCCTGGGCTCCCACAGCTTGGAGCTCCATCAGCTGGTCAGGACTCCCAGCCAGGGGAGCTCATTGTGCTCTCCCACCTAGGAGCCCCAATCAGCTGACAAGTGCTCCCAGTCTCTGGAGCACATTGTGTAATAACTTATTATTATTGCAGAATAACTTACTTTGTTGCTTATTTTTGCCTTTATTATGCCATGAATTGAAAGAACACGCAGCTAGGTCACTACTTAAGATGCAGTTAACCAGTTCATCACATTTTAAGTGTAACGTGTCAGGGGCCTAAGGAACCTTAGGAAAATGAAAATGAAAAAAAAAACAACCCAGAATTTCTACCCAAAGAAGATAGGCAGACAAGATTCAGAAAGAACCTTGTCTACCTATGTCCTTAGACCAACACGGCTACAACCTAAACCCCTACCCAAAGAACATTAATTTTTCTTTATGCAACAACCTCTAACAAACCACTTAATGGGTAATGGAAAGTAAAGGCATATCAGCAAGAATACGGTGGATATGCAGAATTTATTGAAGCTTGGACTTGAGCCCACAAGTGGCTCTGGGATTAGAATAAGATTCCTTAGGTAAGACACATAAAATACAGTAGAAATGATCTCCCTTATTGAAGTTAACCTATATAATGCTTAGACAGAAATATAATTGTCAATACATTTGTATATGCGGCTAAAACTTTGTACAAGCAGAAAAAATATATAGGATTGTAACACTGGCCTCTTTAATGCAAAGTTAACTCTTTGGTTTATTATTTATATTTCCATGAGCAAGAAATAAGAGAATAAAAAAGAAAATTAAAAATATCTCATGGAAAATGTGAAAAATGTGAAATGATATTAAAAAACTGAAAGAAAAGAACAGTTTAGAGTGATTGTCAGGCAGAGAAACTGTAGACAACTTTCTAATAGCTACTACGAATGGAGAGATGATGGAAACTTTGGTTAGACTAAACTAGGTTAGAACACTAGACTTCAGTACCTGGTATTCACACAGAAGGAAAAAAGCCTAGGCAGAAAGCCATATCTGAAGTAAGCGTGGGTGAAGTAAACAACATACTGCACATACATACAAAACTGGATACCTATTACCGGTAGAGGTATTGATAACATGTCATATGAAAAGTAAGAACAAGTGAAAATGACTATAGATGAGTCAGATGCTCAGACTTGCCTTTCTACAACCAGGTGATTTATTGCCAGAAAATATATGCTTAAAGCTCTTTTTTGGTAGAGTAACAGTAACATCCAGTGGCCATTTAGGATAAACCAAATGCAGTACATATTTCTTACCAATCCCTGTAGGGGAATATCTACTTAGCTATTTTCATATTTAAAATGGGCACATGGAGCTAATTTAGTTAAGGTGATTTCTAATATTGTCTTCTGTGTCCAGCAATTATGCTGCTGTATTTCCATTGTTCTTTCATTACAATCATAGTATTTGAACTCAAGATATCATTAATATGTTCATTTAAAAATGTTCGGGTTATATGGCCAGTTAACTTTCTGTTATAATAGTATATAACTGTGTTAAATATTTAGAGAGAGGTTTTGCCTTAAAGTCAGAGCTCTGTTCTTCTGGATTCATGGATGGGTTATGTAGTTAAGAAGCACACCAAGAAAAATTATGTTTTACTCAGTGAGAATCCCTTGTGTGGCTTAAGGGAGAGTGTACTGCAGCAGCAATTACACTGTTCTTGAAATATGCTCTGCCTGTCTTTCCCCCTATCACCACTTACTTGACTGTCAGGAAATCAGTTGTTGATGAGCCAGTTCCTGAAAAACATCTGCATGCAGGTAGTTGCTGGATTTCTCCAAGTGTGAATAGTTGAACATAGTTGTTTGGTGGCACATTTTTAGATGCCAACAATAATATGCTGTAAAAATCATTCTAGGTATCAGAAAAGCACAAAGCCAAAAGCCCAGAGATTCTGAGTACCAGTTATTATCACTGAATTATTTTCCAATGCACTTGACTTGTGCTGTTTCTTATCATCATTATGCTCCTCCTCATTCTTAAGAATGAAGAAACTAAAGCTAAGTGGTGGGCTTGTGTCTGTGTCAAAACCAGAACTAGAATCCAAAGGGAAAAATGAATCTGTCTCTACATTCCTATCCTGTACTTACACCAATTCTATCCTTCTAATTCTCTCTACTTCAACACTAATTCTTA
This sequence comes from Alligator sinensis, assembly GCF_000455745.1. Taxonomy (NCBI): domain Eukaryota; kingdom Metazoa; phylum Chordata; order Crocodylia; family Alligatoridae; genus Alligator; species Alligator sinensis. Next base: position 1,817,197 of record NW_005842007.1, read on the forward strand.
AACATCTGAGTCTATTTCTCATTCCATGAAGTAGGGATAACAACCAGGATCCTCCTACAGATGGCTGTGGATTTCTTAGATTCCCTACCATGCTTGTGTATCCCATGGAATCATCATTAACAAAATGTGACATTCTTTTCCATCAGAGAGTCTTTTTTGTGGCCATCTGCTGCCAGGCTTTCTGTATTGCACTGTGCTATCAGTGTGCATGTGTCTCCAATCTATGTCCCTTGGTGTCACTCTAGAACTTGTAGATATAGTTCATGGAAGATGACCTTTGAGAAGTCCTTTAGTATCTGGGTAAAACTCAATCCCATACTAAATGCTCAATAGTCAAGTACAGTCAATTTTAGCTCATTCTTTCTTCAAGATCCAAGAGAGGCAAGGGTGTATGCAATATTCTTCCCTTAGTATCCCCTTCCAAACTGGTTATGTGATCATTATTTTTGAAGCTGCTCTTTTGTTACCGCAACAATGCCTAGCATGAATCTAAGGAGAGACATAGTTGGACCATTCAGTAGGCAGAACCTCATTCTTTGGAAAACGTATCACTGCAATCTATTCATTCAGAAATGATGTAAAAGCTCAGACCTTTACAAAATTATACATCTCCTGTTCAATGTGGTGGAATGATAAGGTCTCTTTGCACTGCTCAGATGGCACAAAGCAGCTCTGGCTCTGATTTAGCTAGCTCCCAGAGGATTACCTCGAACTGAAGTTCAAGGGGTATGGCTGAGGCATCTCTGGACCCAAGTGATTATAATTTATTGCAATGGCTTCTGGGACACCAGAAGGGGGAGGGTATTACCTTCAACAAATTAAAGATCCAACAATTTGCTCTAAATTTCTGCTTGACACCAGACTAGTGCCTGACTGGCCCCAGAATCAACCAATTTTCCAATTGCTTCCCTTCTTAAAATGTACAACGCCCACTTCTTTAGCTGGCCCGGAAAATGGGTTTGTAAATCCGTCATAATATACCATGCACATGTCATGGGGCTTTTTTCTGAGCATCTTCTAACATGCATATCCTGTGGCTTCAAGTGAAAAGTAGCTGGCAGGAGCTCATTATCAGCAAGAAACATTAAAATACAGGATAGAAATCCATTCAAACACTGCATTTCATAACTTTTTTTCTATAATGCCTCAGATTTAAAGTCACTTTTTATACAACCCACATAGGAATATTACTAGAAAATTTTCCAGCTATTTTGAAACAACAGAAAAAATAGCTACTAAGGCAAATTTTCACCACTTAGAACAGTTCCTAAATCTTTCTGAACTATTTTTGTTCTTGGTGGTGGTAGTGTTACTGAAATGTAATATACAGAGGCATAATGGTGACATCCATGACTTTTAATTGAAGTGGAATTTTTCAAGAAGATCTGAAGTCAGTGGAGACTACCAGTGAAATTATCTTGATGCAATAGGAAATGTTGCTGCTTCCAAATAGGAAGCATAGAATAACAGTACCATCAATTAACTCTACTATCTTGCTTCTTACATTAAAAAGGTCTAACACAGGAAATGACAGCAAAATACAGAGAAGGAGCACTTCATATTTGCTTAGGAAATAAATATATACATTAATGGTGAAATGCTGAGCCCAATCTAGCCCATGGGAGTTTTGCCATTGACTTCCCCTTGGAGCTTTTTTAACCTTATCTGCCAAACAATTCCAACAAAAAATGTAACATGGAGAAGTTTATCTCAAAGATGATGAGTCACACACTTCATTACTTCTGTAAGCAGAGGTCATGGCACACCTGCAGTTATTTATATTCCACTCCACATGTCCCTGTATTTGTTCATCCTATACCTTTCTGTTTCAACGACTCCTTACAATCCACCCTTCATCTCTTCCCATATGTCAGGCTTTTGGGCAACCTTCATCCTCCTATCACAGACATACTAAGACCCCCCATTTTCCCCTTTGGCTACGGATTCAATGCGCTGCCTCACTCTCTATTTTTCCACATGTTCCTTATTCTCCCCTTCCCTACCATAAAGGGGCTATCAGTGTCCTTTATATGGCACTTCCCACATACCATTACCACCCATTCTCTTTCCATGTCAGATTCTGTGCGTGCCCCATTCCTTCCATACCAGGGTCTCGGTTCTTCTCCCATCAGGAGTTATATGCGTCCTCATATTCTCCATTTCTCAAAATTTCTCTATTCTGCATTTTGATGGTCTATGTTTTCAAAGTTCCTCTCTATTACATGCCAGGCCTTTTTTGTATCCCCAATGTTCACTTCCCCATAAAATTGCTCCCCATTCTTTTAGCATGCCAAGCACTCTCTGTCGTCTCCTGCAGGCCCCCAATCCCTCCACTGCTTCACACCTGTCCTTCATACTAGATTCACCCTTTTGTCTCCCCCATGCTAGGATTTTTATATTTCTCATTCCACTTTTCCCCGCTCCTTTCCTCCTATGACTAGGGTGACCATATATCTCAAGCAACCTGAGACAGTCACGACTTCCATAATCCAGTCCCAGTGGGTTAGTCAAAAGTATCTGATCAAGGGTTCATGCTGGTAGAGGTTACCAAGCCCATGGGTTGAAAGCAGACAAGATTTTTTTTTTTAACGTGCCATGTGGTGCTTTGCATGTGTATATTTAAAGAATTCTATGAATTGTGAGACATTCTGCATATATACTATCTACCTTCGCTTAGTGGAATATTTTCACAGTTTTAAATTTTTAATATTGTTAATGATAACATCCTTTGTGATTCTTTCATATTAAGAAAAAAGCAGCCTTAACATGCAGCCTTCTCCGATAGCATATAAAGGAATTGCATAATTGAGTTAATTTATGAAGAATGTATACACTTTCTTGGCAGAATTTCATCCAATCAGTGTAATTAGCATCTACTGTTTAGCATGTGTAGTTGACCTCTTGTTCTTGGCCATTCGCTGACTATGCAGTATTGCTCCTGACTACATTGTCTGCTTTCTAATTCTTATATGCCCTCTTGTATCCCATCTGTTCCCCATATTGCGCTAAAATTATCCACTCAACCTTCTGCTCATTGTCCATTCCTTGAAAATTCTCTTCCAACGTGCACCAATTTTTATTAGAAAGAACTCATCTCTGGACCATCCTTTAAAGTCAGGTATTATATTATGCATTTCCCCAGGGTTTGACCGCTTAGTGATGTTTCTGCGTTGGTTGAAATGAGGTTTTAATGCCACTCTGTCAACTTTTACTTTGTAGTGGACTGGCTTGATCCAAGAGCTAATTGTATTGACATTAACCTGTTTTAACAAGCCTAAAGTACCAATAAATCATTTCTTTAGTAGCTCTACTTATTGTACTACTTTGTTAATGAACTGTACTTGAAGTGACAAATAGGCTGAAAAATCTTTCCTTTCCTGTAATATACTTTGCTTTCCTAAGCATCTCTTTCCCTGTGTGTGGCACACAGCAGACTGGGGAAGAAACAGGCAGCACAGCGGTAGATAGGGCAGAAAGCAGAGTAGCAGATCAGGCACAGGGCAGAAGAGCAGACTGGGCAGGGAAGGAGACCAGAGTGGCACTCAATGGAGTACAGGGCTAATTTGTGGCATGCCTGCTTTAGATAATCGAATTTTAATTATTTTGTTGTGGTTTATGATTTTGTTTGTGGCATTATAAAGTGAAATACCAAGTTCTGTTAAATTCTGTTTTTTTAATGATATACACGGTATCCCTAATTTCAGTCCTTCAATTCATTTACCCAGATCTCTCTAGGCTAGTGGTCCTTAAAACTTCATCAATGCATGGGCAACAAAATTACACAAGTAATATTTCACTTTGCCCTCCATTGTCAACTACAGTTCTAACTTTATAATTTCTTATGGCCACAAGCTACATGGAAGGCTCTTGCAGTTAACATAGGTTAAAGATTACTGCTCTAGGCTGTTTCTTAGGCAAACTATTTCATATACTACTTAGCAAAAATAAAGTGCTGAAGGCTTAGTATTATCAGTTCTTCTTTGTATTCATTAGTATGTTTTACTATCTTACATTAATAACCACTGAAATCCCATGTTTCATAATAGTGAATAATATCTTATAAATAGTCATTAATAACAATTCTCTGGCATTGTTACGTGCACATTACCTAATTCAAGGAGCTAGTATCTTTCTCCCTGGTTGAAAATATTTATCTGACTTGAAAATATAGATCATCATTTTATCAGTGGTATTTTTCCCAAATGAAAAATGTATAATATATTAATTGGTTTGTACTAAAGAAATGCTCTCTGTACTTGTCACAGACTTTTTCATATATGCTTTGGCAAAGGTATAGCTTTAGTGTTTCAAATAGACTTTCATCTAAGGGACAAAACACAACTATAATACATAGATTAGGTCTCTCTCTCTCTCTCTCTCTCACACACACACACACACACACACACACACACCCCCAGTTGGCTTCCCTGCCTCTTGCAGGAAATCAGAAGTTCAAGATCATGAGATTATCCAGGTGTTACTAGACTGAAAACTTCATGCATTTTTTCAAGCTGATATTTGTGGAAACCCAAGGTTAAATTAAACTCTTTGCAAAAAACAGCAAAAAGTACACTTACATGCCTTTATTTAAATTTTCCTGGAAGATTCTTAAGAGCTCTGCATACTTTTCTGAGAAATAGCTAAACATGTTTAAGAACCCACAAGTTATCTTGTTTAATTGATGTAAATAGTGTACCTAATTTGAAGCCATGGAAATTAATGAAACTTTTATCATTGCTTTCAAATGTAAAAGTGAAGAGGTCTTGATTTTTCAATGGAAATTGACATTTTACTGACAAGTTGTATTTTGCATATAGACAGGAGGATTAGAAACTAAAATTTAGATAATAAGTTACATAATTTTGTGGCTGTACATGCAATCTGTTGTACACACATATCCATACTTTGGTTGTACACATATGTCCATACTTCTCACTTTCCATCTTACATACACAAGTGTGTCTGCATGTGTAAGAACAGAAAGTAGGAAAGAGAGAAAGGCATACATATCACTGTGAGCACCTAATTTGTGTTCACTGATTAACTGGGCTTAATTTCCGATTACAACATAACAAATTGTTTGAACACTGCTGACCTATAGTTGGATTGGGGTTTTTTTGGGTGTTGGGGAGGGGTTGTTTTCTGGGGGTTTTTTTCCTTGAGACTAGCTGAATTGTTCTCTCAAGATGATGTGATACTGAGGACTACACTGCAAAGTGGTGGCAATCAAAGATCATTTCTTATTTTAGGCCAGAATGGATTAACATAATTTCCATCTCATAGATTCTAATATTCTAAGTAGTTGCTGACTTTTAATATATAATGAAAACATTCAAGTTTGGTGGTAAAAATGGAGAATGCCATCATATTCTATTAAGTACAAGTCTTCTAACATGCAGTCAAAAAAGCATGCCTTTGGTCATAAGTCATTTGTAATGTGATTTGCATACTGATTAGAAAAACCTTTCTAAAATGCTGTATTTTAGGGCATGGTAACCTTTGAAAGAAGACTAATCCTTTTTCTAAGCATAGCAGTCAGAAAGTTCAAAAGATAAGATTCCATCATTATGAATAAAATGAGGCTACATCTGAAATTAAAATTTTTATTACATCTAGCATTTCTAAGTCTATGCTTATGGTCTGAAAACAAAACCCAACCAACTTTATTTCTGTTACATATTTCAGGCACAAAAGGCAACTATATACATTCATTCTGGCTTAAAAATAATAATAATCTCCAAGAAAGAACAAAATGTATGCAGCTACCAAAGCTCCAAAAATAAGCTCATCTGTTCCCCAAAGCAGAAACCCTTCATGGGTACATGTTTAAAATTAAGCACTGCAGTGGATATTGGGCTGCTCTGTCTTAATTCATTAATCCTGTATGTGTCAGAGGGGGTTCAATATATACTGCATTAACACCTCATTTTAGTCTAATAGCAGGGTGCTGGGGGCAAAGAGGGGGAGAAAGAAGCAAAAGACCAGCAATGATAAGCAACCTTTTGGTAAGCACTTCAAGACAATTAAAAGGAAAATGCCTAAGCAACTGACAAGCATACCTCCAGAATAGGCAATTTGCAAAACTGGTTTTAACATATCACTGGGAAACCAATAAATAAAAGGGACTTTAAACAGTTAGAGACACTCTGTCTATTGGTAAGAATTTTTTTGCTAAGAAGCATTACGAGGTGGTAAGGCTGTAGGTTAGCTATATATACATGATATGCATGTAGACTGATGTTTTAATTTTTTTTCCCTTCCCTGCCATAGCCACATCAACTCTGAAGTGGACCTGAGTTTGGACAACAAGGATCTGGAGCTTCCTGCCATCCTCATGCGTTCATCAGCTATCTCTCAACATGGATCTGGTGCCCCAAGAGACTCAGCACATGGCAGGACGGGTTCTGGGGATGGTAAGTGGTAGACCATTGATGCAGATGGGTTTGAAGGTCACTAATTGCTCACCTAATGCTTGAGCCACCCTCCTACCAAAAACACAATGTCTTTATTGCTCAGAAATGGCCTTGTGCCTAGAGCTCAAGATAAGATGCTGGGGCTGGCTTCATGTCCACCTGCTAAAGTCCTGTCCCCCATTCCCAGAAGTTCAGTTTAACTTAGCTTTTCAACTTGCGCCCCCCCCCCCCCCCCCCAACTGAGAAACTAGCAGAAATTACCTTGATGCCCCCAGTGAATAAAGTATGGAAAGATGCAGGTGGTTTATTACAGACATAGTATTGCAAGTGAGTGCGCAAGGGAATGAGAAATAAAAGCAGGTTCAAGTCATCAGATCTACCACTTCAACAACTGGAGCAGACCACCCTGTCAGTCTAGGTTCCCCTGTAAGTGGCTACAGCACTCATTTAACTGTCCCAGACTCTTCTAAGTGCTGATTGTAGTATCCCAGACTCCTTTAAATACTGAAACTGGCCCTGAAATTCAGTCCATGCTCCCCCTATCCCCTCCCACCCCCATCCCAACAAACTCAGTTTGTACAGTCCAGGGTAGTTGCATAATTGGAAAGGATGGGTCATGGAGTAGACAACACACCTGAGTGTGTGTGGGGGGGTGGGGGTGGGGGGAGCAAATGGCTGCAGCCCCTCCCTACCACTTACTAAAGAATCCATCAGCAATCAATATTGGCTGCTAGAGTTGTGGTCTGCTGATCCCTTCAAAGGAGGTGTGGGTGGGAGAAGAGAGATTTTCTCTGCATTCTTAAGCCATGCATTTTCAGCAATTCAGTAGCCATTTGTCTGCAACCTTTAGTAATCGCTTCCCAGCCATCAGGCCAGTGGACCACACAGACTGAACAATCCTTCAGCAGTAGCCACCACTACTTGAAGACATGCTACATTTATGTGCTGCAGCCACATAGGGCCTGTAGCGAACTTGTATTCATGGGGTAATGGGTTTCATTAAAATGTTGATTTATTTTTTACATTTAATTTGTTTAATGTGTCATTTTTATTGCCTTGCTTGCCCTTTTCCACATTTCTATTTTTCTGTTTAATAAAAGTTCTGCCCTTGTCAAAATGATGACTGTGGTGTTTAAAAAAAAATAGGCAGGAAGGAGCCGTTCAGACAGTGTTCCACCTTCCTGTCTGTCCATCTTCCTTGCACTTAGAACTCCAATTAATTTTGGAGAGAGGAGACTTTAGCAGTCAATGTGTGGTCTTTAATTATCATTGTGTTGTGTCCCCCACTTCAGTTAGGCATCAATTGACGTTGTTTAAGTTAATTGCCTGCTTAATGCCTCAGCTACCCCCCCAAAAAAACACAATAGCAGTACTACATAGAAATAGGGACTCTGTGTGCCTGGCATCATGCCCAGAGGTTCAGATGGCCTCCTGGGTGATGAGAGAGTCTCATGAGCCAAGGCCAATCCAGACAGTGATGACCTGCAGTTCAAAATAAAAAGGCATTAGCGGAAATAGCCTTCTGCCTGTGTCTCTGTTAAGAAATGGGAAACTGTTTCTCTGATTTGAAGATTTACGGTTGTATTAGGGAGGGGGTGTGGGCACTCTAACTTTGGGGTTAGGCATGGGTGCAGTCTGGGTCAGGTTTCCAGGAGTTGGGTTCCAGAGGTGCCTGGCATTGGAACTGGGAGCCGCAACTGAAGGCAAGACAGGCTGGGGTCAGAAGCCAAAGCCAGAGACAGAGTAAACCAAGCCTTAATCAGGATCAGAAGCCAAGAGCCAAAACCAGAATTATGATTAGAGAACTGGAATCAGGGGATACGAAGGATCTTACTAGAATTAGAGGCCAGAGCTAGAGCCAGGAGTCAAAACCAGAGAATTAGCAAGGAAGCACACTGATTCAAAAGCCAGAACTTTTGCCTTTGCCCAGACAAGGCAACTGCTACAGCAGGTTCAGCCTGTTGCCTTTGTTTTCAGGGGATTGGCCCCCCCAATTGCCTTACTCAGCTCAGCTGGGACCAAGGCACTGCTCTGGGCTTGCTGCAAGTGGCACTTGTTCAGGAGATGAATTGCCCCCATCTCCTAACTGGGACCAGCTCAGCTAGATTATTGCTCTGGCCTCATTACAAATTGTTATGGCTGTAATGGTGTAAATATTCTCCTGGTTACAATTGGATAAGGAAAGATGCCTGAATTTTCAAACATATGAATTGGGGGCAGGAATTTATATCCATAGCATATGATCCCCAACAATTCAGTGGAAGTATGAACAGATAAGATTGAATTCTTAAGCTACACCTTGAGACAGAGATGGTTGTCTAAAGATGTAGTCCCCCAGCTGTCCTAGCTGGGCAGTGCAAGCTGGCAAGTTGCTGCCAGGAGATTTTGAAAGGGGGCTAGAAGTAGAAACTTCATTTTGAGGAACATAGTACAGGGGTAAGATCAAGTTCTGGTTCTTGTAGTTTCTTCTATTTGTTTATTTCTCATCTTTGTCTGTACTTAACATATGGTTAGCACTTTTTATGATTTATCTTGTTTATATAACAAAGCTTTTCACCATTTTTTATAACTTATTGTTGGTGATAATGTCAGAGCATTCAACTATATAGGCAAGCGTCTTCTACAGAAAAGAGCATCTAATTTTCCACAAAAGTTGAACAAAAGGATACGATTTTTTAGCTAGCAAAATCTGCTCTGCCAAGAGCTGGTAAGGTAGGGGTGGGCAAAGTCTGGCCCATGGACCAGATCTGGGCAGTAGTGGACACCATTTTCCAGCAGCCTCTGCCTGCATGGCTAGGGCTGGTTTCCATGGAGACCCCAGCAGCAGCAGCATTGTGATAGGCAGTGCTGGGGTTTCCATGGAGACCGGCCCCAGTAGTGCTGGCAGGCAGCAGCACCACCAGCCTCTTCCTGGTGGGGGGGGAGGGGTGCTAAAGGGGGAGGCTGTGCTGTGGGTGGGAGTGGGGCAAACTCAGCTGCCACCATCTGTGCAGGGCAGGCAGTGGCGGCAGCACCATTGGGAATGGTGGCTACAGCCCCCTTATTTCCCACCTCCCCTTGTGCTGCCTCTGCTGGCAGGGTGCACAGCAGAGCACAGAGATGCTCTGGAGCCAGGCTGGGAACTTACGGTGGTGACAGCATGGTCCAGAGCCAAGGCAGAGCCATGATCTGCAAGCTGCATGCCTTGGGCAGGACATGCAGGCAGTGGATTGTGGTTCTGCCCTGGCTCCTTGCAGAAGTAACAGCATGGTCCAGAGCCTAAGTAGGACTAATAAGAGGTATAAGGCTGTAAGATACCCCCCAAAAGTGGGAGTCATACCTGGATTTCTCTAAAAGATACTTCACTGAACTATATGTGTCTGGTGAACTATTCAGTAAAATCTATTTCTACATTGACTCAGTGGGTAAGAGTGTCCATGTACTACTGTGAATGCATTTTCTGAGTGTAGTCATTAGGCAGAATTTTCATAGTAATTCATAACCAAGAACTTAAACCGGTTTGGCTGAGATGGCAACAGGAGGCTTAATTTCCTCCACTGCCATGAAATTCACAACCCTTTGGAGAGAAGAGCCCTTTGGAGGAAGAGAAGCAGTGTAACATCATTACTAAAGGTCTAACAGTATAAGCATTATTAGGATTTTCCATGTTAAATCCTCTCTCTCTCCTTCCACAGGGGCTACTTTGTTCAAGATTAATATCTTATTTTTTCTAATGTTAACAATTGATGTGCTTTGGCGTCAGAAAGAACACGCTCCATTTTTGTTTCTATTTTCGCACTATGTTGGATTTACTACTGTCCTTTTCATTATTTTTCTAGAAACAAACAGCAAGATTACCCCAAGTTTAAACTGACCACTAATTAATATATGTGTTACAATGAAAGCATGAAGAACTTCAAGTTGGATAAAATTGTTTGTTACTCTTCACTTCACAACTCCTTAAATCTCTGCAAAGGTCTGCTTGAAGAATGCTCAGTGAGGAAACTGGTAACATAGGCACGCTGCAGCCATGAATTTGATGGCAGTTTCCTAGCAAACGTTGTGAATGGAATCATGAGTTAATTTATCAGCTCTGCAATGTTTCTCTTTTTATAAGACCATATAGCTGGGTGATATGGAGTGTATTGGCTTTTTACAGCCACCATTTCACATGGTATCACTTACCTTGTCTATTATGTGTGGTGAGGTTTTAGAAGTCTCTCTTGTTGCTGTTTGTAACTTTTAGTGTTCTCAGTCCTAGGTGTTTTTCAATGGAGAAAGAAAAAATATGGAGAACCACTCATCCACACTGGGCATGTCTCCACATGCTTCGTAAGCAGGCTTAGTCTAAAATCACCGTTTTTAAGACACATTAAAGGCATATGTCCACATGTGTGCACCCTTAATGTGCCTTTAAAAAGGTAATTTAAGGCTATGTGAGCCTAAATTTGATACCTGCATAAAGAAAGTATCAAATTTAGGCGCAACCAGCTAAGTCACATTAGCACCCAAGTAGACATGCTAATGCACATTAATGTGGTGTACATCAATGGATAGACACCATGTTAATGTGCATTAGCACATCTGCATGTGTGCTAATGTGACTTAGCTAGTTGTGCCTAAATTTAATTCACTGTAACGCGCATTAGCGCGTCCATGTATAGATGCATGCCTAAATTGCCTTAATGTGCCTTAAGCAAAAGCACATTAAGTTTAGGTGCATGTAAATACACATGTAGATGTGGCCATCGTGCCATCATGCATGTTACAATGCAAGGGTCCTTAACTTGCAACGGGAAAAATGGGCCATGTTAACAAAATAAGTTTAAATTTAACATTGATTATTTTTTTTTAAGACGTATTGACTTTTGTTTCTTATTTCCTGACACAAGGGCAAGACTTTTAGGAAAATTAAATATATTAAAGAAAAAAATCAGTTCTCTCTAAAGACCTCTTTTTGCAATCTAATCATCATCTGAAAGTATGCTAATTTCAACAGAAGCCCTTTCAGAGATTCAGAGACCTCAGGGAGTCAACGTGCCTCTCCCTTGAGTTACCAGCAGGATAAGTTCACAATCTTGGTACATTTAACAAAGACACTAAGCATGAAGGAATTTTTGCTACTTTGAAGTCTCAGGGCAATAGTAAGATGTGAAGTAAATTAAGTACAAATAGTTTAGGAACAAAACAAACAGCTAGCAATCTCTTTAGCTATTTTTTTAGCTGATGACATTGCTAAAAAGAAACACCGAGTGCTTTTGTTGTTCCCAAAATGTTTGTACTCAACTTACTCCATATCTTGCTATCACCATAAGACTGAAGAGTGAAATTCCAGGGTCAAGTTCCAAAGGATAATAAATAAAAGGGCATGGTAGTCATCCAACCTGCACCCACAGATCAAGCAGCATCCATAAAATAAGCTCTCCTCATGTGATGTAACAAAATTAGATGTCCTCCCAAGGTAGATTGTTCTAGTAAAATATGAAAATATGATCACAAACTGAGGTTTCTTGAGCTTGGCTTCCACTTGGGGAGGGCTGCATGTCCCGATAAGCTACCTACATTTAGCCATATGGTACCAGGCTTCTTATACCTGGATAATATCTAACTTGGGTTGAAACAAAATGCTGGTACTCTTCCAAGCCACATACTCAGTATGAATTGCCACTCAGTCTAGACTGGGCAGCTTTATGTAGCATGATCCTCCCTCTCCTTCATTAAATTGGTTTCATGGGCAGAGAAATATCTTGCAATCTAGACAATGTATAATCACTGAGCACATGACTGGCATCTCAGTGAAGATTCAATAATTCAGGCAAATAGCTGCATATGCACTGGCAGGTGGACTGAGATCCCTGAAAGAAGGGATTGTCTATGTACTACTTGACAACTTCTATTCCAGGACTAATGTATACATGTGTATGAAGCAAGTTACACTCTGCATCACTGATGACTCATTCCATGGGAAGTTAACCTGCCAAGACTGCCATCACCTGGTGTTTGAGGTAATGAAATGGTGTCAAAATACAGTACTAAGGTCAGAAGAATTGGCAACAGTAATCACAGTGCATCAAAGAAAACTCTCTCTACATTTTGATCATGGGAAAGTAGGGCTGGAAGGGATCTCACAAGGTGATCTAGTCCAGCCCCCTGCTCAAGGCATGGTCATCCCTGACTAAACCATTCTAGCCAAAAATCAGTCAAACCTGCTCTTGAAAGCTTTCAAGGGTGGAAATTCCACAGTTTCTCTAGGTAGCCTTTTCCAATGATTGACCACTCTCATAGTCAGAAAGTTCCTTATAGTCTCCAATGTAAACTTCCTCTATTGGAGCTTGAGGCTGTTTCTCCTGCCCTTACAGCCACAGAGAAAAGCCCATCTCCATCCTCTCTCTCATCAACCTTCAGGTAGTTGAAGACTGTTAACAACTCCTCCTTCAGCCTTCACTTCTACAGATTCAATAATGCTAGTTATTTCAGCCTTCCATCATAAATCTTGCCTCCCAGACCCCTAGTCATTTTTTGTTGCTCTGCACTAGACTCTTTCCAAACTGACCACATCTTTCCTCAAGCGTGGGGTCCAAAACTGGACACAGCACTCCATGTGAAACCTCAGCAGGGCTGAATAGAGTGGAAGAATCACTTCCTTTGATTTGTAAGTGACACTCATAGAATCATGGAAAATCATTGCTGGAAGGGACCTCAGGAGGTTTCAAGGATCATCAAGGAATCAAGGCTTTGTCTTGCCAGGTCTTACAAATCCTCCAAGGATGGAGATTCCACAACTGCTCTGGGTAATGTGTTCCACTGCTTTACTACCCTCCTAGTGAGAAAATTCTTCCAAATATCTAACTGAAATTTGCCTTGCTGCAACTTGAGACCATTGCTCCCTGTTCTGTCATCTGTCACCACTGAGAACAGTCTAGCTCCATCATCTTTTGAACCCCTCTTCAGGTAGCCGAAGGCTGCTATTAAATCCCCTCTCAGTCTCCTCTTCTCTACACTAAATAAGCCCAGTTCCCTTGGTCTCTCCTCATAAGTCATGTGCCCCAGCCTCCTCACCATTTTTTTGTCCTCTGCTGGATTCTCTCCAGCTTGTCCACATCCTTTCTGTAGTGGAAGGCATAAAACTGGACACAGTACTCCAGATGTGGCCTTACCAGTGCTGAATAGAGGGAAATAATCACTTCCCTTTACCTATTTGTAACACTTCTACTAATATAGCCCAGTATGCTGGTAGCCTTCCACACAACAAAGGCACACCACTGGTTCATCATATTCAACTTATTGTCCACTCTAACTCCCAGGTCCTTTTCTGCAGAGCTGCTGCTTATCCAGCAGTCCCCAGCCTGTACAGCACATGGGACTGCTCCGTCCTAAGTGCAGGACTTCGTACTTGCCCTCGTTGAACCTCATGAAATTCCTTTCAACTCAACCCTCCAATTTATGTAGTCACTCTGAATCCTAGCCTGACCCTCCAGTGTATCTACCACTCCCCACAGCTTGGTGTCATCTGCAAACTTGCTGAGGGTGCACTCTATGGCATCTTCCAGGTCACTGATGAAGATATTAAACAACACTGGCTCCAGGACAGACTCGTGGGGTACTCTACTTGATACTGGCCGTCAACTAGATATCAAGCCATTAATTACTACCCTCTGAGCCCAATGCTCCAGCCAGTTTTCTATCCACATTAGTCTATTCATGCAGCCCATACTTCCTTAGCTTGCCTGAAATAATGCTGTGGGAGACTATATCAGAAGCCTTGATGATCTGCTCCATGATTTTTCAAGTGACTGAGGTGAGGCTGACCAGTCTGTAGTTCCCTGGATCCTCCTTCTTCCCTTTCTTAAAAATGGGCACTATGTTTGCCCTTTTCCAATTATCCAGAACCTCTCCTGATTGCAATGAGTTTTCAAAGATGATGGCCAGAGGCTCTGCAATCACATTGGTCGATTCCTTTAACACCCTCGGACGTATCCCATCCAGCCCCATGGACCTGTATATATTAAGCTTTTTTTAAATAGTCCTTAACCTGTTCTTTTACCACAGTTGGCTGCTTACCTCCTCCCCAAACTGTGCTGCCCAATGCTGTAGTCTGAGAGCTGACCTTCCTGTGAAGACTGAGGTGAAAAAGGCATTGAGTACTTCAGCCTTTTCCTCATCATCTGTTACAAGGTAGCCTCCCCCATTCAGTAAGGGACTCATACTTTCCCTGATCCTCTTCTTGCTGCCAACATACTTGCAGAAACCCTTCTTGTTACCCTTCACATCCATTGCTAGCTGCAACTTCAACTACACTTTGGCCTTCCTGACTTCATCCCTACATGTCTAAGCAATGCTCTTATATTCTTCCCCAGTTATTTGCCAAGTTTCCACTTCTTATAATCTTCCTTTCTGTGGTTTAATAGGGAACTCTTCAGTAAACCAAGTCAAGCTGGTCTTCTGCCATACTTGCTAGTCTTCCTGCACATTGGGTGGTTTATTTCTGTACTCTCAGGTAAGGCTTCTTTAAAGTACAGCCAACTCTTCTGGGCTCTTCTGTCCCTCATTCTGGCTTCCCCAGGGATCCTGGCCATGAATTCCCTGAGCAAATTGAAGTCTGCTTTTCTGAAGTCCAGTGTCATTACTCTGCTGCTCTCCATCCTTCCTTTCCTCAGGATCCTGAACTCAATCATCTCATGGTCACTGCTGCCCAAGTTACTGTCTACTAGTACATTCCCCACCAATTCTTTCCTGTTTATGAGCAGCAAGTCAAGAAGAACACAGACCCTAGTTGGCCACTCCAGCACTTGCATCAGGGAATTGTCCCCAACACTCTCCAAAAGCTTCCTGGATTGCCTGTGTGCTGCTGTATTTGCCTCCCCGCAGATGTCAGGGTGATTGAGGTCCCCCATGACACCCAGGGCCTGTGATTAGGAAACTTCCACTAGCTTCTCTAAGAGAGCCTCATCCACCACTTCCTCCTGGTCTGGTGGTCTATAGCAGACCCTCACCATAACATCTCCCCTCTGACCCTAACCCAGAGACTTTCAACAGGCCTATCTCCAATTTAATACTGGAGCTCTGAGCAGTCATATGGCTCTTTTCCATAAAGTACAACCCCATAAAGCACAACTCCTCCTCCTCTCCTCCCCTGCCTGTTCTTCCTGAACAATTTATAGCCAGCCATGCCTGTGCCCCAGCCATGTGAGCTGTCCCAGCAAGTCTGTGTTATTCCAATCACATCATAGTTCTGTGACTGTGCAAGGTCTTCCAAATTTTCCTGCTTGTTTCCCAGGCTGCATGCACTCATGTACAAGCACCTCAGGTAAGAAGTCAATTGCCCTTATTTCTCAAGAGGAATGAAAACACCTCTTCTTTTGCCCTCTTCTGCTTGTTCTTCCTCCAGGCCACCCACTTCCCTTGGGGCTTTTTCCTCCATCCCCCAGCAAGCCTAGCTTAAAACCCTCCTTACTAGGTTAGCAAGCCTGTCTGTTAAGATGCTCTTCCCTCTCTTCATCAGGTGGATCCCATCTCTTCCTAGCAGTCCTTCTTGGAACATCATGCCATGATCAAAGAAGCCAAATCCCTGTTGTCTACACCACCTGTACAGCAAAGCATTGATCTGCAGGATGCTAGGATGCACGCCTGCCTTTTCCTCCACAGTCCTGGAGGTCTCCTCCTGTTAAGACAACCCAGTATGCTCTTGACTTTTCTTGCAACAAGACCATACTTTTGGCTTATATTCTGCATATTGCAGGCTAGCCAGTCATTCCCTAGTCTTTATTTGCACATGCAATTATTCTGTTCTAAGTGGAGGACTTTGTACTTGTCCTTGATGAATCTCATCCAATTGATTGCAGACCATTTCTTCAGCATATCCAGGTTATTGTGGATCCTAACCCTACTCCTTCGAGTATCTCAACTCCAGCAAACTTAGTGTCTGCAACTATGCTAAGAGTTCACTTGAACCCATGATCCAAATCAACAATACCAGACTGAAGACATACCACTGGGGAACCCTAGTTGATACCTCCTCCTAACTAACCACTGAGCTATGTATGACTACTAGTTTAGCAAATGATCCAGTCAACTATGGAAAGGAGAATAGGGAATGAATAGCTGAAGCTATGTATTGCCCTCTAACAAAAGTCCAAGTTTAATATATAGTAAATATTAATATTCCCTAGACAATCAAAGTCTTGGTTGAGAAAGTGCTTATAGCACATAGACACAAAGCCTGACCTTGTCTCTTCCTCATTGTGAGAGAAGGGAAACCAAGTTTAATGCAGCTGTTCTCAAAGGTGGCTCTGATTTTAATTTCAGTGCATTCTTTCTAAACTGACTTACATTCTATATGTGAATGACGGTTAACATCACTCTTCTAAAGTTAATTAAATACAACATAGAAAATGTTTCTATCCTGTTTTGCAGTACAATGCATTGGAGTGTGTGGGCAATTTATGTATAAAGACTTGCTAACTGGTATTAATTAAAACAAAACCTATTTTATAAAATTTACTGAGCTAATCAATCTACATATTCACTTTAATCAAACAACCTTTCTATGATTTTGATTCAATTGGACTGTTTAGTTGCATTTTCTCCTTCATTAAAAACAAAACTTCTGGCTCCTCAGCTGACAGTGGTCACTGAGTGATCCTTCCTTTCACTCCTAGTCTCTCTGAGTGCATCTACATGTTCATTAATGCACAATAGTTACGGCACATTAAGTTTAGTACTTGTAATTACAGGTACTACCTTAACGCATTGTAATCGGTGCTACTGCGCATTAGCGCTGATGCATACTTTGTGATGCTAATGCATAGTAGACCAATTCTACTGTGAATTAGCACTGGTTTTGCCTGCTGCACTAATGTGCAATAGAATTAGTCTACTGTGTTTGAAGCGTCTTGTGTAGATGTGCCCTCTCTCATGCTATTCTTAATCTTTCAGGTATTTTCTTGTACTTCGGTGATTATTTCTAATCTTTATTATGTTCCTTGACAAGTTGTTTGTCCACCCATCCTCATTTGACTACTATTTGTGAAGTACATTTCTATAATACAGTGATTCTCAACTAGGGTGCCATGGCTGCACAATATAAACAC
Organism: Alligator sinensis; assembly: GCF_000455745.1. Lineage (NCBI taxonomy): Eukaryota > Metazoa > Chordata > Crocodylia > Alligatoridae > Alligator > Alligator sinensis. The sequence goes on from NW_005842007.1 coordinate 1,834,679, forward strand.
TGTTAGGTATATTACTAACATGCATAGGTGTCTGTACAAGGGATACACCTCTTACCAAACTATTAAGCCCTGCCCCATGACAGGTGCCCTGCATCTTGGTTGCCATCTTGGGAAGTCCCACCCCTAACCCCTGACCACCGCCACCAGAAGTCCCACCCCTTTCCCCAAAAGTACTCCTTTTGGGAGGAATTTACAGCATTATAACCAGAAGTCCAGCCCCAGCACATGGTCTAGGATATCAGAAGTGGCACCATCTTGGCCCCATAATCCCCTGCCCCATCACATGGTCCATGATGTCAAAAGTCCCATCCCCTCACTGCCATGTGAGCCGCCATGTTTGCCTCCATCCTGGTCCCAGAAACCCCTCCCCCATCACATGGATTGTGACACCAGAAATCCCACCCCCCTTGCCACCATGGTGGCTGCCATGTTTGTTTATCATGTTGCCTAAGATCCCCTGCCCCACATGGCCTGTGACATCAGCAGGTCCACCCACCCTACTCATGTTCCACAAGATAAATGCATAGGGTATGTCCCCACATGCAGGGACGTGTGCTTACAGTGGCTGGGGGAGGGGGCGGTGCGGGGAGAAAGTCACAAATATATGATGCTGACTTTTGCTGCTGTGCAGGCCCCTGCATGTGGGCTTTGGTGCAGGGCAGAATGTCCCACATCAGGGGAAATTGCCATTTCTCCTCTCCTCCCAGTTCCTGGCATGCTGGAGGAACTGGGGAACAACTAGAGTGGCAACCAGAACATCTTTTGGGAGGACCAAGCTTCCATGCCCACCAGCACACACTCCTAGAAAGTGTGGCACACTGCGGGGGTCTGGGACAGTTTTTTTGCTACCAGGATTTCCCAGTCACAAATTTTGCTCCGCCCCCGCAAATTTGCAGTGCAGAACATATTTTAATATACCAGACATGTGGTTTGTGGCACTGCAGAGGTTTGTGGTGTCACAAACTACATGTGCCAGGACATCTTGATCTCGTCATACATTTCAAATAGGAACCCATAGTGTCAAAAGAAAAGGAGACGCTGACCTGTTGTGGGCTTCCTGAGAACTAAATTCAAAGAATTGAAACAGAAGAATTGTTCTCTTATTTTTCTGTATTAAAAAAAAAAAAAAAATGTGGGGTGGAGAACTGAGAGAGAACATTTTGAGGGGTGCATTGAGTCTAATGGGAAGTGTGTTTAGTCTAAAAAAGGTTGAGAACCAGTGTTGTGATAGAAAGGGGTGGTATTCATTAAAAATAATGCACTTTAGACATTCATGTTGCTTATTATTGATTTTTTTTTTATCTGACTCATTTATTAGGTATAATATCTCTGTGCAGCAGAGACCAGTTAGGCATGTGGGGGAAGAACAGACACTTGCCAAGAAATTAGGTGCCAATGGCGCTTGAATATTAAGGACCTTCAATACATTGAACATGTTCTTGATTCCTGTACTCAATATGGGAATCCCAAACTGCCTTTTGAACATACTTTGGCCAATAGTCCAGTTGACCAACTTAATCAAGCATGTCGTAGAAGGATTTCCTAGAATCACAGAAAAATAGTGCTGGGAGAACCTCAGGATGTCAGACTTCTGTTTGAGGCAGGATCCTCCCTGCCTAAACCATCCCAGGCCAAAATTCAGTTGTAATTTTGCATTTACTGTCTAATCTACTTAACCAAATGAAACAGACTTAAGATGAGACTGAATACTTTGCTGTATTTAGGCTATGAGGAAATACTTTCAGATACAACTAATAGTTTCACAAGCCTTTCAATCTTTCACTTGAGGAAGGTTTCCTCTTTCCTCAAGACTGACAGGAGACAATTCATTGTGTATCCTTTCCAAGTCAGAGCCGTCACAACAGGTGTCCTGCTATTGCAGTTACTCACTAATACAGTTATGAAGAGCGCCTTGAAAGCATGAAGCATGTGCAACTGATTCAGAGATGTCTCTCTGAGCCTGCAGACAGCTTAAAATACTGTGATCTAAGGACTTGATTTCTAATGCTAAGCCCTAAGAGACTATACCCAAGTCCCACCTCACATCAACTAACTGAAAAAAACTCACGTTTCTAATTGCAATGGCCATTTAGGTTTCCTTACCCCTAATCCCTCTGAGTAGTACTTAATTATACAAGCTGCTCCATTGACAGTGATCAAAGCCAAAGGAGTAGCAAATACTGGCCTTTTAATTACTTTTATATTTTTAACTGTTTTCATTGACACTTGCAACGGTGTACACAAAATGTTCTTTAACAAAGTAGCCCTTAAATTCAAATGCAAAAGTAAAGAATTAAAAGATGAGGAATCAAGTAAGCTGTTCTCAGAAAAAAATAATCTTTTAAAAATATTCATAAGAAAGATGAACAAGTACATTTAATTCAAGTCTCCAAGAAAACACTTAGCTACAGCCTATTAGAAATGTTCTGTGTGTGTATTTGCTATGTTAGCAGCCACCAAATGACTGTTCACATGTATAAATCTTTGCCAACAAAGGTTTAGCATTAAGCACATCAACACAAAAGCATGCACTTCAAAGTTGACTAAGATTTCTGTCATTCTCAGAAGAATATTATAACATTAATCCCATCTTTTATCCTATTTAAGGTCACTGTCACTTAGAATTTGTAGTGTTTAGCCTCTTAAAACAGTTACACTCTATAAGGGCTTATATTAAATATGATAATTTGAGTATTATTGCCATAGATATTACATGTTCTGAATTACAGCAAAATTCAATCTTGCTATCACAGAAAGCAGCAATGCAGCAGCAGGA
>NW_005842007.1:1837485-1842257 GCF_000455745.1 Alligator sinensis
CAGGAATGAGATTATATTTACAAAAAAAAAGAATGTTAAATGTGAGTTAAAACTAAGTTGTCTTTTATGATTTAATGTACTTAATTCTCTGTGCTATGCACAAGAGATGTAGGTTAACAAAGTCAGAAGAAACTGTGAAAAGCAAACATAATCCTTCCCTAAAGATTTGCCTCATAGAGCACAATTTGTAAGAGTGCTAAAGTGGTTCTGAGAGATTTTGGAAAATCTTTGAAGAAAGCTTGCAGACAGAAATGTTAATAATAAAAAAATTACATTCTTATAAAACAGAGACATCTTAAACAAACTCATTTTGTTCCAACAAACATATTTAATGGTTTGGTAAGTCAAGTGTACAATACCGTGACCCTTAGTGAGGCACAGGCACTAAGCAAGGATGATAACCTGATGAAGAAGGAAGGCACTCTGACCTAGGCAAACTTCCATGTTCTAAAGTACTTAGCAAGCTGTTTTCTCAGCCTTTCTTCCTGTGAAGCCATTCTCCAGCTTCCTTGTTGTAAGGAGCATGTTAGAGGCTTTGACATAGGTGCCTCCATTTGTATACGTCTTCCATTATGTAAAGGATGGAAAAAACTATGGGTAACTTTGTAGAAAGAAAGGCTTGCAAGGCCAGATTCCTGTTTTTTCTGATGTAAACAAGAAAGACCTGACTTAAGTGTTTGACTAGAGTCACACAAACAAAGCAATTGAAATCCATTAGCTTCACTTAGCTCGGGAGGGGGGCTTCACGATCAATCCCTTTCATTAACATATACCCAATCAGGTTGTAGATAGATGCATGTGGAAGATACACACACACACACTCACGCACGCAAACCTGGGCTGAAGAGAGGAGCCATGCACGTGATCAGAGGGGCAGGAGACCAGACCTTATGAAGAGAGGCAGAGAGCCATGGGATTCTTCAGCCTGGAAAAGCTCAGGCTCAGGGGTGACCTGGTGGCAACCTGTAAGTACATCAGGGGTGTGCATCAGGATCTGGGGGGGAACATCTGTTCACCAGAGCACCCCAAAGGATGACAAGGTGCAATGGACACAAACTCCTCCAAGACCGTTTTAGGCTGGACATAAAGAAAAACTTCTTTACTGTCCGAGTCCCCAAGACCTGGAATAGACTGCCTCCAGAGGTGGTGTAAGCACCTACTCTGGACTCCTTTAAGAAGTGTTTGGATGCTTATCTTGCTGGGATCCTTTGACCCCAGGTGACTTCCTGCCTTTAGGGCAGGGGGCTGGACTCAATGATCTCCCAAGGTCCCTTCCAACCCAAATGTCTATGAAATCATGTATCTGAGCTATTGGAAGAACTGAACAAGAGCTGAGAGTTCATGGTGTCCAGCACACACCCATCCAGCCTACACCTATCTACTCAGGCGTGATTGTTTTTGCATTTCCACTGCCTTATCTGAACGCTAATTAAATTTATGTTTAGCTTAATTAAAGTGATTCTCTTGAGAAGAGAGAGGCGTGCTCTCCTTATTCCAGGCCCCATCCAGAAAAAAGAAAGCTTTCTTTGTCCAGTTTGGGGATAGAGGGCTTGCTCTCACTTGTGATTTCCATATCTGATCACTTATCAGAAAAATCTGTTCTGACAAATAGCAACATACTGTTATGTTTTTCAACACTTTTTTTTCACATGGAAGTTACATTTTTTACTTCTGGTACAATGAGTTTGCATGTTGTGATGTACACATTGCTTGACCATGATTAAAGTTAGAGTAGAAGTTAGAAGACAGTATCCTAACCATCAGAAAAGTAAGATCATAGGACAGCCTTCCAGAAGAAATGGCAGGGACAAAAAACAAATTAGTACTATGATAGAGCTTGATCAGTTTATGAATGGGATCTCCAACAAACTGTTTGTAGTAGTGTTGGAACTAGATTTGATTGATGACCAAGGAGGTCCCTTCCAGTCTTTGTTCTGTACATGTCATATATGCTTGTATGAGTCAATCAAAAGAAAGTTAATAGCACAAAATTATCCAGTGTCCATGTGACACAGGTACAGAAGTTTACACACAGTAGCTTTGCAAGTACCTGGGATTTAAAATTTGCTTTTTAGTCTTTGCCATTCTCCTCCCTGGATCAAATCCTTAGCAGGATTAATCTCTGGACATCAGTGGAGCTACACAGACTTATACCGACTAAGGTAAGCTATTTGGTTTCTCATCTACCATAAAAGTGCAAACAATTTAAAAAGGAAAACAATTTTGGGCTCTACTTTAGCCTCTGAAAGTCATTTTTTATTACCAAATGTATATCCAAACACACTGTTCTAGATGATCCACTAGAAGCTAGAAGTGGTGCCATTGGTCAGCCATAAGTTTTGCAGGTAATGTCATGTGAAGTTACTTTGTCTTTTGTGTTTCTATACTGCTGGTGGTTTTGCACAGTCAAGTGCTCTGGTGATCATTATCCCTCTTATGTCTACTTTAGTCACTTTGTTGACTTTCCTGTTGCTTTGGGGTATGCATATATCAATTGCTTTATACCCTGCATCCATAAGGATACCTTTCATTTGTCAGTTCTTCATTTGCACCAGCTGCCATAAGCCAGAGCAGAAAGCCTGCTTAAAATTACTCCAATTATGTTTCATTATTTTGTACAATTTTCAACAGCTGGATACTTGATTAGATGCACTGTAGAGTGGAAGTCTTTTCTTTTTCTAGGAAGTGTACAGCTGCAAATCAGGCTTTAAAACACCACCCCAAGACGACATTAATCATACTGCTGAAGACCTCTGTCAGCACAAGCAGGAGAAAGTAGATGGAACTGAGTTATTCTACAAATAAAATCATAGGGGAAAAGATAAGGCTCAAAAGGACCTTGAGAGGTCATCTAGTTCAAGCTCCCTCTCAAGGCAGGTTCATCTCTATCTAAGCCATCCCAGAAAAATTGTTCACCTAAAAGGCACTTACCTTCCAAAGATGGAGATTCTATACCTTTTCTAAGCAAGCTATTCTAGTGGTTAACTGCCCTCAAAAAGTTCTTCCTTATATCTTACCTATATCTCCTTTGCTGCAATTTAAGCCTGATACTTTCTTATCCTGTCATCCCAACTTCCATCTTCCCTAGACTAAACACAACTAGTACTTTTAATTATTCCTCATGTTTCAACATCTAATAATTTTTGTTGTTTTCCTTAGGACTCTGTCCACTTTGTCTCATCATTCTTGACATACATTGTCCAAAATTGAACAGGGACTCCAGGTCAAGCCTCAGCAGTGCTAAACAAAAGTAGAAAAATTATTTCCTGCACCTTGTATACAACACTTCCATCAATACATCCTAGCATGCTTTTAAATAGTTTGGGGGCAATAAGATTCCTTTGGTGAATCACTGTGATCCACTATCACCCCAGGTCTTTCTGCAATACTTCAGCTTAGCCAGTCATCCCTTATCTTGTATCTGTGCATTTGATTGTTCCTTCTCATGTGCAGTATTTTGTACTTGTCCTTACTGAATTTCATCTTATACATTTCAGACTATTTCTTCCCATTTTATCCAAGTCATTTTGAATCCCAGTCCTGTCCTCTAAATTACTTGCTAGCCCACCCAGTTTGGTGTACATATTAAAGTTTCAGATGACAATAAATTTCATTCTCAAAGTTATTTAGTATCCACATTAATAATACTGGGCCCAGGACAGACACCTGTGACACTCCACTTGATTAGTCTCCCAGTTTGACAATAAGGTCTTCATAGTCTTTGAACATAATTATCCAACCAGTTATATACCCACCTTAGCTTCATCTGTTCCATTTTCTTCTGTATGAGAGTGTCATGCCCTTATTACTTAATAAGTGTAGTGAACCTGTTGCATAGTTCAGAATTTAGTTTAGAATACAAGGGAGTCGAGGGGAAAGGGACTTAACAGTGCGGGTCTACAACAGACCACCCAACCAAGGGGAAGAACTAGATTGGGAATTCTTAAGTCAGCTCACAGAGGTAGTTAGGGTAGTTAGGTAGTAGGTAGTTAGGCTTCACCAGGGGAGAAGCCTTGTTGGATCTGGTGCTGGCCACACGCGACAACCTCGTGAGGGGGCTGCGGGTGCTTGGTCACCTGGGCAACAGCAGTCATCGCCTGCTGGAATTCACCATCCAGTGCAAGGTGGCAAAAGCCTGCAGCAAGGCAGCAGCCCTGGACTTCAGGAGGGAGGATTTCAATGAGGTAAGAAGAATAGTTGGGGAAGTACTGAGGTCCCAGAGGGGAGGGGAGTCAGGTGTCCAAGAAGAGTGGTCGTTCCTTAAGGAGACGATCCTCCGTGCCCAAAGGGAGGTAATCCCAACAAGGGTCAAAGGTGGGAAGAGGGCGCAAAAGCCCCCATGGCTCACCAAAAGCATATGGGAATGTCTCCTAGCTAAAAGGGAGGCATACACCCAATGGAAGGGAGGGGCCATCACCAGAGAGGACTATACCTCGGTTGCTCGGGGCTGCAGTGGGGGTCGTCAGGAAGGCCAAGGCGGAGATGGAACTGGGACTAGCTACCTGGATTAAGGACAACAAGAAGTCCTTTTTTAAATACATAGGGGGCAAAAAGAAGGTACCCGGTAACATGGGGCCTCTGCAAGACACGCTAGGAAATCCGGTTGTTGCACCAGACGACAAGGCTAACCTATTTAACGATTTCTTTGCCTCCATTTTCCTGAGCAGGGACCAGATCAGCCCATCTGCCGGGACCCCCTCAGGCCCCAGGGGAGGCGCACTCAGGCCTAGGGTCAGTGAGGATCTAGTCAGGGAACTTCTGGAGGGACTGGA
>NW_005842007.1:1842760-1846921 GCF_000455745.1 Alligator sinensis
GCTAGAAGGGAGGAATAGGCTGCAATTGGACCTAGACAGGTTACAGGGGTGGGCAGACAAGAACAGGATGGGTTTCAACACTGACAAGTGCAAGGCGCTGCACCTGGGGAGGAAGAACCAGCAGCATACCTACAGGCTGGAGAACTCCCTTCTTGTCAGTGCAGAGACAGAAAAGGATCTTGGAATCATTATTGATGCCAAAATGAACATGGGCCGACAGTGTGGGGACGCGGTCAGGAAGGCCAACCGTACCTTGTCATGCATCCATAGATGCATCTCGAGCAGGTCCAAGGAGGTGATCCTCCCCCTCTATGCAGCTCTGGTCAGGCTGCAGTTGGAGTACTGCGTCCAGTTCTGGGCGCCGCACTTCAGGAGGGATGTGGACAACATGGAGAGGGTCCAGAGGAGGGCCACCCATATGATCAGGCGGCATCAGGGCAGGCCGTACGAGGAGAGGCTATGGGACCTGAACCTGTTCAGCCTTCGCAGGAGAAGACTGAGGGGGGATCTAGTGGCCTGTTACAAACTAGTCAGAGAGGACCAGCAGGCATTGGGGGAGTCGCTGTTCCCCCAAGCACTACCAGAAGTGACTAGAAATAATGGTCACAAGCTGGCAGAGGGTAGATTCAGACTAGACATCAGGAGGCGCTACTTCACTGTCAGGGCGGCTAGGATCTGGAACCAACTTCCAAGAGAAGTGGCACTGGCTCTTACCCTGGGGGGCTTTAAGAGGAGGCTAGATGAACACCTTGCTGGGGTTGTTTGACCCCAGTGCTCTTTCCTGCTATGGCAGGGGGGCAGACTTGATGATCTGTCAAGGTCTCTTCCGACCCTACAAATTATAGTAATACTTTTTATATTGCAGTATAAAGTACCATCACCCATAGTACTTGGAAATAATTAATGACAACTATGTATTCCAATCAAGTTATTTTCTATTGCATACTTTTGACTATTATCATCTTAATGTGAGAGTTAAGGTTGGGACAGTTTAGAGAATATCTCCAAGAAGTTTCATGTCAGTTAGAAAATAAAACTAATCTCATAAGAGGAAGCAAAGGTGCTAGTGGAGAAATATAAATGTTGCCCAAGATTAATTCCTTAGCAATTTATTTTAACAATATAAAAAACACAAAGTTCATGTTATAAAGCATTCAAAGTCATGCAGTTAAATTGCATTTAATAATTCTTTAGAAATCATTTCTGGTCTTAGTGGCTAAAATGAGCTGGAAAAGATACAGATTGAGCTTCTTAGTCTCCCACACACACTGGGGTTTGACTGATCTGAAATTCAGTTGCATAATGCTTTTTAGACAGGTCAAGTAATATTGAGCCCCCTCCCTCCAAGTGTTCCATCTCCCCATTTCTTTCTGCTTTGAACACACAAAACATCTAGGTAAGATTACCATTTCTAACTGCTCCCACTTCTGAACTCATGACATCACTCTGCATATCCAGGTACAAGTTCCTAGGTTTCCCTCTAATAAGTCTCTGCAGAATTTCCTGGACTAAAGAAGCACTACTGAGAGATGAGCTATAGGGCATTTCCTTGCCCTTCCCCCAAGTTGTTCTTAGTTCACTTTAGCAAATTCAGGTTAAGATACCAGTGAAGATAGAACTTTTAATTCACACCAATTCAGGTGGTTCAATACTAGAGACAAAACATACTGAAATACTGCACTCTTGCACTGATTTGATGCAGCAAGATTCCTACATTCCTACACATAGAGGAAAAATGAGCAAATGAGCACTAAAATAGAACACACACACACACCCTTTCCCCTCTTTGGCACTGAAATCATCATGAGATAGAATAATAGTCATTTAGTCTATCCCGCTGCTCAAAGTAGGAACATCCTCAATTAGATCATCCCAGTCAAGTCTTGTCTAGCCAGGTCTTTAAAACCTCCAAGGATAGAGATTCCACTACTTCTCTGGGTAACCAGTTCCAGTGCTTTACTACCCTCCTAGTGACAAAATTCTTCCTAATATCTAATCAAAATTTGCCCTGCTGCAACTTGAGACCGTTGCTCCCTGTTCTGTCATCTGCCACCACTGAGAACAGCCGAGCTCCACCTTCACTTGAACCCCTCTTCAGGTAGTTGAAGGTTGCTATTAAATCCCCTCTCAGTCTTATCCTCTCTAGACTCAATAAGCCCAATTTCCTCAGTCTCTCCTCAGAAGTCATGTCTCCCAGCCCTCTCACCATTTTTGTTGCCCTCAACCGCCACAAGTGGCTCTCAAGGTCCTGATCCCTCCTGGACTGCTCCATGCATGCTGTCAGCACCAACTGCCTGGCTCGGAGCCAGGAGTACCAGACCTGAGCTGCCTTGAGTGGCTTCCAGGTCCTGCTCTTTACACCGGCCTGTGCACCGTGTTCCTGGCTGCACACCATGGGTTGCAGACCCAAGACAGCTCAAGCGGCTCCCAGGGTCCTGGTCCCTTCTGGACCCTCCATGTGACGCTGCCTGCACCAATGCCACATTTCTCAGCGGTGGGCTAGGGACATGGCCACTTGCTGTCCAGTGAAAACGGTCTTCAGGCTCTTCAGGGTGCTGGCTCTGCCCCACTGGCCAGCTCACACCAGCTCTTCTTTGCCCAACCTCTTCTCCATTCTTTGACACAGCTGTCCACATGCCAGGCACACTGCTCTTTTTACACTCTCTGAGGGCTCCACCCCCAGATTACAGATGGAAGAATCAGGGTGAAGCAAGGTGCAGGCTTCAACCCGGTCCAGGTTCTCTTCCTTGCCCCAGGTAGGGGTGGGGCAAGCTCCTCCCCAGCATTCACCCAATTGGTGGAAGGGCTCCACCAATCACACTGAAGATTTTCCGAGCCCAGATGCACTGGGCAGCTATCGGTAGGCCCGCCACACATATATATAATTAACAAAAACAACAACAACGTGAGTCCAATGTACTAAGCCCTTTCCTGACAGAGAGAGACACCTCCTAACTGGAAGACACAGCCACACACAGACACTTTTCCTTTTGGTAAAGCTCACAGACTTTATGCATAAGTTGTTGGTTGACTCATTTCTTACAGCAGGCACAAGTTGTGGTGAGAAATATGAATTAGAAACTAGACATAGCATATGAGTTTGGAAAGGCTGTTCCACATTTTAGACTAGCATAGTGGGGAAAAAAGAGAATATGACATGACCTTGCCTTCCCCTTAGCTTCTCTTCCCTTCCTTTCCCCTTCTATAACTCTCTCCTCCTTCTCTGTCAGATGTAGGAGTTTCTCATTGGCACCTCTCCTCCTCCAATTCATTTACTTGCCCTAGGGATTCTTCCCTATCCCACTTCTGCCTTAAACCCAGTCTCATTCTCTCCCCCTTCCCCCAAACTTACTCTTCCCTCTAATTACTGTGCACTGGCATTTATTCCCCTCAAAATGCAAGGATTTTTTTAATCAACTCATCTTTAACACACATACATGAGCTTGATCAATTTGCAAGTCCACTTACTTGAGACTCCATTCTTCTTTCAGTTTAGATGCATTATTCTCAATCAATGTGTTCCTTGGTGGTTCCTACTTAAACTCCCTTCTCCCCTCCCTCCACAGAGAAATTTAATCTCATAGATCTACTTTTCAATGACAAACTTATCTCCTTCTGTAAACTAAGATCTCATCTTATCTGTTTAAGTTTCCTCCCTTGTATTCCCTCATCTGTGTATGTACCTGCAGTCTTATCTTTGAGTGGTTAGCACTTTGGGGAAGACAGTGATGTTTTGTTCCAAGTTTCTACAACATCTGACATAACCAGGTCCTCAACACAGTGGGGCTCCTAACTCTTATAGCAATAGTGTAGTGTAGCAGGTTTAGGGGGTTGCTTTGCTCAGAAGCCTTTAAGTTTCACACAGTTCTTTATTTCCAACACACACCACTTTCCCTTCAGAAAGCATCAACAACATAAAACAGCACTCAACAGCATAACTCAACATAGTCCACACAGGGTGCACTCAGAGTCTTGAGTCTCCTCTAGCCCTGAGAATGTGCTCACTACTGCTTCCTGCACACTACAGCCTTCCTTCTCCACCTGGCTCTGACTCCAGTCCTGTGGTGGTACAGCTGCTTCCAACCTTACAGCCTTGACTCACCTTCCAGACCCCAAAAAGTAGCCTGACCCAGTTCTTCTACAGTCACTCAATCCTGTCTT
>NW_005842007.1:1847037-1860217 GCF_000455745.1 Alligator sinensis
CTTTCCCTAAAAACCTCTCTACCCTAACTCCCTTCCCTGGGAGTTTTTAACTTTCTGTTGCCAGCCAATTAACTATATCAAGTGGCTCAGTCCTCCTTGGAAGGCTTTAATCAGTTCCAGCTTCCTGCAGCTGGGTTGTAGCCCTTACAGAGTGCTTCAGCTGAATGTGTGCACTCTGTTGCAAGCCTTTGCCAGCCAGCCTGCTACATACAGCAAGCAGTCAATTGAGGGAAAATCAAATGGATAAAACAGAATGATTTGCTTCAGTAACAGAGCAAACTATCCTAAGGCAGCTAAATGTTACTTTGCCCACACAGGTGCTAGAGAGGAAAGTATACTTTTACCCTATTTTCTAAAAGATTGCCTTTCTGGGAGTCCAGTGCAATGAAAGAAAAATTAATTTCATACTTCCCAAAAGAACAATATTCCAAAGAAAATGAGAACATTCTAATTTGTAACCAAAGAAAGCTATGGTACATTTTCACCTTGCAGCATTTGGATTTTGTTTTGTACCACCTTCCGTACAAGAGAATGGCCTCTAATAAGATTGATACGTATAATCTGTCCAAATCTGTGCAGTCTATAATATATGGCATATCTGATTACAGGATGTGTCCATCCCTTGAACTTCATTTCATTACTTCATCATCATATGCAAACAACTCGGTGTAATCTGCTAGTAAAAACACGTAGGAAAATGTTCGTTTTGTGACCTTAGATCCCCTAGTGACTCTGGGCTCTAAAAAATAAAATTATATTTTGGAAGGGATGGAGAAAACTCAACACATGGCAAAAGTCATTAAAGTAATTAGTTTAACTGGTAAGTTCATTTTCTGGAGGAATAAAACATATGAAATTTAAGTCCTCGCTGTTCTGCTAGAGATGATCCTTTGGTACATGTTAACGTATTAGGTGTCATATGTTTGCCTGCAAGTCAGCTCCTTACTTGAACCTATTATTTTAATTATAAGAAAAAATTAGTGGCTTAGATAATGTTGGAGACAATCATAGCACAAGGTTTCAATGTAGTAATTGCATTTCAAAGAGAACCTTTTACTGTCAGTAGGAGTATTACTCAATAATTAAATAAGAGGCAAAGATGAGTAACCCAATAAACCAAATTAGTTTTGTAGCCAATTGCTAATATTGATGATTCAATTACAGGTGGAAAGTGAGTGCATGTTGCAAACAGACATTCTGACTCTGCTTTCAACACTTAATTCTTAACATATCATGAATATAAAACATTGGCTTGGAAAAAATATATGAGGCGCTGTCACAGCCAGAAGATTTTAATTACCAGGGTTTATTTCTGTTTGTATTCCCAAGAACATCCTGAATGAACTCCTGACCCAACACGTACAAAACAGTGACAGGAGTAGATTAACACAGAACAATTTTAGGCAACTAATAAGGACAAATTAAACCTCATCTTTCCCCTTGAGTTACATTTCACATTTTGACAGTGATAAAATAAAATTATTAAAACAGAGTTCCAAGTAATAACATTATCACAGTGCATAGTCCTGGAAAGTGCTGAGCAGCAAAGCTTTTTAGTATCAATGCACTTCACATCATTTACCTCATTCACATCATCAACAGACTTTGTTGAACTAGCACACCAGTCATGGAATAATAGGCAGTGTGAGACAGGTGGTAAGACTTAACTGCTACAGATATCACTCATCTGTGAGTTTTGCCTACATTAACACTAAGCAATATATTGGAAGAAATTAAATACATACATGCACAGAGGTTACACCAGGGAGAAAATATAGGGAGACCTATCCTGGGCTACACTTCTGAAAATCCATTAATGAAATGAACTAGCGAAGCACAGATACATGAAAATATAAAATTATAACCCATTACATTTCAGGGAAAATGAAGTACCTTGTTCAGTTAAAAGGAATGAGACTCAAATGAAGCTTTCTCTGAGATTAAACTTCCACAGATGTGAGATGTCATGGATACTATAAAAAAATGAGGCATCCAAAATCAATTGCTGTCATGTTCCTCTGGATTACCTACTTATCTAAAGCTGACAGCCAATTCAGACGTAGCTGCATACACTTCAGCTTCTTAAAAGCAACTGATGTGACCCATCTACAACTGTGGAATAATGTTATGAATGAAAAATAAGGTTCAGAATGAAAGTGTAAAAATAATATGGATTTTTGGAACACTGGAAATGTAAAAGCACATAGTGAAAAGGTTTAAAAGCAGTGGGCTTTGGTCCAGTAATAGCCAGTTGGTCAGCTATATGAATAGACATGGAGGGTTTGTGGTTGGCCAGTACCTTCGAATGTTCCCACAATGCCGGGCGGCACTGTGCTGAGATGAGATGGTGCTCCATGTGCTCTACCTCTCAGAAGAGCAGAGCTAATCAGCCTAGGCACAGCATTCTGTTAATGCAGCTATACTGCTTCCAGTTCAGGAGGTGGTGTGTACAAAACTAGTTCAGGAAACTGTATGGCTTTACCTTTCAACAACAAACAAGCACAGCTACTCTGATCTGCTACTACTTCCAGCTAGACTACTACAACTACTATCAGTTCCAGAGGCAGTACAAATCACTGCAGTTATCAAAGGAGGCCAGGGGATAAAAAAATGTTTAGAACAACTAGTTAAAAAAAATGAAGGCTCCTGCAATGAAGTGTTAACAATCTAAAAGCCCACTTCTGTATGTCTTAGTCTGTAAAATGCCCATTTTACTGAGGATTGTAAAATTAAGCATTAATCCAATAGAAATTCTCAGTCCAGTATTATTGCAATCAACATCTGAAGCAGCATCTGGTCCTAACAGGTTAAACAGAGCCCCCATGTTAGAATGCTGCAGTTCTTTAGAGCAGTGCCACTCTTTGATCTTTGCAGCATACAGAAATGAGTCTCTATTGTACATGGTGCCAAACATCCAAGAACAGAATTTAATCATTTACAGCATACTCATGTAGTATAAGTACAGCTAGAGCAAGGAGCTGTGCTAGGAATCACCTTAGTGTACAATAGTCAGACTCCTCCCTGACCTCTCCATACATAAGAAACAACTATTGCTACTAAACACTGTAGAGTTGTACCTTGCTCCATGGCCAGATTTCTTCCCTGCCCCTACCTACATGACTATGCATATACATAGTCATAACCATATATAAATATATAACTATGTATATAAGTATACATAGAATATCTCTTTTTTATACTTTGCTCTTGCAACACTATGGAGTGCAAGAAGGATAGGTAGGGGAGGGAGGAAATCTATACAGATGGCTAATTCAGGGAACTCTTTCTACTGACATATATAAATCTGTAGCTCTGTTCATAAATTGGCAGGTCAATAAACTTGTTGTTGTTATACACAGCTTTTACTTGTGGGGCAGATTGCATTCCACCTATTAGACACAGAAATAGATTTAGGTATCTAAAGGAGATCCTATTCCACCCTACTTTGGTTTCTTAAAAATTCCTTATCCAAAGGGTAGTTGGGCCTTCTTCCTCTTCTTTGCCTTTTTGTGACTTAGTCTTCAGGCTAACATTATAGTGCTTTAACAAAATAGATGAATTAGTGGTTGTTCAGGGACTAAAGAAGGGTAGAATAACATCATATTTAGGTGCCTAAGTCCTCTTAGGCACTTAATAGGTGGAGTAGGTTCTGTCCTTGTGCATCCTGTGGAGAACAGGTGGCAGCAAACCTTGGGCACTGACAGAAGTGACATTTGTCATGTGAGCAGCCCCTTGAAAGCACTATACAGCCATGCCCTGACAGAAGTGCAAGGCTACATAGCATTTTAAAAGTGCCTGATCAGGCAAAAACTTAACCCTCAAGTAATGAGGCTTCAGATGAAGGCACTCCAAAGCAGAGCACCTTCATTAACTTCTGTTTCTCCCAGCACGTGATTAGAGCTGGGCTGATGCAACCCAGCCCTACCCTCAGTGCTGTCTGCAGAAAGGGAGGGTGAGAAGAGAGAGGGAGATGGGAGGGGGAAGGAGCTCTGGCCTGAGGTTTACCCAGCCTGATCTGGAGATGAGGCATGTGGATTGCAGCCCCCCACCTCAGGGGTGGGGTCTCCAATCCATGCACGTTGCCTCCAATTTAGGCTGTGCAAATCCCAGCTCAGAGCTCCTTCCCCACCCTTCTCCCCACTACCAACCTTCAGACAGCACTGGAGCGGCAGGGGCGGGGGGATGGGGGGCAGACTAGTGAAGAGAGACTGCAGACAGGCAGTTCCTCCTGAATTGGCTCCAAGGTGCAGCTTGATTCCCCACCCCCGTCACCCCCCGACCCAACAGCAAACATCTGTTGGGTTGGGAGGGGAGTCACTAACTCATGGCACTTCTTGTCCAGTGCTATAACCTAGAGCAGGAAGCTGTATGTCTGTCAGCGCTCCTTGTGTCCCCCTAAATGCAAAGACTGCAGTTGTTCCTGGCACATTCACCAGCCAACCAGATGTTGGGAAAGATCTATATACGAGCTTGTTCTCCTTGTAGGCCAGCATAAGAACCAACTACAATCTGTGCCATTGCTATTTCTGAACTTCTATATTACAAACACAGCTAAAAGCCCATCTAAAAGATATCATCAGAATATGTTTACAGGAGGAAAACAGAAAAATAAGTGATTCAAGTTTACACAAGTTCCTGGGTTTTTTAAGAATATATGTTCAGAAGGCCAATGCTCACCTTTTCTTAGGCCCAAGTGGCTTTCTGCACATTGCTGTATTTTGCCTAATATGATTGAGCTGCCCTCGGATGATTTTATATTACACACACACACACACACACACACACACACACACACCCCCCCATCAAACAGTTACTATTTATCCACAGGAACTGAGCAGTAAAATATAAGGTAGCACTAGTTTGCCCTTTTCTAAATATAGGGAGATGATGTGGTGTCTTGGATACGGTAGCCATAGATATTGACTTTTTGATGGCAACTACAGTATTTTTTGTGCTAGAGAAATTGTAAAGAGATTAGCAATTTACATAGCTGAGCATTCATTCTGTGAAAGTTCTATGAGAGAGCTCCACATACCAACTTCAAGGACACTCAAGATTTATTATATACTCCACTTTATAGAGAAGAAAATTGACAAAATGCTTGAAAAGTGTTAAAATCAATCCAGTCCTTATAAAAATCAACATGTGGGAAAGGCATGTTTACAACAAAACAAACAGCAACTTGGTAAGCAACTTGATATTATTCTGAAGATACATGAAAGAAAGTAATTTTAGGAATGTGGAATTCTATGCAGATGCCTCATTAGATCTTGTCTTACATTCTTACAACTGATAGACAAGGTAGTACCACACTGCTGCAAGCAAAATGATTTTACTTTCCATTGCACAAGTGAAACTAACTCTTGAGTAAATGCTTTGATATGTATTGGAGGATCTCAAGTGCATAAAAGTAAGCATAAAAGTGCCCAAATAGACTGTTTATTTAGCATATTGTCCAGTACAAGGCAAACCTAAATATGATCATATGAAGTAGTAATATATGGTCAGTAATCATATAAAGTAATGTAATATAGTGTCCAACAAAAATAGGCTTAGACCAATCAACAAACAAAATACATTATTCTAGTCTTACACTCGAGTAACTTGAAGAAATCTAATGGAGGGGTTTTCAACCTTTTTTAGTAAGTGTACCCCCAGTGGCCAGACGTGGAGTGGGGGGGCAGGAAGGGTGGTGCACAGCCAGACGCAGAGCAGCAGCAGTGCAGAGTGGTGAGAAGGGGTGGCAGCCATCGCATGCTGTAATGGAACTAAGATCTAAGCTTACAAAATCAGGTGCTTCCTTTACAGGAAAGGAAAGGAAAGGAAAGGAAAGGAAAGGAAAGGAACATTTCAGCACTAATAAATGGGGCAGCTCCCGATTATAACACTGTTTTATAGATTTCTAGATAAATTAAATTAGCCAGGTCTATGTATGAACAGTAAGATATTCTCATAATTAATCATTCTTATTTGGAGTAAACTATTCTTAACAGCATTTATTTGAGAGTAGAGAGAGAAAGTTAGTCATGTTAGCAAGTAAAGCAGAAGGCAATGAAGGGTGCACCTCATAGACTGACTAAGTCAGAGATGCACAGGTGACTGGTGAGGGGGCACGGGGGGGACACATGCCCCCCCCCCGAGATTGGCCCCTGACTCAGCACCACTCAGGACAGAGCAGTTTTTTTGCTATGTGGGCCAGTGGCGTGTTGTGGGGGAACAAGAGGGACACTAAGCCATGGCACAGAAGTATAGGAGTGGATATGGGGCTTTTGGCCCACCCCCAGGCCTGCCCATAAATTGTGCCCTGCAGACTCAGGAGGCTGCAGTCACCCCTGCAGAGATGCATAAGTTTTCATGAGCCCAAGGTCACTTCATCAGATGCTGTGAAAGGACAAACATATCAGATCTACGTGATACACCGCTCTGTGCATGTCCTTCCATTGCATCTGAAGTGACCTCAGGTTCATGGAAGCTTATACATCTCTTAATTATACATCTGCTTAATTAGTCTAAAAGGTGCATCTTTACTCTGTCTTCTGCCTAACATTTATTTATTATTCTATATGTCTGTTATCAGAAAAGTAAAAAGCTGTTAAAATTATTTTTAGTTGTAAATACTAATTTTTTTCAGGCATTTTTATTGCCAGTAATTGCTTCTGTAGCTCCCTTGGAAGGATCTGTGTGAAGCTGTCATTCATTACTTTGAGAATGTTCACATGCAAAAGACATTACGTGTTGTTTTGCTGTGAGTGCAGTTCTGAAATTTGGTCCAGAAAATCATTCCATGCATTTTCTCCAGGTTAAATGTACTACTCCCACAAATGTGAGCACATAAACAGCAAAACACCCTTTTTGTCTATGAAAATCAGCCTTTGTGTCTAAAGAAGCAAAGACCTGAAGGGGAAACAGAAAAAAAAAAGAAAAAAAGACCTTCAACTAATTCACAAATGATGAAAACATGCTCCACCCCATTAGTTTCACGTATGATGCAGATTGTTTCACTCATACCACGACAGCAATGTGGCTAGTTGCTGTTCTGTACATCTGGTAATATAGAGCTGAACTGTGATATCATGTATGTAATTTACACCTAGGTCATGTGTCTTCTGTGGAGACAATAAGATTTGCTTTTTTTGCAGATGGAATCAGAGAGCTGTATCAAATCTTCCCACAACCAAAACACGAGAGGATAAAAGTGACTAGGTAAATTGTTCCCTAACCACTATCCCCATTGACAGCATGAGTTCTACCTGCAAACAGATGAAGCATAGACTTTGATGTAAGGACTATTCAAGAATGAAACAGGATTATACTTTGAATCCTGAACAAATAAAAGGGTTATGAAATGTTTATGACAGACCTGCTATCTTGTATGTCAAGGATATTATAAGGGCAGTGTCTATCCTTGCACAATCTTCACATCTTCAATATGAAAATTCAAAAATATTGCAAAACCAGTTTCTTTTATGATCAATTCAACCTCAAGGAATGGCACATTTAAGGAAAGGCTTCAGATGAGATTTATGTTCTAATATTGTTGTGTGAGTTGCTGAAAAAGCCCTAGATAGGGAGTAAGTTTCAACTTCATAGCATAAAGGTATAATTTTCTTTAAGGCAGAGTGAAGGAAATGTCACCAGTTATTATCTTCAAACCCTGAAATATCCCCAACTTTTTAATGTTCTCTTTGAGGAAGCTCTTCTAGTAGTCTCTTCTCTTCATTCATATAAAACATGACTGGGAAAATAACTTGAGGATATAGTATTGGGAATAAATGTGCAATGGCAAGGAGACAGACTGAAGGTTCTCACAGGTCTTCTGTATCCTGATTATCAAATGAACCTATGAGAAACCACTCAACACAGACATGACTCAGGGAAGCTCGCTTCACTGGCAAGTTTTTTGGTACAGGTTAGACAAATATTTGTCTGAGATGTTCCTATCATGAGTAGAGTTTTGAACTAGTGACCTCCTCAGGTCCCTTCCAGTTCTACGATTCCTTGAACTCCATTGAGATCTGCCTGAAACCTTTGGTGAAGCTAGGGCTCTTTGCCATTAGTACTTACACCTGCAATTATTTACAGATACTTGTGTTTTGCTTTGTTTTTTTAATCTACCTATACTTAGGCAGCTCTTTTCATTTTCAGGCTGTCTGTGAAACACTGAAAGATTAAGATAATGTGCCCCAGAACTGTGAGATTACCATTCACAAGCCATTTTTCATCCCTTTTGTCATCCTTCAAAGATTAAAAAAACCCTGCAAGCAGCTTAAATACTCTTCAGTGATCTCAGTCTGCAAATATCAAACTTTTAATGGAATTTTTCCACTAAGTGTTTTGCTTCTGGAGCTCCCTAAATCTCTGAAGTAAATCCTGCATCTCTTCCATATACTCTCCTAGCAAAGTGAAGGTGACAGTTAGAAGTAATTTCAGCCTCTGTGGACCCTTCCTCCTTTTCTGATATGTTTATGCCTTGGCCTCTCACAAAACCTTACTGGTTTCTTGCAGGTATCTGAGCTACCCCTTAATGACCCAGATCACCACATGTGACACAATCAACTCTCACCTGGTTAAGTTTCTTGCACAGTTCACAAAACCACCAGAATTGCTGGCTCTTCTGCTCTGAATCACTGCTCCCATATCCTAGGGGATCTGTAAAAGGTCAGAACACCATATCACTCCTACTTTGGAGAGCTCTGGCACACTAAATGTTGTCTGGACAACCTGGCCCCATGACATTCCTAAATACAACAAATGATGCTACTCTGTATTTATTATTTATGTATTGTTATTGTGTATAGTTTTTATATGGAAATGGAGACGTCATGGGGGTGAGGGACAGGCTGGGTGGAGGAAGGGGATGTAGCAGCACAGGTAGAAGTGGAGAGGTGCCTGGGGTGTCAGATGTCCGGCAGGTTGCATTGGGTCAGAGTTCCAATGTCTATACTGAGTCCATGAGTTTCTGTACCTAGGAGTCTGATGAAGTGAAGTTCATAGTCTGTGAAAAGTGGTTTGTAAATTCCCTTTCAGGATCAGGCCTGAGAGACTGAAGACGGAGTGTTTTTTTTCTGAGAAATGTGCCCCTACAGGTAGTTGAGTATTGTTGTCTTTGATAGATTTTCCTGTGCAGTTTGCGGGGGTACTGGAGATTGTTGGCAGGTTTTGTGTAGAGCTGTAGGAAGTTGGCTTCAGTTCTGGCGATGAGGTTAGGTTAGCAAGGTTCAGTGCTTGTTTGAATTTACAAACCACTTTTCAGAGCTGGGCCTATGAACTTCACTTCATCAGCCTCTTAGGTAGTAGGTACAAAAACTCATGGGCTCAGTATAGACAGTGTAATTCTGACACGCTACAACCTGCCGGACATCTGACTCCTCAGTTTCCTCTGCACTTTTACCTGCGCTGCTACATCCCCCTTCTCCTCCCCCACTCCAACCCCAGCCTGTCCCTCACCCCCTGACACCTCCATTTCCATTTTCACTGATTGGCTTTCTTGCCTGCATTGCCTGCCAGCCTTTGGCTTCTTTACTATTCCTTCCATCCAGGAACAGAACATACACACACCAACTGCAGGTGCTTCCTCAGCCTGACAGAGTTTTTCAACCTGAAAGCTTGCTAAGATATATTTCTGTAACTAACTATTCAGTTGGTCTGCCAAAACATACCATATTAGATTGACCCAAAGGAAAGGACCTTGTCTGCCAGTGCCATGACCTTAGACTACCACTCTTTGCACCTGACCAGAAGGATGCAGGGCCCTGGGCACATCTAAACCCCAGGGCTGGGGCTGGCAGGGAGAGTTCTCTGGTAGCTGCTGGAGAAGAAGCTCCTGCAGGAAAGGAAAGAAAGGCTCTAGTCTGTGACAGTTTGCCTGCCTGAAATGCTGCTGGTGCTACTGTGCTGCTTACTAAGTTATTACCTGTTGTCATTTAAAGTGCTGGACTGAGCTGAGGCTGTAGGGGAGTCTGGGGCCTCATTGGGGCATACCACCATGTCATGTAGAAGCCCCAGCACCAGCAAGGGCATGCCTTAACACACACACACACAGCGTCACCCATGTCACGAGTTTTGCTTGTCAGCAGCTTGAGACAAAGTTTCCCAGAAACCCCTTTACCCATCTCCTTGAAACTTGGCAGGATTCTTGGCCTCAGAAGGACCTACCATCCCTGCAAGTTTCATCTGAATCGGGTAAGAAATGACAAAGGTATAGGCAATTTTGTGCTTCCCCATTATAGCCTATGTGGGAAACATCAAAACAGCGGCGAAGCAGCAAAACAGTTTTGACAAAACAAAACAGAACAGCAGTTTCAAAACAAAATTAAATGAAACTCAAAACAAAACACTGTCCTGTTGAAATGTCAAAATGGAAGTCGAAATGGAACGGTGCTGTTTTGCACAGCCCTAATATTATATATATATATATTAGGGCTAATGTATATATTAGAGCTGTGCGAAACAGCACCGTTTCATTTCAACTTCCATTTTGACATTTCAACAGGACAGTGTTTTGTTTTGAGTTTCATTTAATTTTGTTTTTGAAACTGCTGTTCTGTTTCGTTTCATCAAAACTGTTTTGCTGCTTCGCCACTGTTTTGATATTATATATAAAACATTTGTTTCTATTTAGTAGCCAAAGTCTTGACCTAGGTGTTACAGGGCAGGTTCACACCCTGAGCAGCAGTAGCAGTGCTGTCACTGGCAGCTGTTTTTGCCAACCCCTCCGCACTCAATTACACTACTATGAATGACAGTGTCTCAGAAGCCACCCCAATAACGATTTTCAGAATCCCTGCTTCTTCTGGGTGTGAGCCAAGTTTCCTGGGCATGGTGCTGGACTCTCACAATCCTTACATTCTGTTAATTCCATTGCAAAACTGATTTTACGTGGGCTTGTGGTAAATTAATAAACACTGGGTTCATGGAAAAAACTTGAATGTTCTATAAAGTGGGCACAAAACAAATATATGGCAATCCACTGCCTGAGTGTAGTGTCTATGATCACATCAAACATCACTGATAACTCAAAGTGTTTTCTCAGCCTGGATATATGAAATGGAACAAAGCTGGTATAAAAAATAATGAAGTTATATTTTAAGGGACAGGATGATTTAAAGATCCCCTTCATAATTATGCGAATATTAATCTAACCTCTATGATCCCTCAACCAAGCAAAGATGCAGTAGCACTTAAAAATAAACAAAGAGCCAAATTTGTTGCCTTATTAAATTTACATGTGATGGAATAAAGTAGTCACACAAAATGATTGAGTTTGCATTATGCACATAATCCACACAAAATCTGAGATTCATAAAAATCTATGATCTGCAACAATTTATTTCTTAAATTACTTCTCCACCCAGCACAGATATCCCTCAGGGAGTGTTCTCAGGGCCATCAACTGAAAAAGTCATTAGATGTTCTTGTAGCAGACATACATATTGCACCAAAACACAGAAAAGTAGGATAGTTGGTATGTATAAAAATAAAATAACCATAACAAAAATAAAGAGTGGTAATTTTACAGCTTGACCTATTGAATTATGGGGCAAGGGTAATGTCAGGAGGACTGTAAGGTCAAAGTAACTGGGGGAGAATGCATTGGAGACTTGGACTTGACAAAGCAAAGTCATGCAAATGATCCTTATCAACAAATGAGTAAGGAAAAAGAGAGGTGCCACTCTCTTTTATGACACTCATGATACCATTACTGGAAATTTTGCCATTGGCAAGGGTTGTAACAAGGACACAATTGTTTTTGTCTTTCTTGTCCATATTGCCAACAAATGATTCTAAAGCAACATGAACCTCCTTAAGAGTTCCATCCCATTGCCTGGTCCTGATTTGATCAAACTGGAATAGCACACAGCTGTACCTTTACAAAAGAGTTTTTAGTGATGAGGTATTATGTTGTTTGAGGCTGTTTTTCTCAAGTCAGAGTTATTCCAAGTGTTTCAAAAAGTCAAGGGCCTGCCAAAGCCTACCAGCCATTAGGCAAGCTAAACTAAGACATGCCATTTTCTATAGCTAATAGCAGAGGGGAATGGCATGGCTAACATCATGCCTCACTATGTCTTGACCATGCACCCAGCTGGGCTGACTAAAGGCAGACAGCATGAGTGAAGAGCAAGACTCAAATTCATGCCTCTCATATTGTAGCAAGTTCTCTTCTTAACCAGTCTAATACAACAAATGAGAATTTCAAGTGTTTAGGTGAGTTATTTTTCTATCAAAGAACAGTTGTGACAGCAGATGTAAAAGACTAAGGCTAGTTCCTCCCATGTTATGTCTTTACAATTTGAGAGGTTCTGCAGGGCATAACAGGTTCCCTTCATCAAGCTGCTATGCAAGAGACATCTCTATGGAATATAATTTACTGCTAATTAGGCATGGGAGGAATGGCCCACACAGGAACAGCTGGTTCAAACTCAACAAACACAGGCTGGTGCTATAAGTAAAAGCTTAACAAAGTGAATTTCAGTCTCGAGAGCAAGTTTGCTTAATTTTCAAAAACACATACAAAAAAAGTTTCCCAGGAAGGATGATGCTATTAGAAAAAAGAGTCCCTATTATTTAAATAAGGCTAAAAACAGACATTTGTAATCTGAAAGGACTATGAGGCTTTTAAGAGAGGACTTATTTTTGTGAATTCAGTAAATAAACAAGCTTCTAGCTACAAAAAGTTCTTCTTTTGTATCAAAAGAAGATCTGGCATCTTGTGGGAAAGTGTGAGCAGAAACACACTCTCCTGATAGTCTGTCCTATGCCAAGACTAGAAGGACTGATGACTAGACTTCAAACACTTTAAATAAATATATTTCATATTTTCTGCATCTCTCACTTGTGTTAGAGGGTAAATGTGCCACCTGGCAAAAATCACAGTTAATTGAGGCACGCTGTGATGAAAGCTACTTGATATTAGTGAAACAGCCTATAAAGATGAGAGGACTATTTCCCAAAGAAATGGCATTGATGATATCTGACTGTGTAAAATACCATGAAAACACCACAAGAGCTGTCTGGATGATAAGAAAGCCACTAAAAGGAAAGGGTACTGTAGCTAGAAAAGTGACCTCAAAAGAGAAACAAGAGATTTGGCTGTAATGATCTGAAATCTCAGATCAGGAAGCCTCGTGTAGTACTGATAACACTGTTCCTGAAGGAAAATAATTGCTTGGATTCAGGGAAA
>NW_005842007.1:1860248-1878290 GCF_000455745.1 Alligator sinensis
AGGAAATCTGATGGTGGCAAATGCTGGTTGCAATTTGAGAAAAGAATGAAAACTCCCACAGGCTAACAAAAATAGCAGGTTATTAACCAATGCAACTGCAGAAGGATTCAAAGCTGTTATTTTGCAGGATGAAAGTCCAGTGGTGCTTGCTTCTAAAGTAATGAAAGAAAATACGGAAGAAATAAAAGAAAAAATATTGCTTTGAGCATCTTATGATTATGAATACAAACATATATTGCATTATGTCAGTTATCTAAATTCCAGCTAACTAAAACTTATAGTGAAACTGGAAGTCAGATATGTTCTCTAAGATATGAATAGCCAGCTGAAAAAGAAGGTAGGATGGGGCTGACAGAGCTCAGCAGTAGATCAATGAAGTAATTATATAGAACCTCCATAGATGAACCTAAGGAATAGGTCTTACATCTCTATCTGAAACAAGCAGAACCCTGACCTCACACTAACCTGTTTTGACTAATGTGTAATCACACAAAAGCAAGATACAGACTTAACCCAGATGGATCTGTAAACCTGAAATCTCTTGGAATGGCTCCTGGTTGTACCTCTAAGGCTATGGTTGGTAAGGGGACAAGTAAATCTTATGAGAGCCCACAGCTAAAATAGGTTAGAATTTCCCAATAAGATGTAGGTAGCCATGTTCATCTGAATCAAGCAGAAGGCAGGGTAGATTTGCACTTTATAGATTAACTAAATTAAAGATACATGGTTTATAGTTTAAACAGAGACTATGAATTCTTAGCCTATTAGCTGGATTCGTTTTTATGATCCCCTTTGTTCCTATGAGTTCTTTGCCTGTCACCTATCTCAGTAATGGCCCCTCCCCTTTCTATCTTTGTTTTCAAATCACTCTCTCCATTTTTTCCATCAGTCTATGCATGCCATTTAACGTCATCTGATGCAGTGAGCTCCAGCTCATGAAAGCTTGTGCTATAAGTTTCCCAATAAGCCTGGGAAACTCCAGCAGTACATATAAAATAGAGAAAAAATGAAACACCTTAACAAAAATACTTCACTGGTAGTGTAAACATGAAATCACCTATGAGATTCTGTGCAAATAAAAAAGGAATCATAAGTGGTCATTGTAACCACACACACGGTGAGGGAGAACCCTGCATATTACTCATAGCACATATGTGGGCACTAGGAAATATTTAGGAAAAGCACTGCATATGAAAAATTTTAAGTCTGCAGGAGGTTTTTTATCTCTACATGAATACTTTATTTCTGTTGACATGACAGGGTATTAAGCACAAGTAAGAAGAAAAGATCCTACAGAAAATGTGTGTGAAAAAGTCAATAAATACTAGTAGAACATGATAGGAGCCTTAAAACTATACAAGTTCCTTAAGCCACCTTGATCCAAGGTTGGTGAAGTTTATTTGAGTTCAGTCAGAAGGATTTTGCTGACAGGCTAAACTGCTTTTCAAAACTGATATGCTGCATAATACACTACATCAAGTTGCACTGTAATAATGCATTATAAATGACAACTTACATGCTGTGGCACTTCAGAATGAATAAATAGCAGAGAGCACTCCATCATGTAATGGTGTGATCCCGAATGATGACAGTCACCACACAGAAGTGTTAAGGTCCCTTTACTTTTATTGGTATAAAAAAAATTTCAGGTCCTTCACAGATCAGGCCCTGTGAGTAGCTCAGTCCAAGCAATGTATATAAAATATGAGATACAGGGGAAGAAAAAAAATACTATAACTCCCTGTCTCTATCAACTGAGTAGTCATTAACTTCCCGCTTATCATTTGTAATTTCTCATAAAGTTCATGTGTTTGAAATAGACAGGGAATATAAGGGACAGCACTGCCATTTATTAACACTCCAAGGAATCAGTATTAAAGATGGCCAAAACCCCAGACCAAATACTTCCAAATCTGGGGACTCTGAAACCCAAACTCAGATCTATTTTAAATTCATGGCTGCTCAATATTTTGTCAACTCATTTAGGATGATCAACCACCTTCCTTGTAATGTTACAGTTGTTTTTAACATGCCATTCTTTTTCATTCAAAAATCAAAAAGACACCACCGAAGGAACTTGAGATGGGTAAATCCATTAAAGCTTCATTAAAAGGATCCATTAAAACAAGACACTAAATGGAACAGACCAGAATACCATATGTCTTCATTTCTGAAATGTTAAAACCCAGTTCAAGATTCTTTTTTCCTTAGGACATTGTTTTTCAAACTGTGGCTAAAGCCACAGAGGAAAGGGAGCTATTCATGTGGTGCAAGCTTTTCTCTGGTTTTCAGCTAAAGGACCCAAATGGGCAGAGGAGGAAGATAAGAAGAGCAAAACTAAGAAACAGGTAGTAGGCAACTGCCGATCCTTTGACGTACACATAAGAGGTCTAGTCAGGTGCCTGATGAACCTGCTTGTGGCTGACAAACCCAGTTTGAGAGTGATACAGCTTGTTACAAGTTTCATAGATTCATGGGTTGTCTGAGTTGGGGTCCAAGTTTATAGCATGCTGCTTTCTTCTTTCTCACTTTGCTTCTATCCTCTGGATCAAAGCTGCTTCATGTTGAGCTGTCCCCAGTGCCAGAAGTTCCCCCTAGGTCAGAAGGGATTCTACATGCTCCCCCCAGCTTTCTATGTTTATGTTGAATGACTCCATATTCTTTTTACACACATCATGGTACTGCTATAAAGTGTGACCCCGCTTTCCAGACCCATCTCAAATCTTGCTATACAAATTTTTCTTGGGGATAGAGTCTCCTCCCATTCACCTGACATAGCTGATCCATCACAGCCTCCTCTTCTTGATAGTGGTTTCTAAGTGTGTCAGTCCTGCACTCTCCAGTACCTGTGTTTGGTATTTTGTCTTTCCACTTTATTTTCAGGATCATATGCAGACATCTCATGTGGAAGTTGTTCAGTCTCTTGATGTGCCTACCATATGTAGTCCACGTTTCTGAACCATAACGCAGGGATGACAGCACACACATCTTTAAGATTCATATCTTCACCCTAGTTGTTATTCCATGCATGTTTCTGTAATAACCCAAAATTCTTAGATGCTTTTACCTATTAATCAGCTCAGCCTGAAGGTCAAGATTCCTGCTCATTGTAGAACCCAAGCAGCAAAAACTGTCAATAATAAATGACAGTTTGGGGGGAATAGTGTAACAAAAGATTAATCCTCTAGTGTGTGTCAGGTATTGGTTCTTTACCCTTTGGTGCATGATCACAGTCTTCTTGAGACTAATTGCCATCCCAGACCACTTGTATGATTCAGAAAATCTGCCCAAGAGATTCTGCAGGCAAGATTCACTGTGGGCAACCAAAGCCATGTCATTTGCAAAGAGGAAATCTCTCAGAACCAGTTATCTTACCTTGGTTTTCTCTATAAACCTTGTGATTGTAGCAGCCTTTAAAAAAACAGACCCACCTGAACAGAATGGGAAGGGCTGCCTGGCAGAGACAGTTTGTCCCAGAGGGGACACTGTAGGCTCTGAGAGCAAGTGAAGCTGTTTGGGAGCAGCCCTGTTGGGAGTGGGAGGGGTGATGTAACCCCAGCACAGTTTTGAAAGAGAGCCGTTAGCAAAAGGGTGGGAAGGGCCCTGAGCTCGGATTGGCTGAGAGGCTTGGATAAAAGGGGGAGCAGTGTTTCCTGCGGGGGGAACAAGAGAGAGAGGGGGCTGAGGAGCAGGCTGGAGACCGGATTGAGAGTCTCAGCGCAGTGGTCCCTCGGAGAGCCCCTGAGAAGGGCCTGCAGGAGCAGAGTGGAGAAGCTGCAGCGGCAGGGGCAGGCAGGGACTGCTGGTGTGGAGAACCCAAGTCTGAAGAGACCTGACTGCAGCCAGGGTGGCTAGGTGAGCACAGCAGAGCCGGGGGGGACTGCCGGAGTCTGCCCTTGTTTGCCTGATGGGTGAGGGGCCCCAGGGGCAGGCAAAGCTCAGGGAGGGGCTGCATTTACTGGAGCTGTGAGAATGTGTGCAACAGGAGGGTTGCTACAGCCTGCAGCCCAGACTGTTCTCAGCAGAGCTGGGGAAGGGGGGCAAAGGCAGGAGCTGCAGAAGAGGAGCCACTGCTTGCTGCCCGGAGACCCTTGCTGCCCGGAGACTCCAGGACCACGAAGGCTGACACCACCACCAGGGAGCATCCACAGACCACGTGCAGGGACACAGACAGTCCCGCTCCCTGAGAAACCCTGCCAGGGGCAGAGCACACGGGATCCCCAGTACACCATGTGTAAGTGAGAGACTGTGTAAATAAGTTCTTGAGGGTTTATTAGTCAGTATATCCATGTGCTTGTTTAATGATTATTTAATTTACAGGATTTAATTATTTACAACATAACAGTTTGACATTGTCTGCAAGGGTGATTGATTGTAAGGGGAGGCTCTCCACTTAGGGCACTGCAGCAGCTTCCCAGGGGGGCTGGGCAGGGCGACTGGCTAACGGGGAGCCACGGATACCCCTATACCGGGTACCCCAGGATCCCATTATTCAGGTGAGGGCGCATGTAGTGTCGTGCCCAGGGTTACATGATGTTGAACAAGTTTTCATCTAGTCTTGTTCAAAGATAAATGCCACCCTCATTGCTGTCCTTGAATGCATGAAGAAGCAAGAATGAAAAGTAGATGGTAAAAAGCACAGGGGCTAAGACACACTCCTATTTCATGCCATTTTTTATGTCAAAGGCATTTGATTCTTTGTTTTCCTACACTACAGTTGCCTTCATACCTTGATGTAATGAGTAGGAGTTTCCATAAATTATGCCAGAAGTGCCTCCGCAGAGGCTTCTTTAATATTTTTCACTTCACTGCTTGCCCTCTGGCTCTGATTGACAGAGGGGCCTCACTAGCGGCGCCGTTTGCCACTGATCGCCAGTAAAGCGAAAACCATGGTTTTAAAAATGCCATGGTTTTCACTTCCCCAGTGATCAGCAGCAAACGGCCTGGCTGGCAGGGCCCTTCTGCCAATGGCAGGGAGTGGGGCAAGCAGTGAAATGAAAAACATTAAAGAAGCTGATGCAGGGGGCATATCCAGCATGATTTACAGAGATCCCTCATAATGAGCAAATGATGTTCAATAGTTTGGGGGGACAACCCAGCTTCTTCAGAACAATAAAAAGGCCCCATCTGTTGACTGTACTGAAGGCCTTTGACAGATTGATGAAGGCTATGTACAGTGGTATTCTTTTTTCTCTACACTTCTCTTGCAGTTGCTTGACCAAAAATATCATATTAATGGTGGAGCATCCTGAGGAAAAACTGCACTGACTGGCAGGATAAGATTCTTTCACCTAGAGATTGCAGTCTAAGGAGCATTATGTGAGTGACAATTTTTCCAATGATGTTCAACAGGAAGATACTTCTATAGCTGTCACAGTCACGTCTATCCCCTTTGTTTTTGTATAATTGTACAAACTGAGCATCTTTTGAAATTCTCACAGTACCACTTCCTCTTTCCAACAGAGCAGTATAACATCACGAAGCTTTCAAAGTAATGCATCATTGGCACATCTGTAGATTTCAGCAGACAAACAGTCATTGCTAGGTGCCTTGTTCCCAGGGATTGATTTAATGGCTGCCTGCAAATCTTCTAATGTAGGTTTGTTGTCCAAATCCATCATAACTTTGAACTGTGGTAATCCTTTGAGCTCTTCATGTTTGATTTCAGTCTTGCTGGAGTGTAGTATTTGTTCAATTCAATGCTCAAGTTAATTTTGTTTATCATTACCAGTAATGACATTTCCATTTAAGACTTTCAATAGAGCTGTTTTCTTCTTGACTGGACAATTGCTCATTTGATGCCTTCATACATTCTATGGCTATCACCTACCTGCATCAGCAACTTACTGAATATCATCATAAGAGTTTCAGCTGAAAATCTTGGACACAACTCTTAGCCTCCTCTTGCATTTTTCTTCAAGCTTTTTTCAAATTTTCCAGGCTTATGGTGTTGGGAGATTTCTTATAGTTGGTTAACACTGTTTTTTTGTTTCAGTCAGTGGTAGAAGGGTTTCTGAGTGCTCTTCAAACCAGTCTGCATTTTTCTTCCATTTTTTTGCCAATACTGTTATAGCAGCATTTTACATGTTAGTTTTTTAAGCTTTCACAAGCCTCCATGACCGAGTTGTTATATAAACTTTTGCTTTCACAACTTCTTCTTTGAATAGTCTGCATTTTCTATGTCTTTAGTTTGGCTGATGTCTATCTGAGGGTGACTGGTAGTTTTGCTATGGTGGATCTTTTTAACATTGATTCTGACTTGGCAGCGGACTAAGGCATGGTCAGTGTGAGTCAGCACTGTGATAAGAACTCATATACAGGATTTCTTTCAGGTGCTTACACCTGATCAGTATTAGATCTATCTAATTTGTTCCAGTGCCCTGATTTTCGATGTTTCAACAATGTCTTCCTTGTGATTTTCACAGCAAAGTACACGTTGGTAACACCTAGGACTTTGTGCAAGACAAAACCTAATACTCACTAATACTTATCAATTCTGTGTTTGCCGAGAATACCAGGCCAAGTCTTAAAACTACATCCAGCTGTTGCATTCAAGTCTCCAAATATAATTATGGCTGTCGATTAATCACTCTTAATGTGCACAATTAACACCTTAATTAGTTTTTGCGTTAATTGTGCACGTGATTATGGAGCCTGTGCCTGGGCTTCACTCTGCTGCCATCACTGCTGCCTCCAGGCTGCACAATGGGATAGCACTGGCAGTGCAGAGGACCACAAAACAGCATAGGCATGGGCTCTTGGCTGCTGCAGTGGGGGGCAGGGAAGGACACAGACAGACACAGGCACAGACAAATAGCCCTAGCATGTACATGGCCAGAAACACAGCCCAGCTGTATGTAGAGCAGTCCCCAGCAGGTAATTCTGTGGAAGGTAAGGGGCAGGGACAGAGGAAAGGGGCTGGGGGTAAGATCAAGGACCCCTTGGTGAGGGAGGGAGTGGGGCAGGGGTGAATGGGACCTTGGTGCTAGGGCAGGTTGTGGAGGTGCAGGCAGCTCATCCAGGAGCACAAGGGGAGTGCAGCTCCTCACTGCTGCACACACCCCGAAAGAAGGCATGGGGGCATGTGTCCCTCAGATTTGTGCACAGGGCAGATGCAGGCTACCCACTGTGGGCCTGGGGCTCTGTGCCCTGCTGCCTTTGCCTTGGGAGCTAAACACTTGCTGTTTATCCCCTGCCTGCCTGGCAGCGGGTGCACAACTTGGGACGATCTTCATCTCTCTCCTAGAGGTAAGCATCTGTTCTCCTGCGGGTTGGCTGATCTCAGAAGAGCTTTAAACTAGGTTCAATGGGGGATGGGAACCACTGGTTGATGAGAACACAGGGTTGGAAAGCCAGAAACAAGGCACCGGACCTAACCAAGTAAGCACTAAGGGGAACACACACCATCAAGGTAAAGGGACACCAATAGCACACACTGGGGGGCTAAAATGTCTTTACACAAATGCCAGGAGTATGGGGAACAAGCAAGAGGAACTCACACTCCTACTTGCCAGCACACAGTATGACCTAGTCAGCTTAACTGAAACATAGTGGGATTCTACACACAGCTGGGCAGTAGGCATTGGGGGATACAGGTTGTATGGGTGCAACAGAGTGGGGAGAAAAGGCGGGGGTGTAGCTCTGTATGTTAAGGAGCAGTACACATCTGCCATCAAGGCAGGAGTTGAGGAGGGGAATACTGAGGCATCGTGAGTAAGGATCCGGGGTGGGGAGTAGGGGGGGGTCAGTGGTAGTGGGAGTCTACTACCGACCTCCTCATCTGGATGAAGAGCTAGACAAGGTATTCTCTAAGCAGCTCTCAGATGCCATACAGGCAAGGGAGGCAGTGGTCATGGGGGACCTAAATTACCCAGACATCAGCTGGGAGGAACAGGCAACCAAAACAAGCTATTCAAGGAGATTCTTACACTGTGTGCAGGACCTCCACCTAACCCAGTTGGTGTCCAGTCCCACCAGGGGTAGCGCCTCACTAGACCTGGTCTTAGCAACAGGGGATGATCTCATGGGGGACCTGCGGGTACACAGTAACCTGGGTGATAGTAACCACCACTTGGTAGAGTTCACTATCCAGCAAAGGGTGGGAAAAATATCCAGTGATGCTAAACTTTTAGACTTCAGAAGGGACTACTTTTGTAAACTTAGAAACCTAGTTACTGAGGTGGCGGAACTCAAGAGCATCGAGCTAATGGGGGTCCAAGAGAGTTGGAAGTTTCTCAAGGGAGTGATCCTTGGGGCACAAAAGGAGCCTATCCCCTTACGCAGGAAAGGCGCTACGGGGATAAAAAAAAGACCCCTTGGCTGAATAGGAAGCTTCAGGAAAGACTGGGGGCAAAGAAAGATGTATAGGCAGTGGAAGCAGGGGGCAGCCACCAAGGAGGCATGCACCACCCTGGCGCACTATTGCAGGGAGTCAGTTAGGCAGGCCAAGGCAGGACTGGAGCTTAGGCTGGCTACAACAATTAAGGACAATAAAAAGTCCTTCTACAGATACATAGTGAGCAAAAAAAGTGCAGAGTAGCATAGGGCCTCTGCAGGACAAATCAGGTCAGTTGATGGCTGACACAGAGGAAAAAAAGCAGAGCTCTTCAATGAGTTTTTCGTATCAGTATTCCTTAACACTGACCAAGTCAGTCCCCCCACCTTGAGCATAGACAGATATCCAAAAGGCACCAGACCACCAAAGGTTAGCGCTGACTTAGTTAAAGAGCACTTGGAAGGTCTGGATGGGTAAAAGTCAGCCAGCCCAGGTGACCTCCATCCACAGGTGCTGATGGAATTGGCCAGTATCATTGCTGGACCACTGGCACAGCTGTTTGAGCTCTCATGGTACTCCGGCCAGGTCCCTGAGGACTGGAAAAAGGCCAACGAGGTGCCCATTTTTAAGGGGAGAAAGGAGGAGCTGGGTAATTTTAGGCCAGTCAGTCTTACCTCTATCCCTGGGAAAATACTAGAAAAAATCATCAAAGAGCATATTTGTGAAGGACCAGCAGGGGAAACAATGCTGAAAGGAAACCAGCATGGGTTTATCACAGGTGCATCCTGCCTGACAAACTTTATAGTCTTTTATGACCAGGGCACACACTGCCTTGACACAGGAGTTGAGACCAATGTCATCTACCTGGATTTTAGGAAGGCCTTTAACACAATTTCACATCCTATTATCATAGGGAAGCTAACGGGCTGTGGAGTGGATGCCTACACAGTCAGGTGGGTGGCTAACTGGCTTAAGGACTGCACCCAGAGAGTGGTGGTTGATGGGTCATTCTCAGCCTGGAAGGAGGTGGGCAATTGGGTCCCGCAGGGTTCAGTCTTTAGGCCAGTGTTATTTAATATCTTCATCAGCGATTTGGATGAGAGTGTGGTGAGCACCCTCTCCAAGTTTGTAGACGACACCAAATTATGAGGCAAAGTTAATACACCAGAGGGCAGGGAGCAGATACAGGCCGACCTGGACAGGTTAGATCAATGGGCAGAAGGTAATAGGAAGCAATTCAACAAAGAAAAATGTAAGGTACTCCACCTAGGAAGGAAGAATCCCAGCACACCTACAGGCTGGGGGATGTCCTCCTGAGCAGCTCAGAGGCTGAGAGATCTTGGAGTCATAGTTGACTCCAAGATGAACATGAGCCAGTGGTATAACAAGACCATCAACAAAGACAATCGCACTTTGTCGTGCATTAGCAGATGCATGACAAACAGATCGAGGGAGGTGATGCGCTCCCCCTCTATGCGGCATTAGTCAGGCTGCAGTTGGAATACTGTGTCCAGTTTTGGGCGCTGCACTTCAAGAGGGACATGGAGGATCCAGAGAGGGTTCAGAGGAGGGCCACCCGCATGATTAGTGGTCTCCATGAAAGACCCTATGAGGAGAGGTTGAGATTTCATAGACATCAGGGCTGGAAGGGACCTCGGAAGATCATCGAGTCCAGCCCCCCACCCAAAGGGCAGGAAGTCAGCTGGGGTCATAGGATTCCAGCAAGATAAGCATCTAGTTTCATCTTGAAGGTGTTCAATGAAGGCGCTTGAACCACCTCCGGTGGTAGGCTGTTCCAGACCTTGGGGGCTCGGACAGTAAAGAAATTCTTCCTTATGTCCAGCCTGAAATGATCTTGAAGTAGTTTGTGACCATTCGACCTCGTCATCCCTTGGGGCGCTCTGGTGAACAAACGTTCCCCCAGATGCTGGTGGTCACCCCTGATAAACTTGTAGGTGGCCATCAGATCACCCCTGAGCCTGCGCTTTTTCAGGCTAAAGAGCCCCAGGGCTCTCAGCCTGTCATCGTAGGGTCTGCTTCCCTGACCTCTGATCATGCGCGTGGCTCTTCTCTGGACTCTCTCAAGCTTCTCCACATCCTTTTTGAATTGTGGAGCCCAAAACTGGACACAGTACTCCAGCTGCGGCCTCACTAAGGCCGAGTACAGGGGGAAAATGACGTCCCGGGATTTGCTTGAGAAGCATCTATGGATGCAAGCCAGCATTTTGGTCGCTTTACTAGCCGCCGCATCGCACTGCAGGCTCATGTTCATCTTGTGGTCAATGATGACCCCCAAGTCTCTTTCTTCCATAGTGCTAGCCAACATAGCACTGCCGAGCCTATAAGGATGCTGCGGGGTTTTTTTTCCCAAGGTGGAGAACCTTGCATTTATCGGCGTTGAACACCATCAGATTCTCATCCGCCCACTTGCTGAGCCTGTCCAGGTCAGCCTGGATCACCTGCCTGTCTTCTGGTGTGGATGCTTTGCCCCAAAGTTTGGTGTCATCGGCGAACTTGGCCAGTTCGCTTCTGACTCCAGTGTCCACATCATTAATGAAGATGTTGAACAGTATGGGTCCAAGGATCTAGATCTCTTCAGCCTATACAAAAAAATGGTTGAGGGGTTACCTTGTAGGTGCCTATAGATATATCAGGGGAGGACAGCAGGGAATTGGGGATGTGCTGCTTACCAGAGCGCCCCAGGGAGTAACTAGGAATAATGGGTGCAAACTAGTGGAGAGCAGATTTAGGTTAGACGTTAGGAAAAAATATTTTACAATAGGGATGACCAGAGTCTGGAATGGGCTTTCAAGAGAGGTGGTACTATCACCTAACTTGGAGGTCTTCAAGAAGAGGCTTGACAATCATCTGGCTGGGGTCGTCTGACCTCGGCCCTCTTTCCTGCCAGGGGCAGGGAGATGGACACAATGATCCATTGGGTCCCTTCTGACTCTATAATCTATGAATCCCCAGCACATCTATAGGTTGGGGAGTGTCCTTCTCAGCAGCTTGGAGGCAGAGAGGGAACCTGGAGTCATAATTGACTCCAAGATGAGCATGAGCCGGCAGTGTAACAAGGCCATCAACAAGGCCAATTGCACCTTGTTGTGCATTAGCAGGTGCATGACTAATAGAACAAAGGAGGTGATGCTCCCCCTCCTATGTGGCACTGGATGGGCTGGAGTTGGAGTACTGTGTCCAATTTTGGGTGCCACACTTCAAGAAGGACACAGAGTCTGGAGAGGGTCCAGAGGAGGGCCACTTGCATGATTAGTGGCCTTCAGGAAAGACCCATGGAGGGGGAGGTTGAGAGAGCTGAATCTCTTCAGCCTTCACAAGAGATGCCTGAAGGGAGATCTTGTGGCCACCTATAAATTTATTGGGGAGGTCAACGGGGAATAGGTGACATGCTGTTTACTAGGGCGCCCCAGGGAGTGACTAGGAATAATGGGTGTAAACTAGTTGAGAGTGGATTTAGGTTAGATATTAGGATGAAATTTTTCATAGTAAGGGTGGCCAGGATCTGGAATGGGCTTCCAAGAGAGGTGGTGCTATCACCTAGCTTGGAGGTCTTCAAGAGGAGGCTAGATAGTCACCTAGCTGGGGTCATCTGACTTCGGCCCTCTTTCCTGCCAGGGGCAGGGGGTTGGACACGATGATCCATTGTGGTCCCTTCCAACTCTACAATCTATGAAACATGGCATTGTGTGGCTCCCAGGGCAAAGGCAGGAGGGCTCAGAGCCCCAGCCCACTGTGAGCAACCCACCCCTACCCTGCACAAAAATACAGGGGGCACATGCCCCTATGCTTCTCCCAGGGGTGTGTGCAGCAGCAGGGAGATGCAACCCTGCCC
Organism: Alligator sinensis; assembly: GCF_000455745.1. Lineage (NCBI taxonomy): Eukaryota > Metazoa > Chordata > Crocodylia > Alligatoridae > Alligator > Alligator sinensis. Next base: position 1,872,377 of record NW_005842007.1, read on the forward strand.
CCACACGCCTGGACAAGCTGCCTGCAGCTGCATAGCACAAGCCACCCTGGCCCCAGGATCCCATTCACCCCAGCCCCTCCCCACTCCCTCTCTCATTGGGGGATCCTCCGAGAGCCGCTCTAATTAAAGCGCCTTGAGTGTCACATGTAGCAGTGTCCCTGCACTGAAAAATGGCATCAGGGGTGCTCTTTAACTAAAGCCCCTGCCGCCATTTTTCAGAACGGGGATGCTGATACACATCATGCTGGAGTACGCTGGAGTGAGGTAATTACCACACTCCAACAGGCTCAATCAAGTTTGCTCCAATGCACTACAATTACAGAGCATCAGAGCAGACTTGCTGCATGTCCGTAGGCACCCATGGACACTAAACAATGTGATGAAATAGATACAGCAATGAAGCTTTCACAGGAAAATAGTAAGCTGTTTCTAATAGCAAAGCCTACTCCCTCCTCTCCTTTCTCCTGCTGGCTTCCCCTGACAGTATATAGTGTAATTATGCTTTGGATAGAACCTGTAGCTGAGAGCTGAGTTTCTAATAATGCAGCAACATCAATTCTGAGTCTATGGTGGGCACTGTGCGCATGCCGGTGTTCCGTTGGTGATCGCTTCTTGGCCTCGGGAAGGCTCAGACCGGGGTGCGACCGGACGCAAGTCCGGTTGTTCCTCGGTCGGGGCCAAAGAGAGGTCGGGAGGCACGGAGGAGAAGGCAGAGAAGGAGACGGAGAAGGATGGCGGGCGTGGCCCTACTTTTCATATGAGAGCGGAGCAGCAGGAGGCGGCGGAGCGGATTGTGAGAGGAGCCATGGATCCTCAGATGGAGATGGTATGGGAGAATGGCGAGCTGGTCGAGGCGAGTGGAGGATGGTGGGGGTGGGACGGAAGCGGAAGCAGGACGAGAGGAGCCGGGAGGAGCGAGAGCTGGCGGCAGACGAGAGAGGGAGTCACCAGGAGCGGCCGGCGACAGGCGGAAGAGAAACGGCGGAGGAAGAGAGGAGAGCAGCTGAACCAGAGGAGGAGGAGCAAGAGCCATGGTGGGGTGAGGAAGACCCCCGAAGGCGAAGGAAACTAAGAGTGAAAGTTTTTCTGCTGAAAGAAGGCTTCGAAGGGGTGACTCGCCTCACGAGGACTGAGTTTATGGAGAAAGTGTTGTTTAAAGATATTGGCTTAAACCCACGGGATCTGAGCGTTGTTATCGCACATGAAAATTATAAAGTGTGGGGGTTAACGTTTTGGAACAGGAAAGCCTATGAGGCATTTTGGGAGAAACAAGGGAAGCTAACGAAAGAGGGGAGACTGAAAGGGTTACGATTTGAAACAGGAGAGAAGGAGAGAGAGAGTCCTCTTTTTGAGAATGTTCAATGATGAGTTGGAGAAAGAGGATGTGGAGAGATGGCTGGAAAGACAAGTCCAGAGCGTGATGTGGGTGGAGAGAGTAATGGACAAGTATAAGATCTGGACAGGTTCGTGGAGAGCGAAAGCAGTACTAATGGAGGACCCCCATTTTGGAGGGGTAAAACACATCGCTTCCAACTTTTACATAGGACCCCACAGGGGCTATGTGAGTTACTTAGGGCAGCCACGCTGTGTAGTAGATGTGGGAAGGGAGGGCACACGTTTTGCTCACTAACAAGGTGTTTTAAGTGTAGGGAGATGGGACACGGGGCGAGTGAGTGCAAAAAGCAAATAAAATGTATCACATGTGGGGAAGAGGGGCACACATATAGGGAGTGCCCGTACTCCTATGCGAATAGGGTGAAAAATCAGGAGGAGAGAAGAGAGGAGGAAAAAGAAGCACAGGAGAGCGAGATGGAGGCAGACAACGAGTCAGCAATGTCTGCTAATGAGGTCTCGGAGAGCAGGGAAGAATTGGTGTGTGAAGAGGCAGAGGCAGGGGAAGTTCTGGAAGTGGAGACAGGATTAGGGATGTTGGAGGAGTTGGAGAGATTGGCAACTGCCACGGTGGAAATTGTGGTGGAAAGAGAGCTTGAGGGGGGGAGAGAAGAAGGAAAGCGGGCGGGACCTCAATGAGCGGCGAAGGGTGAGGAGTCATGCTCAGGAGGGAGTCAGGAGATCCCGCTGAGAAAAGAAAAGAGACGAAGGGAGGGAGAGGGAGGCAGAGATGGGAAGAAGAAGAAGAAGGAGGAAGAAGAAAGGGGTGGGAGACAAGGCAGGGGGGTGGAAACACCCAGGAGAACCCGCAGTGGGGGAACAGAGACTGAAAGGGAGGGAGAAGGGAGCAGAGGGTTATTTGAGCCCGGGGGCGATCCTTAATTTGGCTCACATGACGGGCATGAGGGAGACAAGATCACTGGGTGAAAGGTCAGGGCGGGGCGGGAAAGGGGGAGAAAGGGAAAGGTCCCCACGGGTAAGGAAATGAGGAAAGCATTAAGGATAATATCATGGAATGTGAGGAGTCTATTGAGGAAGCAGCGATGGGAGGGCATTAAGTGGATTTCAGAAACAGCAGAAGCAGAAATACTGTGTGTGCAGGAGTGTGGGATAGGGTGGGGAAAAGAGTGGAGCTGGTTGAGAAAGCGGTGGCAGTGGAGACCTTCATGGTGGGCAGGAGCAGGAGGAAACAGAAATCTGGGGGTGGGAATTTTGATTAGGGAAGGGCGAATGCCGCTAAGAGTGAAGTGTGTGCAAGTGCTGGTGGAGGGGCGGGTACAGAAGATGGTGCTGGAGTGGGAAGGGGAGACAGTCACCGTCTGGAATGTGTATGCACCGGCGGTGAGGGCAGAGAGGACGGGTTTGTTTAAAAAACTGGGGATGTGCTGTGGGGGAGGAGGGCATCGAATTGTGGTGGGGGATTTTAACTGTATCATAGAGAGAGGGGACAGGGTAGGGGAAGAATGTGAGGGAGAGTTGGATGGGACAGGGAGATTGTTAGGGAAATGGGCAAGAGAAGAAGGGCTGAGAGATATTTGGAAGGGGGAGATGGTGTGGACAAGGATAGAACCGAGGGAAGGAAGAGATCAAGGATAGATTTTGTGCTTGTGTCAGAAGGATTGAGAGTGCAGAAGAAGGAGGTAAGGAAAGTGGGAATGTCAGACCACAATATATTAAGGGTGGAGATAGGATGAGGGGAGGGCGGAGAACGGGGGAAAGGGGTGTGGAAGTTGAATTTAAAGGATCTAGAAGAGGGGAAGGTATGTGAGGAGTCTGTGGAAGAATACAAAGGATGGAGAACATTGAAAGAGTATTTTGAGACCAGGTGGGAGTGGTGGGTAATGGTAAAAGAAAGAATCAAAGAGTGGTTTAAAAAGCGAGGGGAGAAACGGGCAAAACAGCAAAGACGCAGGTTGTTACAGAAACAGCAGAGAGTGCAAGGATTACTAAAGGAAGCAGAAGCAGGAAAGGAAGTAAAAGAGGAACTGGGCATGGCCCGAAGGGAGGTGGAAGAGTGGTTCGAACAGAGAGGAAGGGAGAGAATATTCTTGGCACGAGCACCATGGGTAGAGGAAGGGGAGGAGTGGAGTGGATATTTTGCGGAGAGAGTTCGGAACGGGAAGAAAGAAATGAGGGAGATCATGACGGAAGAGGGGCAGGTAGTAAAGGAACAGAAAGAGATTTTGAAGGAGGTAACAAAGTTCTACAGGGACCTATACAACAAAGGGCAGGAGGAAGAAGAGGAAAGGAGGGTAGAAGAGGAAGAAATGCAGCAAATAAAGAAAGAGGAAAGGGATGAGATGGAAAGGGAGGTGATGATGGAAGAAATAGAAGGGTGTTTGAAAAAAATGAAGACAAATAAAGTACCAGGGATGGATGGGATACTGGGGGAATTTTACAGAAAGTTTTGGGGGTGGGTGGGGACAGACGTTAAGGAGGTATTTAAAGAGATGATGGAGAGGGGAAAGGTAGGGGAAGGGTTTGCAGAAGGGGTGATAATAGTATTATATAAAAAGGGGGAGAAGAAAAGTTTGAAGAATTGGAGGCCAATCACGTTATTGAACGTGGACTACAAGCTGTATATGAAAATGTTGGCGGAAAGAATGAAGGGGGTATTGGCACAGGTGATAGGGGAAGAACAGATGTGCGTGGTGGAAGGAAGGAAGATAACACAAACACACTGGGTGGTGAGGGACATAATAGAGTACGTGAGGGATAGGAACTGGAACACAGTGGTGGGAAACCTGGATCTGGAAAAAGCATATGATAGGGTTAGGCACAGGTATTTGTTCAGGGTATTGGAAAAGATGGGTTTTCCAAGAAAATACATAGGATGGGTGAGGGAAGTGTACCGGGGGGCTTTCAGTAGGGTGCTGTTAAAGGGACATATGGGGGAGGAGATTAAAATAGAGGTAGGGATAAGGCAGGGATGCCCGTTGTCACCAGGGCTTTTTGTGTGTGGCATAGAGGCGGTAGGAAGGGAGATAAAACGGGACAACCAAATTCAGGGGATAAAGATACCAGGGGGAGGAGAAGTGAAAGCGCTGCTATATATGGATGACGTGACATTTTTGGTGAGGGACAGAAGGTCAGTGAGGAGGGTGCTGGAGCATATGGAAGAGTACGGAAGGGCAGCCGGAGCAAGATTAAATAGAGGGAAGAGTAAGATATGGGGAATAGGGAACTGGGAGGGTCTGGAGGAATATGGGTTGCAGGTGGTAGAGAGAGGACAAAAAATATCGGAGAGAGTTCGGAACGGGAAGAAAGAAATGAGGGAGATCATGACGGAAGGGGGGCAGGTAGTAAAGGAATAGAAAGAGATTTTGAAGGAGGTAACAAAGTTCTACAGGGACCTATACAGTAAAGGGCAGGAGGAAGAAGAGGAAAGGAGGTTAGAAGAGGAAGAAATGCAGCAAATAAAGAAAGAGGAAAGGGATGAGATGGAAAGGGAGGTGATGATGGAAGAAATAGAAGGGTGTTTGAAAAAAATGAAGACAAATAAAGTACCAGGGATGGATGGGATACTGGGGGAATTTTACAGAAAGTTTTGGGGGTGGGTGGGGACAGACGTTAAGGAGGTATTTAAAGAGATGATGGAGAGGGGAAAGGTAGGGGAAGGGTTTGCAGAAGGGGTGATAATAGTATTATATAAAAAGGGGGAGAAGAAAAGTTTGAAGAATTGGAGGCCAATCACGTTATTGAACATGGACTATAAGCTGTATATGAAAATGTTGGCGGAAAGAATGAAGGGGGTATTGGCACAGGTGATAGGGGAAGAACAGATGTGTGTGGTGGAAGGAAGGAAGATAACACAAACACACTGGGTGGTGAGGGACATAATAGAGTATGTGAGGGATAGGAACTGGAACATAGTGGTGGGAAACCTGGATCTGGAGAAAGCATACGATAGGGTTAGGCACGGGTATTTGTTCAAGGTGTTGGAAAAGATGGGTTTTCCAAAAAAATACATAGGATGGGTGAGGGAAGTGTACCGGGGGGCTTTCAGTAGGGTGCTGTTAAAGGGACATATGGGGGAGGAGATTAAAATAGAGGTAGGGGTAAGGCAGGGGTGCCCGTTGTCACCAGGGCTTTTTGTGTGTGGCATAGAGGCAGTAGGAAGGAAGATAAAACGGGACAACCAAATTCAGGGGATAAAGATACCAGGGGGACGAGAAGTGAAAGTGCTGCTATATATGGATGACGTGACATTTTTGGTGAGGGACAGAAGGTCAGTGAGGAGGGTGCTGGAGCATATGGAGTACGGAAGGGCAGCCGGAGCAAGGTTAAATAGAGGGAAGAGTAAGATATGGGGAATAGGGAACTGGGAGGGTCTGGAGGAATATGGGTTGCAGGTGGTAGAGAGAAGACAAAAAATATTTGGGATAAGTTTTGAGAAAGATGGGAAAGGGGAAACAGCATGGGGAGAAGTGCGGGGACGGGTTAGAAAGGTGCTGGGAATATGGGGATGGAGAGGTTTGTCAAAGACGGGGAAGGTAAAGCTAATCAAGTCGGTGATCTTACC
>NW_005842007.1:1879276-1952481 GCF_000455745.1 Alligator sinensis
TATAAATAAAGAGGTGTGGAAAATGTGTTAAAGGCAAATAAAAAGAAGGAAAATACGAGACCACAGGGAAAGATTGTGTAAAATATGAGGATGTATTATAAATGTTGAAAGTGTCCCAAGAACCTGTATGAGAAAAGAGCAAAATGTTTTGTCTTGGATTGAATTGATGATTATGTATAAAGAGGATCTGGTGATCCAATTGTGAAGAAATTGTGATGGAGAAAGGAGACAATTGTGTCATGCATTCTTGATTCATGTATGATATTGTTTATTGTGAGATATTGACAAAAGGAGGCGGTGTGGAGAGAGAAATATATATTTTATATTTTCTTAATAAAATAAAAAAAAAATCAATTCTGAGTCTAACCAATTCATAGTTTAGTAGTGCTGTTTTCCCTAAATCAGAGTCTGAATTGAACCCAGGGATCAAAGTCCAAACATTCCAGCATGCAAGTTGCTTTATCATTTTGGCCAGTATAGATCACACCACAACCTTCATTTTGTATGCCTAGGCAAGAGTATGAAGGAGTGGAGGCTGCCCAAGACCTGCCATCCCCACTTTAGACCATTGAGACAGAGTCCGAAGGCCAGACCGAATCCAGACATTCAGTGGCTCAATTGTTATAGTGTTTGCCAGACAGCAACAGCTAAAGCTGTTGACAACTGCCTAATCCCTCAGTGAGGGTGTGTTTCTGTGAGGGTAATGTTCTTTAGCCTTTTTCAACCAAGTAATACCTACAAGGCAGTGGGGGCTAGGGTTTTGAGGCATCCTAAATTCACCTTACTCTAGAGGTTGCAACATTGTGGTATTTTATAGGAGCTACCCCACCACACCACCACCAAGCCCTCCAGTCCATTGCAATTTACAGTCATACCCAGGACTAGGTTTAACAGAGCAGGTAACAGTTTCCAAAGAACCCAAATGACTGAAGGTGCATTTATACTGTCTCCAGTACCACAGCTGAAATCCATGCTGACAAGTCTGAGAATGTGAGATGTCAAACAAACCTGAAGTATTAGAAAGAAAATTAATATAAAATATGTTACCAAAACACCAGCTGGCAGTCACACAAGTGTTAGAGTCAATGGGAATCCAAAGGGACAAAAAGATAGCAAAAATTAGTAAAAATAGAATGTCTAACAACCAACTGCATATGCTATTCAGTAACCTTTGATGGAGTGCATAGCTAAAAAAAATAATGCATCCTTCTGCTTAGAGCTGGATTATATCATTCTTATCCTAAACCAGAAGTAGCTATAAAACACCTACTTAAAACACTAAGGAGATATAATTCCAAATAAAAAGTTCCTGTCAAAAAAGTAAAGACAAAAGGAGCAGTACTGAGAAGTACAATCAGATACATGATAAATAAGCTTTTCAAATATAAAATAAACCTAGTCTGACAGATGAACAAGGGGGATAATCCTCTCATCTGCATATTTGCACTACAGTGGCTTTGGCTAAGTCTCCAAGTCTGCCATTTCACTACTTTTCTCACTTGTACTTGTTTGTTTCTTCTGATACATGTATCCTCACAGTTGATAGTTCCTCTATTAATAGCTCCCAGCAAAATTTAATCTATCAAGTATAATGAGATCTGAAGGCCAGAAAAAGCTGACTATTTTTAAGTCTGTAAAATGTGTGAGCAACATCTCAGCAAGAAGACTGATACCATATTTTACTGCATACAAGTCCCAGAATATAATAACTACTTCATTTTTGAATGGCAGAACAGAGGCAGGGAAGCCTTTCCTTGTAGCAACTGAGTCACAGCAGCTAGCAAGCAGAGTCTGCTCTTTATTCTGCTCCCTGTGAGTTTTGTGTAAATTTTACCTTATATTTTGCCCATAATTAGTGAAACTGTTCTTACCCTTTTTCTCATAAATAATGTGCACTACAGTTTCCATCAGCCAGTTTTGGGGGAAAAGTTCTGTGTTACATATGAGAAAGTATGTTGTTTATTCATTACTCAAAGGCCTTGTGAAACAGTAATTTTGGGTGTGTACTGGATCTGTTAACACCTGGATTGTCCACACATCAGCATCTAAAACTGATTTTAAGCACTCGTTAGGCCTCTCAAAATTTCAACACTCCAAGGCAAGATTACCGCTAATCTATATTCCCCAGATGATGTTAAACTAAAGTCTAGCCTAAACACCCCATGAACCAGATCAGGCCCCCTATCCTTCCTAGCACCCTAGATCTCCACTCCCTGCTGCTGCTTATTTGTGGCTGCCCACACTGTGTCCTGGGGAAGCAGGTAGGGAAGAGATAACCTGACCAGTCACCACAGCTGCTGCACTGTGGGAGGCTGCAGCCCCAACAAGAACAGGAGCCCAGCAGCAACAGTTGGACAGCAGGTTAACCCTTCCCCATAGACAGAGGGAGAAAAAAATATTTGAGGGGGCTGAGTGCACATGCACATGTGCAGCCCCCAGCAGGTAAGTCTAAGACTACCATATCCCAGGTAGTTATTTCTCACCATTATAATCAGAGCTGTACTAAACTGAAAAGTTTTACTTTTCATGTTATGGAGATATTATATCTTTATATTTTGTTCATGGGGGGTTGCAGCCTTCACTTGCTCTTTGTTTTTTTGAATGTGAATAAAAACCAAAAAAGATTCAGAACTATTCTGTTTCAGCTAGTGTCATGTAAAACTCTGCACATTCCAGCTCACTTTGACATGAAATTATAAATTGGCCCTCATTATGTAAAGTTTAGTGAACTCTGTAATATCCAATCTGATTTTCAGCAGTGTAATAAAACCAAAAGTATGTCATGTGATTGACGGTTTGTTTATTTTGTTTTTGTTGGTTTTTCGTTTGGTTTTTTTACTATTTCCCCAGAAGACTGAACCTGGCACTTCTCATACTTCTCAAGTTGTTGAAACTTTGAAGTGCACAAGTCAAGGTATTTCTGAGTTCTATGGCTCTGAAAAAACTAACATTTTGAACTTCTGCAAAAAGGCTCAAACTTCCTAAGTATATGGCCATGGTAATGAGGCACATTCATACACTTAAAAGTCTGTCTGAGTCTGGGCATTGAATTCACAGAGATAAATTGCATGTCTAAGATTCCTGTACTTTAAATGGAGAGCTGAAAGCAGCTAGAATTGGGGTTTCCAACACTTAGAGTGCCAAGTGTTCTTGTCTGTGTGGGGTATGGGGGTAGAGAGGTGTACTGCATATGCCAGTCTATACAAAATGAAGAAGGGGAACTGTGTCTGAAACCCTGCCTTTCTCTGGATATGGACACTTTTAACCCTGAAGTAGGCACCTATGTGAAACAAGGATTCAAAGACAGAAATCCACACCCAAACTTAAATGCCCAAGCTACCTTTTCAGGTATAGAGAAATGGCTTGCTCATTTTGGAGTAGTACTGCTACTGGTACCTATCTCTTGCATAAAAGCATAGTGGTTACATCGCCTGCTAGGAAAATAAGAGATCCTGATTTTAGGCCTCCCTCAGTCTGACAGGGTTCATTCCTCCCATTAAAGCTGTGCTACTGAGCAGGTAAGAATGCTGGAGTCACAAGGCCAGAAGAAGAGAAAGCAAGATACAGCGTGGCTGTGTTGCTTGGTGATGATGGGATTGGGGAAACATGGGGCACTTACACATGTGCAGGAAGCCTGCTCCAACATGCTAGAAATCCAGCATGTTGGAGCAGACTTGATTAATTGTGCTGGAGCATGTAAATTGAGGTGCTCTGCCAGCCTCGCACGTCACATGTATCAGCGGCGCAGTGTGTCTCCACACTGAGAAAATGTCAGCAGTGTACTTTGAAATAAAACACGTTCGATGTGCTTTAGTTCAAAGGGCCCTACCACCATTTTCTCAGTGAGGGGATGTGCTGCACCACTGATATACATCATGTGTAGGCACTTTTAATTAGTGCAGCTTACTCATTAAAGGCACCCTGCGCCGCATCAGGAGCGCACACAAAAATATCCATGGGTGCCAATGCAACCAACATGGCCAGTCAGCATCTTCAGTTGGGTCTCTCAGGAGAATCAAGCACAGGACACCAAGTTTGTGAATCTCAGGTGTCCTTTGGCACCGAAACATTCCAGTCAGCCAAGAGGGCCACAGTTATTAATAAGCTTCATACTGCGGTTTTAAAGAAACAGCACAAATGTCCTCATAAATTCCTTTGCTTTTTTATGAGACAAAGTTACACCCATAGTGTCATCAAACTAATTTTTTCCCAGATAGAAATTACATGTTTTAGGTATCCCCTAATTAAATACTTACTCAGTAATCTGTAATGGCTCTTTCTGAGAAAATAAGGGAAAATGAGTTAATAAAACATGCAATTAGGATGTTTTAAAAACGCCTAATATTCACTACCTCATTTAATTATGTAATTATGGGGTTATCAAAGTGGATTTTTGACATGATAGACTGTAATGGTTCTTATAATGTCAGGGCCCAGAGCAGAATTAGTTTACAGATCTTTGACCTCAGACACTCTAGATTATTATGTAGAAAATGCTTCACAAAAATCAAGCAGCTTCCCAGTTATACTATACAAGTACAAGAGAGTACCTGGAATATAATTACTGGTTTTCTTCTGTGCTAGAGCCAGGTTGCTCACATCTAGGCACCTCCACAGTACCTAAATATGAAGTCCCTGGCACAAAGAAAACACTTCAAATGATCATGATTAGTAATCTAGGATCCCGGTGTAAGCAATGGGAGGAATTAGGTGCCTCTATAGAAAGATCCAGAGAGCTCAGGTACCACATGGGCAAACACATAGGGCAAACCTAATTAGGAAAAAAAAGGAGCACTACACATGGCACCTGTGAGCTGCAGCTCCCTACACAGCCCCCTAAACCAAGAATGGCCAACCTGCAATATGTGGGCCAAAAGTGGTACAGGAAGCCTGTGTGTGTGTGTGGTACATGGAAAACTGGAGAGGGAGCAAGGAATGCAGGGACAGATAATGCAGGGAGCAGAAAGAAGAGAAGCAGATTGGGCAGGGAGAGGGTATCAGAGTGTTACTTGGGGAAGGTGCAGGGATCATCTTGGAGCATACTCACCAAAAAGGTTGGCCCCAGCTGCCTTACAGAGTCTGGATGGGGATACTCAGGCCACTAGGTCTGGTCACTTGTGTTTGTAGGAAAGCAAAAGGACATGAGACAAAAGAAGATTAGCAAAAGGAAGAAGGGGAGGGAGTCAAAAAGAAAGGAGTGGAAGGATGGCAGAGAACATTGGCTCAGATATCAAAAGCAATCCAGCACTATCACACATAAGCCCCCTTCCTCAGATGCGGAAAGGACAGGGAGATGGCTCCAGGATTTATTATTCAAATCCCTTTCATTGCTAGAAACATACCATGCTCTTTAACCACAGAGAATACCCATAACACCAACATAGTCTATTACCCAGCACCCCTGTGGAGAATTGCAAGACTTGTCCTCTTCCAGTTTCCCAGCACCTCTATTCCACAGTGATAGATCTCTCCTTTTATTGTTTTATATAGTCTAGGCACATCTAGGCACCCTTGCCATAATAGGACATGCTTTGGTTCTTTCGCTGTTCACCTGCTCAATCCCTTTTTCATTCTGGGGACTCTTGAAGAACCAGCCAAAACTAGTTACACAATATTTATCAGTTGGTGAAAATGTGCCTCCTAAGAAAGGAGGGTATCACCTTTACTACCACCTCTAGCAACTGCTTGCCAATATTTAATTTTCTTAACTCCTTTTCCTATCCTACATATTTCCTGATGACACCAGCAGAGTCCAGAAGTTCAATTTCACTTTAGTTCTCTTGTGTCTCTGCTTCAGAAACTTCTGAAATATTTTGCACAAGTTACCATGCATATGTAACAACATATAAAATATAGAGGTTACACAGCTCATTAATTATCAGTTATTATCCCCCAAATAAAGAATGGGGCAAATAACCAATCAGCAGAGATACTAAAATATCATTGGATGGTTTAAAGCCTAGACATTGAAATGTAAATTTCTAGACCTCTTGTATTTTCCTGTTTTATCGTGGCCATCTACAAACATTCAAAAAAGCTGTGGGAGGAATCAATCTAAGTTACATGTTTTTCTCTGAGTGGCCTGGTTTAGACCAGGAGCAAACAGTAAACAAGTTTGCTCTTGCAAGAGAGGGCGTACAGGCAGCCTGTGCTGGTGGAGGCCTGCGGGCTGGGAGTGCTCCTGTATGCCTCCCAGCATGCCCTGTGGGCTCCCTAGGCTGCTGGAGTCTGCCAGGCACAACTGAGTGCCCAGGCCATGCCTGATTGGCTGCCAGACATGGGCAACCATGCCCCCAAATTCTGGCCTCATCACTGCAGACCATTCCTTGTTAATTACATGTGCTTCCACGTCCCAGCCTGCCCACACCCTACCGTGGAGCCCCACCACCCACACCCAAGCCCATAAACCTAGGAGCTGTGGCACATCCTGCTTATCACCCTGCATGACACTTACCAAAGGCTAAGGGAAATTACACACAGCCATGATCCAGCAGCTGGTCATCAGGTACATGGCTTCTAGCCCTGAGCCAGCAGCCAGCCATCCCTGCCCCTACCCCCCTGCCTCCAAACTCCCTCCAAATTTTTGCTGGTTTGCTTCAATGGGAAGAGGGACCAAGTTATGACATGGACAATGTTCAGTGGGTCTTCTTTATTAAAAACAAGAAAAGTTTGGCAACTGCAGCATTATAAACAGAGGCATGTCACTTCCTCATGCTACATTCACCCACATCCTGGTATGTGCCTCCTTGAGGCATGGGAGTGGGGAGGTGGTGACTAGGCAGCCAGAGTTGTGGGTGGTGGTACCTGGAATGCAGGGCCAGAGGAGCCTAGGGCAGGAAATCCATCATCTGGTGCGAGGGCATAGGCACCCAGGGACACGAAACCCTCTCGCCTTACTCATCTGGAGACCACTCCCAGGCCCCAGAGGCCACGAAGTAGTTGGCCAGGGCTTTGTGGACCAACATCACTGGTGGGCTCACTCTCCCCAGACTCCCTGCACCATGCATGCTCAGTGCATGATGCCTGGTCTGCTCATCGTGCTTCCTTTGCCCAGACTTCACAAAAGGCATCCCTCCAGTCTTGCAGATGTTCTGGGGGTTGCATGCAGTTACAATGAGGCATGGCAGGTTCTCTTCCTCCACCTCAAGGTGTATGCTGAGAGCCAGCCAGTGTGCCTGAAAGTGGCTGAAGGCATACTCCACAGTCATATGGTGCCTAGTCAGGCAGTAGTTGAAGTGCTCCTTTTGGTGGTCCAGCTGTTTTGTGTAGGGCAGGAGGGTGAAGGGGTGTGACTCCGCAAGGATCTATGGTCCCTGCTGTTGTGATGCCTCCTAACAGCAGCCTTTCCCCTTCCCCCCCACCATCCTGCAGTCTTCTCAGGCAGACGGTAGGTCCAGGATCACCCACCTGTACAGCTCCTACCCTGGTTTTCACACCCCGTATGAGAATTAGTGCGCCAAGTCTAAAGAGCCAGTCTAACTTCCCCTCCAAGTTTCTGTGTAGAGTTCTGCCCCTGTAGCATTCCCCCCAACCCTAACCCCCTTCCTATCTTTCCCTCCGGGTTATTTTTCCCTTTTCACATACCCCAGGCAGAACTCTGTCCCCTCCCTTCTCCCCTTCCCATTCTGAAGACACCACTGGGGTGCAGCTTGGCTATATAAGCCCAGCCCTCCTCCCAGCACATCATGACAGAAATTGATGAAGGTGCTCCATTTTGAAGCACTTTCACCTGAACCCTCATGTAATGAGGGTTCAGAGTGTCACATGATCAAGCATTTTTAAAGCACTCTGCAGCCATGCACTTTTGTAAAAGCATGGCTTTAGAGCATTTTCAAGGGGCCAATCATGTGAAAAATGTAGCTTCTGTTTACACCCAGAGAGAGAGGTTTATGCTTCCACAGAATGGGAGATAGATCAATACATTGATCTAATCTAAATCAATTAGTTAAATGTACCTCAGATGAGGGCTATTTTAGTTTGCTTACATCATTTTTAGACTGGTCTGTGTGTGTCAAACTTCTGTATGGTTATGGGTTTAGATCAATCTATGTTCACTTAAACCAATCTAAGTACAATGTCTGTACATGCCTTGTAGGTGTTTAGTTTTGTAAAGTGTATAGTATAGATCTGCTCTAGGATTGAATTAGATCTTGGGCACTTTACAGAAGATAACACTTGCAGTCATGAAAAAGTACTTTGAAAAGATGAGACTCATGGCACCTTGGGGTATGCAAGTGTGGCAAAATGGGGCTCCCCCCCTAGCCACAGTCCTAGGTTCCCCACCTGCCTTTGGGCATGCCCCCCACCTGACTCATCTGCCATGCCTTGTTCTTAATTAATTAAGATTAATTAAGGCGGGAGGCTGTCCATTCATGCCCCGATGCCAGGGCGTGCTATCTGCGGCTCCGTACCTCCCCTGCACCACAGCTCATGCCTCGCAGATGGCATCCTGATGTTACAGTGCTCCCGGCCTACAGCCAGACCAAGCATAGGCCTTGTCATCAGGCCTCAGTCACACATACATTCATACCGCCCTCCACTTACTTGCGCCTCTCACACTCCGTTCTCTCTCACAGGGTCTCTTTCATGCGTCAACAACTTATTCTGCCTTACTCCCTCTTGGAACGGGCCCCTTAGTCCATAGGCTTAGCTAGTCCATTCCTTGGGTGGCAGACATACCGTCTTTTGGGCCTCTCCCACGACCCTCACTGAGGTAGTGGCCAGCCAATTACCCAACTGGGTCTAAAATTGCTCTGGCCCCTTCCGGGGGCAACTTTCTATATACATACATAAGCATACTGGGCTCTCAACCCTCTGTTCCCCACTCCCCCTTCACTGGGGTGCCTCATCTCCAACCCCTCACTGAGGCTCCACACAGTCCCCTCACTGGGACTACTCATCTCTGCCCCCGTCACTTGGGGCTCCAGATCTCCACCCCCTCACTGGGGCCACCCCCTCACTTGGGGCTCCACACTGCCCCTTCACTCAGGGCTCCAGATCTCCACCCCCTCACTGGGGCTACTTATCTCTGCCCCCTCACTTGGGGCCACGGGGCTTCCCTCCCCAGTAGGCTCAGGTGGCCGTAGCCATGCCTGGACCCAACTACCTTCCTCAGGGTCTTGTACTCTCCACAGGGCTCAGGCGGCCACAGCTGTGCCTGGCCCCCACTCTCCCTCCTCGGGGTCTTGTACCTCCCTGGGCTCAGGTGGCCATAGCCGTGCCTGGCCCCAATTGCCTCCAGTGTTACGCAAACCCACCCAAAGGTGAGGGCTAGGGTTAAGGCACCCCTACCCACCTTTCACCGAGGTGATCACTAGCCTGGCATTTTCTGGGGATCCTGCACCATTAAGAGCCCCACCTGGCCACCCGCTCCTGGCAGGGTGCAGTTTTAGTTCATGCCCAGGACCAGGAGCCTCCTAAACCATCCCCATACAGCTCCTCCCTTACCTCTAGGATGTTATGGAGCTTCACAGCCAGGCAATGTTGCTGCCTGGCTGCCAGCAGCAAACTGCCCTGTTTATATGGACAGCCAGAGCTCTAAAATGGCCACCGCAATTAAACACCTGCTGGCTGCTTGGCCCCAGTCTTAATGTGGCAGGCACCAACAGTGCCCTGCCACACACCATCCCCCTTTAAATGGTACAAGGGGGATGTTTCCCCTGCTGCTCCTCCAAGCAGGCCCCACTCAGAACCTGTGAAAGCCCTAAAGTGGTGAGCACCCCAAAGGTGCTCCACCACAGCAAGATACCAAAGGTCAAGTTCTTCCTAATGTTTAAGATCACTGAGATTTTGAAATGTGGTGTAACTTTGGCATCTCCATATAACTGTATATGAATAGAACTCTTTAAAAGAGTCATATTGTTGGATGGGACATCAGGGGTCATCCAATCCAATCCTCTACAAAGATGAAGGGTTCACATTTCCAATTTTAGAACTGCCATCATGAATGACACATGCCCCTAGAGGCTGAGGGGGCATGGTGAATGGCAGCAGTGGTGGTGGCAGCAGTGGGGGCATGGCGGCGGTGAGCGGGGAGCTCCCGTAGGCAGCTGCAGCAGTGGCAGTGGCTGGAGTGGGCCAAGCGGGGAGCTCCCACAGATGGCTGCAGCCATGTCAGCAGTGTGGGGAGGTGGCGAGTGCCAACTGGTGGTCACCGATCACCCATAGACACCACTGGCAGTGTCAGCGGCAGCCAGTGGTGATCGGGGACTGCCCATAGATGCTGCCAGCAGTGTCGGGGGTGGGGGGAGAGGGATGGCAAGTGGCAACCACCCGCAGGTGCCACCGCCAGAGCTTTTCACAGGGGTGCACCGCCAATCTCAGGGGGTGCATGTACACCCGCATGCACCCCCCATGCATCGCCAATGACTGCCACGATGTAATTCCTTAATCTCGTTCTCTCCAAACTAAGCATACTTGCTTCCTTCAGTGTTTCCTCATCATCTTGCATTCCAACCCCTTTGTTATCTTTGTTGCATCTCTGGGCATCTTTCAATTTTCTACATTCTTCTTAAAATACAGTGCCCAAAACTGGGCAAAGTACTCTAGCTGAGGAGTAACTAGTGCCAAATAGAGAGGTATATTCCCTAATAGAGAAGTATATTCATCATATTCTATTTCTTACATACAATTCTTTTGTTAATGCAATCCCAAACTGTAATTATATTTTGTGACAGCATCACATTGCTTGTGCATGCTGAGTCTGTGATACACCATAATCTCCAGATCCTTCCTAGAAGGGCTAGTGCCAAACTTCTTATGCCCCATTCTGTATTTGTGCATTTTGATTTTCTTCCTTATGTGTAAAACCTTACGTTTCTCTTTGTTTAATTTAGTTTTGTTGTGTATAGCCAAGTTTGCCAATTTATCAAGCTCCTTTTGGATTTTAATCCTGTCCACTAGGGTGCTTATAGCCACCCATTTTATAGCAGCATACTCACTGTGAAATACTAGAGACCACTCAAGCAAATTTGTAAGCATTCTTGAGTAATTTCATAGTTCCCAAGTATACTTGGAAAATATATAATAGAAATAAACTTTTGGTTGAAAACATCTTAGTTGGTCTGATAGAAAGAACTGAACAAGTCTAAAATATTATTTTATAATTATTTTTGTTGATATAGAATTACAATTTAAGTTTATTTCACTCAGTGCTATTGTGCGTCAGTAATAATGTATTGCTTTAATATGTGATTGAATAGTATTTGGATATTCAACAGATAGGGCTAATCCTGCCCAAGTTAAATCCAGAAGAGTTTTCCAAGTCACTTTCATATCAGCAAGATCAAGCCCATAATGTTTGTCAGGCTAACAAAAATGTTCAGTGTTGTTAAGTAAAATGGATGTCCTTTTAATTTTGCTTGTATATGAAAAACGAGGCATCTGCTATCATACAAATGCAATGCATGCTTCTGTCTTGAATTATACTACAGTTCTGCTCTTTGTGGTGCCCATCATTTGTCACATTATGCTAACTTAAATAAGCAGCCTTCGCAATCAAAAGCATTCAACATCTTTCTTCGGAAGACTTCCATTGTACAACATATAGCAATAGTGATCTGAATCACTGATGGAAGGGACAATGAATGGAAAGAGTTCTGATGGAACTTTAAGAACATGGTATGTGATGTTAAACAACCAAATGTGAAGTTGATCATTTTGGATTTTTTCTTGTGCTACAGCTCAAGATATACCAGTAAATATACATCGGCATACATTATATTAGCATAACCTCAGTTGTCATCCACTTAATTGGGTGATTCTAAATTATCATTTGTTTAATAATCCTTGTAAATAGTTCATTAACAGCTAACTGTATGTGATGGACAGTAAACAAGATATGTGAAGACACACTGTATAGATACAGTAAATAAACTTTAAAGATAGCGAATGATATGGCAACAGCATTTACTGTGGTGTATAAGGCTATCAAATGTATTTGAGAAGATTTTAAAAACAATTCCCTTAAATTTCCTAGAATATTTATGATTTGTGATTGTGGTAGAACTAGCCCCTCAGGGCTGCTGTAATGCTCCCTCATGGCCACCCTGTCCACCACTTCAGCCTCCCAATGTGCTCCACTCACAATATTATTGCCTGCCATTCTTTGTTCTATATAAATTGGGGGGCTGCCTATGAGTTCTGTAGTGCTTTTGGATGCCCCTAACTTATCAAGCTGGTTGCTTGAAACTGTTCATCTCCCTCTGGGCCCACAGCCCAATACTACAACTGTCCTGTGCACTGCTAGGGTTTATGCTGCCCTTCAGGTAACCCTCAATGCCCTACTGGCCCTATCTGTGCTTTAGGACAGTAAACTGCATTAGGAACATTAGTTGTGGCCTCCATCTCCCCTATAGTCATGACCATGCCTCACAGGTGTTATTCAGTCATCCCCTGTTGAACTCTCTGGTCCTGTATCAATTTATAGTCACCAGTGTCACTGACCCCTTGGTGGCAGCCTTCACCCATTCAGCCTTCTTGGCCAGTGGTAGCCTCCACCCACTCAGTCTCCTTGACACCTTGATGGCAGCTTCCTCCCACTCAGGCCCCTGGCCCGTGGTTATCTCTGGGGCCCCCGACCCAGTTCACTCTGGCTCTGGGTTTCCTGACTCTGTCTTCTCTAAGTCTGCTTACTCTGACTTTCTTTACATTCACTGCCCCTGCACAGCTTGACTTAGGCATTCACAACCCCCAAGGTCCCAGACCCTAGAAAGGTTTTACCCTAGCCTCAGCCCCTAATAGCAGGGAGTACCTCCCAGCCTGCCACCTCCTCCTCTCCTGCATCCACAACTCAGGCTTCCATACAGTTCATAGTAGTCAAACCTCAACCAGCCTTATTCGCTGCTGGGTGCCTCAGTCCAGGCTCTCCCCCGGCTCCTCTGCTGCTCAGATGGCCTCCCTTCAGCTCTGGACATCCTAGGTATGCTCATGCTTCCCACCACCTCTCAGCTTGGTGCCAGGAGATATTCCTTCTAGCATGGCCTGGATCAGACTGCCCGCTCTGGGTCTGGGTCTGCGCTGATATCTCTCTGGACCCCACCCATTCTAGTCATATGCACCTGGTGAGTCCCAGATATGGCCCCTCTGCTCAACATGCAGCTTGCTCTCAAATGTATTGAGTTCAGGGGAGCTGCTTCCCTTCCTCCCTGTGTGGAGCTCCCAAGATGTTATAGGCATCCCTATAACTCACCCTGGTGTTCCTTTTGCCTGCTTATTCCAAAGGCACACAAAACACAGCTCTGACTTGCTGTTTCCCCTCTTAAAGCAACAGGGGATCTTAGCCCCTTGTTACAGTACAGCTCCTCCTCACTTAATGTTGTGGCTAGGTTCTTGAAAAATGTGATTTTAAGTGAAACGATGTTAAGTGAATCCAATTTCCCTAAGGAATTAATGTAAATATGGGGGGGGTTAGGTTCCAGGGAATTTTTTTCACCAGACAAAAGATATTACATATCCAGGTCTGCAGTCCCCTGCCCCCACTCCCCCATGCTGAGGCTTCGGGCAGGGCAGCTCCCTGCAGCCATGCGCACTCCTGCAGGTAAGTGGGGGGGAGGGGGGGATTGAGGCCCCTGTAGGGAGGGAGCTGGGCAGGTTTGAGGATGCTGCCCAGCTGGGTGGGGCTTGGGGCATGGGGCCACAATGCACAACTGCAGGGCCACAGAGGAGAGCAGGATGGGCTGTGGGTGGCTTGTTTCGGGGAGACTCCCCACAGCTCACATGTAGCATGCAGATCCTGGGACTTGTGCACCCTGGGGTGGGGGAGCCCTGTGCAATGGAGCCGATAGCCATTTCCTCTCTGTGCCAGAATGTGCAGTTCCTAGGACTCTGCTGAAAGTGGCAGGGAGCCCTGCGCAATGGAGCCAGGCTGGCTTGGCCCCACTCCCTGCTTCCTGGTGGAGTCCCAGGATCTGAACCTGGTTACTAGATTCATAGACTGTAAGGCTGGAAGGGACCTCAGAAGGTCATCGGGTCCAGCACCAGGCAGGAAAGCTAGGTGGTGTCAGGGGCTTCCCTACTAGGGCTGTGGAAAACAGCACCATTTCATTTCAACTTCTGTTTCACTGTTTTGATGGGACAGTGTTCAATTTCAAGTTTTGTTTCATTTTGAAACCACTGTTCCATTCCGTTTCACTGTTTTGATGCTGTTTCAATGTCTCACCCATAGGCTATAATGGGGAAGCACAAAACTGCCTATAACTTTGTCATTTCTTACATGATTCACATGAAACTTGCAGGGATGGTAGCTCCTTCAAAAGCGTTGAATTCAGGCAAGTTGTAAGGAGGTAGGTGCAGGGGTATCTGGGGAAACTGCACCTCAAGCTGCTGACAAGCAAAACTCGTGTCACGTGTGTGTGTTAAGGCATAGTGGGGTGAAAACCACAAGCATGCTAGGTCCTGCTGAGGCCATGACTGCACTTCAAGCAACTGACAAGCAAAACTTGTGACATGGGTGACACTGTGTGTGTGTTACGGTGAGGTCTCACTGGCACTGGGGCCTCTACATGACACAGTAGTGTGCCCCAATGAGGTCTCCTCCTCCTCTACCAGCCTCAGCCTGGTCCACCACTTTAAATGACAACAGGTAAAATAATAACTTAGTGAGCACTAGCATAGTAGCATCAGCAGCATCTCAGGCAGGCAAACTGTGACAGAGCCTTTCTTTCCTCTGCTGCAGGAGCTGCTTCTTCAGCAGCTGCCAGAGAACTCTCCCTGCCAGCCCCAGCCCTGGTGCTTAGATGTGCCAGGTCCTTCCGGTCATGTTGGTCTAAGGACATGGCACAGGCAGACAAGGTCCTTTCCTTTGGGTCAATCTAATATGGTATGTTTTAGCAGACCAACTGAATAGTTAGTTACAGAAATATATCTTAGCAAGCTTTCAGGTTGAAAAACTTGCAGTTGGTGTGTATGTGCTGTTCCTGGATGGAAGGAATAGTAAAGAAGCCAAAGGCTGGCACGCAATGCAGGCAAGAAAGCCAGTCAGTGAAAATGGAAATGGAGGCGTCAGGGGGTGAGGGACAGGCTGGGGTTGGGGGGTGGGGGGAAAGAAGATGTAGCAAGTAAAAGTGCAATGGTACCTGGGAAGTCAGATGTCCGGCAGGTTGTAGCGTGTCAGAATTACACTGTCTATACTGAGCCCCTGAGCTTTTATACCTTCTACCTAAGAGGGTGATGAAGTGAAGTTCAGAGGCCCAGCTCTGAAAAGTGGTTTGTAAATTCAAACAAGCACCAAACTTTGCTAACCTAACCTCATCACCAGAACTGAAGCCAACTTCCTACAGCTCAAAACACAAAACCTGCCAACAATCTCCAGTACTCCCATGAACTGCACACCAGAATCTATCAAAGACAAGAATACCCAGCTACCTGTGGGGGCACATTCCTCAAAAAAA
This sequence comes from Alligator sinensis, assembly GCF_000455745.1. Classification (NCBI taxonomy): domain Eukaryota; kingdom Metazoa; phylum Chordata; order Crocodylia; family Alligatoridae; genus Alligator; species Alligator sinensis. Next base: position 1,894,666 of record NW_005842007.1, read on the forward strand.
CCCCACTCTGTCTCCAGTCTCTCTGGCCTGATCCTAAAAGGGAATTTACATACCAGTTTTCACAGCTGGGCCAGTGAACTTCACTTCATCAGCCTCCTGGGTATAGAAACCCATGGACTCACTATAAACATTGGAATTCTGACAGAATACACCTGCTGGACATCTGACTCCCCAGGTACCTCTGCACTTTTACCTGTCTGCTACATCCCCCTTTCCTCCCCCCTCTCCCCTGCCCCACCACCCCACTCTGCACTAAAGCTGCAGGGAGCAGTTTTAGTGGTTATGCCCAGGACCTGGGGCCTCCTCCTTCCCCATAGCACCAGCTCATACCTCCAAGTTAGTCCTGGCACAGAAGCTCAGCATGGACATGTTCTTCCCCTGCTGACTGGTTATGCAGTGAGTGCCCCCTCCAGCTCTGAGAGTAGGGCATTAACTGGTTTAAAAAAATAAAATGGAAATAGGTGCAGACAGAGTGAGGAAGGTGGCAGTCACTCCATCTGCAGGTGGAGCTTGGGGATCTCCAGCAGCAGGAGGTTCACCTTCAAGAACACCAGCTGCTCCACCAAACCAAGAATCCAAGCAGGTGTAGTGGGGTGTCACAACATCCCCAGCAATGCTGAACACTCTATCACTTGGAACACTGGTTGCTGGACAGGACAGGTATTCCTGGGCAACTGTGGCCTGATCCTGTCACATCTGGCTGCAGTTTTCCCAGTAGCCCAAGGGGTCACATAGCAGTGGCTCCATGTCCTTGGCAAGTTAGGCAGCCACCAAGGCTTGAGAGCTACCTGCCTGATGGTGGAGTCTGGTTCCTCTGAACCCCACCATGGAAGCCATGCCCTTGGCCCACATTGGCAGAGACTGTGGTAGAGGAGGAGACTGGCTGGTGGATGGCATGCTAGCATGGGACAGGGGATCCCCCTCTTCCACGTCCCCCTACCTCCACCATTCTGCCTCCATGACCCTTTTCACTAGCACCTCCATCCACTGATTCAGGGTTTAGCGCTGCATACACTGCCCTTCACCCTCAGATCACACATGGTGGCCAGCACATGGATCACAAGGGATCAAGCTGTTTCCTGATGCCCTCCTTCAGCCACCTAACTGGTACCTGGTGTCTGGTGACAGTGGCTTGCCCCAGCCAGGAACATTGATCTCTTGGAAGCTCTCCATTTGGCAGAAGTTCCCTGACTACGGGGATTACCTGGCTAAGGAGGGCATCACCAGCACTGAGGGTCTCAGTGGCCTTGAGAAAGGGCTTGAGGACCACCAAGATCTGGGAGATGGTATCCCACGCAGCTCTGTTAGGGGGCCCACTGATTCCAATTTCCCCGTGCAAGGCCACCTCATGGATGGCTTTCTGTTGCTCCTCCAGCCTCTCAAGCATCAGGTATGTGGAGTTCCACAGAGTCTCCACATCCTGCATGATTTTGTGCTATAAGATGTTCAGCTCTGCTGTCTGTCCCACAGCATCTTGCCCCGCTTGATGCTCCAATGGAAGTAACCTGCCACTTTCCTGAATTTGGAAATGAGTCACCCGTATCCCTGTCCCTGTCCAAGGCATCTCTGACAATGAGGTGGAACTTGTGTGCCACACAGCAAATGTCAACAAAGTTGGCATCACAGACCACCTTGGCCCCATTGTCGGTGACCATGAACCCATGGGTGAACTTGCCCTGCCCAACGAGCCACCCCTGCACCAAGTGGTTCATGGCTCCCATGATCTCTGTTGCCGTGTGAGGCTCATCCATCACCTCGGCTTGAAGGAGATCCCACCAATGGCCTGACTGGTCACACCAGTGCCCTGTGAGACAGAGGTAGGCATGATCTCCACCCTGGCTGCTCCAGATGTCCTAGGTGGAGTGTAAAGTCACCTATGGCCCTGCCTTGTGAAGCTCCTCCCTCAAGTACTCCCTGCATGCCTCATACAAGGAGGGCACCACCATCCTGCTGCAGGTGATGCATGCAGGTGGTAAGATAGGGCCACAAGCACCATGAGCCACCTGAATCCTGGCTGCTCAACTAAGGAGAAGGGCTGGCCATTGACAGCAAGCATGTCTCCAATGCTCTGGGTGATCTCGCTTGCCCTTGCAACATGCCCTGCTTTCTGTCTGCCTTTTCCCCACTGTTCCAAGGTGGCCTGCCTCTGCTTTGGGGGGATGGGAGCTTTGGATCAAGAGGGGGACTTCCCTTTGGACATGCTCCCACTGCTGCCTGGCTGAGGAGGAGCAAGGGCAAGGTGGTTGTGCCTGCAGAGATGCATCAGCATCCCCACAGTGCTCATGTGTTTTGTTCCCTTGCCCCAGCTGGTTTTGGCTTGGCAGTGCAGGCAGACAGCGTACATGGGATCATCTGCCAGCTCAAAATGATCCCAGACCACACTACCCACTCACTTCTGGGGTACGGGTGCATGTGTGGATGCTGCTGCACTTTCCCTCTCCTCAGTAAGCAGAGGCACAGCAACAGGAAGAGCGAATGCAGCTGAGTCACTTGCCTCCAGATCCTCTACATCAACCTCCTCTGAAGTGCCTTCTGGGGAAGGAGACTTGGCTCTAGGGGAAACTTGAGGGGTGTGGAGCACAAACTCAGATGTTCCCACTCCTTTCCCAGAATTTCCCTTGCTAGGGCACTGAGATCCACCTGAAGCTCTTCCTCTGGCACTGGAAGTCTCAGCATGAGAAGTGAAATTGGGAGTCTGTCATGCTGGTGCTGGTGCTGCTGCTTGTTGTTGTCATGGTGGTAGGGGGGGCAGGTTATGGTTGGTGCTCTAGGAGGGGGTGCTATCTCAGGCACAGGCAGTGGCACTGCTCCCCTCTCCTTGCTGCTTGTGGAAGCCTCATCCCTGCTAGCTGGAGGAAAGAGGCTGCATCTCAGTTTGGGCAGGGGGGAACTTACACCTCTCCCTCTACCCCCTGTTCCACCCCTCCCTGAAGGCCTGCCACCACCTGCCTTTCCACAACGCTTCATGGTGTGTTTCATAATATCTTACTTTTATACAAATATATAAATTTATTCATGTTCCTATATAAATTCAATAATGTGAGTGAGTGTGGTGCAAAGTAGAAATGTATAAAAAGAAATATGAGTGAATATGTCTTTCCTCCTATGTAAATTCAATAATGCACGTGTGGTACAAAGTAGAAATGTATATATAAAAAAAAAATCTTTCTTCCTATATAAATTCTATAATGTAGGTATGCTGCAAGCTTTAAATGTATAGAAATAAAATGTAAATGTATTTCCCCTTCCTATATAAATTAAATTCTATAGTAATATCCTATCCAATATAATTATAAAATTGAAAAGAATAAATCAATGAATATAATAATAAAATAAAGCCTCTGGAAGAAAGAAAAAGGTATTCTGGAATACCTCTTGCTAGGTTAGGCTAGCAAGTAGGAAATCCTTCAGATCAGTGCTAGTAGCCTTCATTGTCTGATGCTGCTGAGCTGCCGGAAGACAGCTCAGTAACTGACCCCAAGGCAAAAAACAGGGCAGTTCAAACAATGCTGCCTTTTATGCTGTTTTTCCATCCCTCCCCCAGAGCACTGTGATTGGAAAGGGACCTCAGGGAAGAATGACAGTCACTGGCCAGCTACACAGTCAATATGAGATCAATCATTCCCCCCCCACCATCCCACTTTCCCCACTCTTCTCCCTCCCTCTCCTTACTTTCTGTTTCCCTGCAGGCAAGCCCAGCTTCAGTTTCAAAACTCAAAACATTTCAAAACTTTTGAAAAGTTTCAACTGCCCTTGGTTCAAGGCTGTTTTAAAGGCTGTTTTGAAGTCCTCTATTTTGTTTCAATTTCATTGTTTCAAGCTCAAAACAAGTTGAAACAGCATTGAAACAAAAGAGCTGGCAAAATTTCACACAGCCTTTTTTTTTGAGTCTATGAACTATACAGAAAGAATCACTAAAACATACATACATCCCATCTCAATCCAGCTAGTAAACCTGAAAGTTTACAGCTTGCTTTGGTGAAAGAGATTATATTTGTAAGCCTGTTACGGCATTCCATAAAACATACAGAATTGCATACATGGCAGCTTCTCCTGTGAATTCCAAAAAATATGGTTTTGTTAATAAATTCTCAGTAACACAGGAGGCATTTCACTTAAGAAGAATGAAAAAATATTACACACATTAGCATAACTCTGATAATGCACATTTCATTAGCTTTACAACTAGACTGTGTATAAAGTTTCATTCTCATGATTTTTATACTATCTCCATTCACCACTTATATACAGTAAAAGCTCTGTTATCCAGCATGCCCCAGGAATGGGGGATGCTGGTTAATCAAATATTCCGGTTAATCAAATGTGCACCATCTGGTGCACTCCCCGGCATCAGTGGGCCGGGGGACAGGGCCGGGGGCCCCACTCAGGCTGCTTTGCCCCACGCAGGCTGCTTTGCTCTGGGCTGTGGGCTGAAAAAGTGGCAAAGAAAAACTCAGCTCACAGCAACAAAATGGGAAGTCCCCCAGAATGGTACTTCCAGTTTCGCTTTTGCCGCATCGCTGAGATGCCAGTTAATAGAGTTTTCCGACTAATAAAGTGCCGGTTAACACAGCTTTTACTGTATCCATTTATATTCACCACTGTCCACATTAACTTCCTATGGTCTTAAAAATATGTGGCAGGTTCTTCAACAAATTTCTTTTAATAGAACCAGAATTGGCCTGTGAAAATAAAATCTATTTACAGGCTACTCTGAGAGTTTATTATAAAGATTCTTTAACCGAAGGAACAAGAGAGAAAGAAAATTAGGAAGGAAACAGAGCCTTTTATGAATGATTTTATATGTGAGCCAAACACCATTTGGCTCTTGTTGAGATTACAGATGTAAGGCCATCAAACTATTTCAAAGCACTACTGAGAAAACTGCGATGAACCCATTTCTGTGAAAGTAGAGGGGGGTTTTGTATTGTCCTTTTCCCCGGTCAGATGGTCAACGTTTTACAGTCTTTTTTATTTATATTTTAAATAATTAAACACTTACCCATGAGTGCCAAACTCTATTCCACTGCTGCTCTGTGCAGCAAGAATATTAATAACATTATTAATAAAGCTGAGAGACGGCAATAAAATATGTCTGTGTTAAAAAAAAGGGACATCATAAAGAAGCCAGCATGTTTTCTGACATAGGCAGGTTTGATAGGACAAGTATCATTAAACTGTTCTGTGATAGTAGATTAGAAATTTCACTATATGTAAAAGAAGCAAACTGGTGCAGCAGACACATTTGTTCAAAGAGAATGCTCTCTGAGGTGATTACAGAAATTGTGCTTCACCACATGGTGTTCAAATCACCTCTCATTTCAATGTCTGTAAGTTGGGATAGGACTAAGCTCCCATACAGTCAATGAACTTACCCAGTGGAAAGTTCATGGGCCCATGGAGAATAAAAAAAAAGCATGGGCTTACCATTACACCAGCAAGTGCCTACCATTCCTTATTCAGTCCAGTTGATTTCTAAAGCTTTATGCACATTTCTAGAAAGTACTAAATTCAGTCACAGTTCCCATGGAAGTAACTTGACTTGATTCAACTTCATTGAAATATCAGACTGTTGAACTCGAGCCATTAGCTCTCTATAAATCATGTTTTATCCTGTGTTTGTGCAATGTCAAGCAGAAAGGGGTGTTGCACCATCAGTAAGATTCCTCAGTGTCACCTCAATGCCAATAATAAATAATAAATATTGCAGAGCAAAGTTTCAAAGGTATACACAGGATTTAGGTCCATTGGCTGTCCACAGATGTGGAACATATAGCTCTCATTAGTGCCCTTGAACATTTGCCCAAAATCTTATCTTAATAGATTGCTAATAGTGGTGAAAACTTACCAGAGTCTGGGGAGAGGCGGTGGAACTGATCGCGATGAAAGTGAAACCATGGTGTCTGGAGCCGCTGTGGACAAAAAAACCCCAAAAAAACCTACAATGGAGCCAGGAGGAGCTGGGAACAGTTCCCGTGTCTGCCTGGGTGCACTTTATGAAAGCATGCTGAGGGCGATTGGCTGGGTGGGCGCTAGGCACCAAGAGAAAAGGTCCCACTGGAAGGAAGCCGGGGGGACCAGAAAGAGCATCCCTGGCTGGCCCAGAGGGGCCAGAGAACCCAGGCAACACTGGGAAGGAAGCTTGGTGGATCCCTCAGGAAGGGAGCATCAAGAGAACGCTGGGCTAGCAAGGGCCCAAGGAGTCATTTACGGAGCCAGAGTGGGCTCAGGGCGACAGCTGCAGCAACTGGGACACCAGTGAATACAGCAAGGACAGGACCCTGACCCAGATGACAGGCAACAGGTACCGAACTTGGGGAGCAGATGACACATCAAGGAGGGCTGGAGCCTGGGGAGACTCTGGCTCCACATAAGCTGAGAACAGAGGGGGGCCGCAGGGATGAGTATCATCAACGACCACATCCCCAAAGAAACCGAGCAGTAGGGAGGGCCCAAGCATCAGCCCTGATGGACAACATCACGGCTGGCGTTAGGTGGCATGTAAGGGAGGTGAAGCCCCGAGAAGAAACGACCGCAAGGACGGCCAATGGGAAGTACCAGGGGAAGCAGGACCAGACATCGTCCTCCCAATAGGAACCTACTTATCATCAAAGACATGGCAGGAAAGACCCCTGGGGAGCTGACTCAAGGCCGCTACCCATAGCCTGGCTGTGCTGCCCAAGAAGCCACAGTGAGGTCTGTGAAGAACCCAGACACGCGACGCTCGGGGGAGAGGCATGGGAGGTTACATAAATGCATATAAATATAAAGGCTGAAACAGTGTTAACACATTGGATTGCACTTAATTTGTTGCAGTAGGACAACCTTTCTATCTTAGTTTTAAAATCCCAGAAAATGTCTGTGAAGACCACTTATATCAGTCTGTAAAAACTAAAAACTCTCTACAACATTAAATATTACCTGAGAGGGACAGGCTAGCTCCAGATAGTCTGGCTTGCCCTGAAATGGTCACAGGATCATGGACCATTTCAAAACATGAACCATCAGGGCCAGAAATGAATGCCAGCTGCCACTGATGATTTGGGAGCCGCAGCAGCAATGACAACCAAAGGTTCAAATTCTCTCCAACCTTAATCTCAATTGCATCTCAATCCCCGAATAGTTGCTTAAACTAGTGAGAATAAAGGATACCCTATAGGGACAAGGAGCAGAAACAAGGATGACTGCACATTCCAGCTTTGGTTGTATCCAGTACAAATTCTTTCAGATGCAATAAAATTCTTTCAATGCTAATCCTGAGGCAAAAATCAGGAGAAAAATCTACATTGATTCCTGGGTAGCAACTGTGTCAACCATTTAAATGAATGCACCTGTTCTGAGGGTGGTTCAACTGCCTGCAAAGCCACCATTTTCTCCATCTATTTCCCACCTTCCAGCTCATAACCACCACTATTTCCCACCTTCCAGCTCATACCTTCATTCACAAATATCAAGATCTAGCTCACAAGCAACTGCACTTGATGAATTTGAATAAGGAATTAGGAGAATAGTGGCTTCATTTCAGTGCTGAATTGAGTAAAGGCAAAGGAAGAGAAAGGTGGCTATCTTTTTCCCTAAAATGGAGGAAAGCCAATTTTTGCCTGTTCTTGGAAAGCAGCACCCAGGCTTGTGACTCATCTAGTTCAACTCTAAATTCTAAAACTGCCTCCCAAATCACTGACATTTCCTATGCCATGTATTTGTTTTTCTTCATTCTGCTCTTTGTTTTCTCTGCCAAACTACACTTACAAACAGTTTCATTTTTATTGATACAAGCTTTTTTCTTAGAATAACTGGTGTCTCCTTTTACAACTGAATGATCTGCTTACAAATAAGTCTTAAGAGTTACAAGATACATAATGTATCACATTTTAGATCAATTACTGACAGAAATACAACTTACCGGGTTTTTTGGATATATCTTCTCTTATATATGGATGGAACAGCACCATAAGGACAGAGGAAAAGGGAGAGGAAAAGAAGGCATGATTACCTGCATGGCTATGGATCTGCCCCACCTCAGCCTTATAACGCTCCTCAGGCCTCGTCTAAAACAGAAAATTATAACTTCAAACACATATTTCCTTTCCCATGTTTCCCCTGTTACCCCTCCTAATTCAATGCAGGACTAAGTCATATGTCCATGCCTCAGGCTCAGGAAACAGAACAAGAGAACCAGACCAATTAAAATACAAAAGGAGGGAAAGAATATGCTCCTGCCTTGCCTCAGTGTTTCTTTGTGAAACTCAGTCTCTTGGTTGCATGTACTTGCTATGTCTCAATTTAAAGAGTAAGCTTTTCCAGGCAGAGACAGTCTCTTCATTATGGCTTAGTACACTGCTTTCTAGCAGAGTGGGGGCCTGATCAGAGTGGGGGCCTACTGGGTATGATTGGGAACAATAACTACTACAGTAAGATGCATAAGAAGAAGCAATATAGAAAATCCCATAGGCCAACAGGCTGAGGCATAAGAAATGGTGACACTAGATGGTGCATGCAATTCATTGTGAGACAGGCCAAAGCCGGAGCTGAGTCACCATCTGCCCTGGAGTGGTAGTCAAATCCAAGACAAGGCTTTATCCCCACAAGCTGATTGCCCAGGGTTGGGGGAGGACAACACTCATTTTTGATTCCAGTAAATGCAGTATGTGTTGTATGTTATGTCCTGATTTCTGTGTGTAATTTTTTCTTACCATGCTGTATCTGATTATGAAATATATTCTTATTTTAATCTCTATATTGTGTTATTTGCTGACAGTGGGCACATCTACACAAGACACTTACTGTTCCCTAACTAGCTCTACAGTAAAGTGTCACTAGTTTACCCATGGGGAGCAATTAGGCAGGAGTAAACCAATAATTCCACCATAGATTGGTACTGCCAGATATGAGTACTATCCTACAGCGGAGTTATTTACTTCACTGCAACACACACGGAGACACTGATGGGGTTGGCTGTGCTCCAGGTGAGCTGCCAGTGTGGAGCTGCCTTCTGGATAGCCCTGCACTGAAACACCCAGCCAACCCCTCCGCAGCACACTGAGCTGGGTCAAAGCAGACCCCCAGAGCCCCCTGCCAGCCAGGGTGCACCACACCAGCTCAATGTGCTGCGGTCCTAGGCACACATGTAAATGCTGCACCCAGGAGCAACAAACTCCAGTGCAAACTGTGCTGGAGTTTATTGTGTCACATTAATAGTCACATGTAGACACATCCAGGATGTATGAACTTGGCCAGAGGCTAGTTAAAAAGAATTCCATATGGATCTGTATCCAAGAAAGGACTTTTGACACTTCACTGAAGGACCATTGCTGTGAAGCCATTATAGGACAATTTAGACAACTCTGATTCCCCTCAGCTGCTGACCTAACACCATGGAGAATGGATTTTCTAAACAGCCTTGGAAAATGGCAAAAGCATAGGGTCGCAAACAAGCAGGGAACAATCCACCATAAGAAGGCATCTCAAAGTAAATAAAAATATAATAAAAGCTTAGAATTTGAGATCCACAGTTTAAATCAGATAGACAAGTCCCTCTAGGAGAATGCAAGCATTTTCTTCCTGCCACTCAGATTCCCCAATGACCTGAAAGCTACATTAAATAACATTAAGCAAAATAAAAGTACTTCTGAAAGCTAGGGATGTAAATCATCTCCTGAGTTCTAACCAATTGCACCCTAGAGGAAGCATCCTTCAGAAGGCAGAATTGTCAGGAATTACTTTACATTGCCAATAAATCAAGCCAAAAGTGGCTGTTCTGAAAAGCATCACATCCAAGGAAATCTCTAAAGAAAAATGTTGATAGAGAGAGAAATATCTCTGGACATCAATGAAGAACCTATTTAGGAAGAGAACTCCCAACTGCTGAAAACAGATAGAGGATTTTAACCTTGAATTATACATGTATAGAGGGTCAAGTGCTAGGGAAGCAAAGCCATCCCCCGACATCCATCTTGCTTGCCCCCTCTGGCCTCTTAAGATCCCACCCTGTTGTCTTACCTTGATGCTATGATTGGACAGGGAGGCTACCTCTAGAGGCCAGAGGGATTTGGAGTGTTAGGTCCTTATATGGACCTTACCCACTTCAGTCCAACTGAGCCTTTCCATCTGAGGTCCACTAGCTTAGAGCCATAAGCTCCTGGGCCCCAGTTCCAGCCCACCTTTGCAGGCGCTGGGCCCCTCAACCCCTGGACTCACCCATGTGGGCTCTGGCCCCCTTGGCCCCTCGTCTCCCTCTCACGGGCTCTGAGCTTGTGCCCCCAGTCTTTTCTCTCCAACACCACAGTCCTACTAACAGCAGCATTAGACCCTTTGAAAGGTCTAGGACCTGGGAGTGCCCTTGGCACCCTTCTTGGTGGCCTCCTTCATCGCTATACCAGCAACCCCATCCTCCAGTATTTAAACACAAATGAAAAGATCTGAGCATCTGCTCTCAAACAAAAGGTTCCTCATCCTGGGTTAACACCATATGGTGACAAAACTACCGCGCAAGGCCCCCAAATAATTCCCTTTAGCTGCCTGGTGGTACAGAAGCTTTCTTGCAGCCTGGAGTCCTTCTTTGTCCAGTCAGGCCCCAGAGCTCTGCTTCCTGCAGGTTTCAGGGCCAGACTGCCTGCCTTGCTTCAGGTCTCTCTCTGGGTAACCTGACTCACTATTTCTGCCTGTCAATCACTGGCCACAATGGGGGCAGGCAGCCTTTTTATTCAAGGGCCCTCTGCCACTATCAGTTTGCTCAGCTGATACTTGGCTCCTTCTCTCCTTCAGTAATGGAATAGGGGCTTATTAAAATATGTAACATGTAGACAAATACCTGACACTGTTACAATGAATATAAAATTATCAGAGCACCCTCAAAAATATACACACCAAAAAAACCCAAAAAAACAAGATTAACTGCATTTTAAACTGGTGAAAAAATGTTCCTCTTATCCATTAAACATTAGCCTGAAATAGAAGTCCAGAGGCTACAGAACTTATATTTTGCAAGAATGTCATTCAAGATAGGTTACACTAATTTTAAGCAAGTAAAAGTCTTCCAGAAATTCATAAGAGTTCCTCTCCCCATAGTTAAGCTACAGACCTTGGCAACTTGTCTAATTTAGGAATTTAAGGAAAATTCTCAAAAAAGCACTCCTGACAGGTCTGTCCAATGAAATATAAATACTGTATGAGTCATCCCCAAACATGGCATGTGGAAGCTCAGATAATGGTGAATGAATCAGATCCCTAAGTGGCAGTATATACATACAGGACACAAATGAGCCAAAAGGAAAATCCCTATGGTATTCTGGAGTTTAGCTCAAAAAAGGAAGTAAAAAACTGTTGATGAGTTAATGAAAGAAATAGGTTTGTGAGTGTTAGTTGTGAAAGCAATAGATTGCAGTTGATTGAGTGGAACTCAAAAATCTACAGCCACAAAGGTGGCAGCAACTTCAACAAGGATCACCAAATACCCTCAAAGTTAAATGAGGGAAAGAAACTGAATGCTTATGGAGTGCCTCGTGATTTCACACTGGACTCAAGGAACCAATGGAAATTACTATTAGCACAATGAAAACAGTACTATTCTAAATAATAATAGCATTTTAGCAGAACTGTGCTACAGCCTGGGCATGTCTACATGAGATGCTTTACTGCATAGTAGACCATACTATTGAACAGTAAGCATCACTGTCTACACACACAGATGCTTATTGTGCAGTAATCTGGTCTACTCCAGACTGCAGAGTAGTTACTGTACAGTAACAGATGTGTAGACATTGACAAGGAGCAAATTTGCTCCCAGTCAGCCCCACCACCAGACAGTTACCCTCAGGGTAGCCCCAAGACCACAGGGCTGGGAGTTTCTTGAGCACCAGGACTGGGGCGGCTCTTTGCCTGCCCCATCACCTGGCCCTTAAAAGTCTGTGGGGACACTGGGGCCCTGAGCCACCTGTAACCAGCCTCTGGCCACTGGGCCATGCAGCAGAGGCCCCTAGCCAAGTGCAGCAGCCTGCCCAGATCCCACCACTGGTCCCTGGACCAGCATTGCCACCTGCCTACCTGTCCCATGCAATGCCCCTCTGCTGAGTGCTGCAGGCACCTGCTCAGGCCCAGCAACATCCAAACTATCATGGGGAGACCCTAGAGGCCATCAAGAGAGCCACACTGAAGTTGTCCCCAATGCTACATGCAGCCTCCTGGAACCACAGTTGGTCCCAGGAAGAGACCACAGACCTTGTGGCACTGTGGGGGAGAAGCTGAGGTCCTCATCCGGTTGTCCCAGAGTGGACACTCCAATGCATAGGTCTATAAGGACCAGTCAAGCTGCATGCAGCAGTGCAGGAATGGCCAGTGCTGCATAAAGGTCAAGGTCTTGCAGGCACAGTGAGTCAATGTCACTGACCACAACCATTGGTCTTGGGCTGCCTGCAAGTCCATGCCCTTTATGTGGAAGCTGGACCACATCCTTGTGCCCCAGGACCCTGGCCAGAGCTATGCTGTAGTGTCCAGCATGGGTGGCCTGTCTGAGCCTCTGCTGCAGCCTGGCAGCCACAATGAGGTGTCAGTAGGGAAGTGTCCCTCAGGATTCCAGGAGCCTGTCCCACCATGGTCCTCACCCCTGGCCTCATCCAGCAGCTCCTGGAGCCCAACCAGTGCCTGCCCTGCCAGCTCCTGATGCACAGCTCCACCCTGGAGGCCAGCCCAGCCATGGCATCAGCAGCCCTCAGCAGCTCCAGCTCCTCCCTGGAGGGGGCCTCTGCCCAGGTAGCGCATCACTGCACCCCAAGACTGTCAGGAGCTGCATGTCCTCACCACCAGTAGGGATGAACTCAGGGCATTGGGCATGCCTGCCACACCCACACAGGAAGCCCCACACTGGGGGGAGGGCCATTCCCACCCCTGCCCGTGCCCCTGCTCCCCACCTGGTCCAGCCTGGCCACACTCCCCCTGGCCTCCAGAGTTACATCCCCCTCCCCCACCACACCCAAAGCACACAGGGAGGCGGGAGGGAGTGCAAAATTTTATTAAGCAGCCTGTGCCCCCGCAGTTAGACAGGCATGGGCCTATCTCAAGCAAAGGAACATGTTGATGCTGGCAGTGATGTCATCCTCAGTTGAGGGGGGGCAGGGACATGGAATGCTGTCACAGGTAGCCCTCCAGATCATGGCAAACATTGTGGGGCAGTGTGGGCTCAGGGTCCTGGCCCAGGCTTTCAGGTGTGCCTGAGGCATCATGGAAAGCAGCAGCAGCAAAATGTAGTGGATCAGGCACCCCTCGGTCCACACAAACAGCTCCTCACACTGCATCTGGATACTCTCAGCAGGGACACACTTAGGGCACAGGACCAGCATGAAGGGAAGCTGGCCCTGGGTCACCCCTTCAGAGAGGGCCCCTGGGGAGAGGGAGAGGGTCCCAGTCAGCCAGGAGCCCTGAGCCCCCAGAGCCTGAGTACCATGGCCCTGGCAGCAGTGAAGGTCACAGCCTGGCCTGCAGGAAGAGAAGGGGCTGGGGGAGTGGGTCTGGAGCCATGGCAGCAGGTGCTGCCAGAAGCCAGGCCCATCCCAGCCTGGTAAGGGGATGGGGAAGGCAGGCTGCCCATGGTCAGCACGCAGCAGACCACTGGCCCCCATGGAGTGAGCAGGGAAGGGGAGCTTGGCCAGCGGCCACCTGTGCCAGGGCCTGCCCAGCTAACTTACCCTGAACGTAAATGGGGGTCTGTGTTTGTGGAGGGGAATAAAGTGCTTTTCTGAGAAACGTCCTCAGAGAGTGCGGTGGTGGGGGTTGCAGTGGGGCTGAGGTCCGTGGACAGCCATCCAGGTGGCCTACAGTGGGGAGTGTAGGAGGAGGTAGTCAGCCAGTGCCTCTTGCACAGGGTGCCTGGGCCCCCACTGCTAGGTGTACAGATCACCCTGGGCCTCAGTGAGGGGGGACCCATCGCTGCCACTGCAACTGCAGCTAGCACTCCCAGTGCCAGGCATTCTCTGCCCACTATGCCTCCTCCACCCAGGCCTCACAGAAGAGCTCCCCCAGGTCTTCAAGATGTTATGCAGCCCACAGACTGCGATGATGACCCAGGGGATGTTGACCTCTGCAGCCTCAAAGTGTGTGGTGAGGGTGCAGTATCCTTTTGGGCAGGTGAAGTCAACCAGTGTGCAGGTCCAGCCCAGGCACCTGTTGGTGGAGGTCCAGCTGACCAGTTTACGGCCAGGGGAGGAGCAGGTAGGCAGAGTCCCTGATGAGAAGGGGTGGGACTGCCACCTCAACCAGCTGGAGGTCCAGCAACCCTGGTATGAAGTGCCTGCTCTCCCTTAGGGATGGCAGGGTGAAGCTGAGGATGACATGGGCATTGTAGGGCATTGCCCACTCAGCCAGCACTCACGTTGGTGAAGGAACCCAATGGTTTATGATGACCTAGAGCACGACAAGAGTGAAAGCCGCAGCCCTACCAGCTGTAATAGCGGTGGTCACCATGGGGTGGGCAGGTGACAAGGATGTGGGTCCCATCCAGGACCCAGTGCACCCAGGGGAAACCCAGGGTGCAGAACCCCACCACCACCTCCAGGGGGATCACGTACCCAGAGCATGATATGCCCCAGCATGTCCTGGAGGGCACCATACACCTCCAGGACAGCCTCCCCAGTGATCACCTTGCCCACGCTGAAGAGATGGCCAGCACAGGCTGGCAGGCATGGCCAGCTTAAGCAGGGCAATGGCCAGCCAGGTCTTCACAGAAAGAGGCCACCACACTGTCCTGGAAGGTGGTTCAGGTCATCCAGAATGACTCCAGCCACTGCTCATCATCCCAGGTACTCTGGATGATATGCAGTCACTAGTCCTGGATGGCTGGGCAGGCCCACAGGCAGCAGAGCTAGAGACCCAGGAGTACATGAACAGCACTGGTGGTGGTGTCCAGGTATGTGTCATCGGCATCCCTGCTGGGGTCTGAGTGGCAGCATGGGGTCTGGGTGGCAAAGCATGGTGCCAAGGAGCCTGAGTTGCCGCAATGAGCCTGGTCAGACAGCCGTGCCACAGGGGGAGTGGGGTCGGTCTCCAGGGCCAAGATTGACCTAGGCCAGGTGGTGGTCACCATGGCGGTGAAGCAGCACAGCTATTATGTCCAGCAGGAGCCTTTTGCAGTGGGTATTGCTCCCGTGACCTGGGGGTGAAGCAGCTATTGCACAATGGGCACAGACTCTGGCAACAGTTGCAGAGGGCTGTGCCAGCATACTGCAGGCTGCTCCAGCCCAGGAACACAGGTGGCCAGGGAACAGCACACAGAGCTGGCTTTTAAAGATGGGCCCCAGTCACAGGCAGGTGTGGCTGTAGCCTCCAGCTCCCCCTGGCTGCTGCAGGGGGCTGGTGCAGGGCTGGAGTGGGCAGGAACAAACTACTACCAGGAGCAGCAAATCTGCTCCCAAATGCCTGCACATGTAGATGTCTGCCCAGAATGGGTTTACTCAGCTGTAAATTACTGCAGAGTAATGGCATCTAACACCATTTGCACACATAGACACACCCAGTACAACATCACTGTCTACATGTGTGATGCTATAGGCAGAAGTAAACTAATTAACTCAAGCATAGAATAGAACTGTCAGACACAAGTACTATCCTACAGCAGAGTTATTTACTCCACCACAGTGCACATGTAGACATTGATGAGGCTGGCTGGGGCATGAGGGTGCTTCAGTGTGGGGGCTGCCTGTCAGCTAGCCCTTCACTGAAGCACCCTCATGTCCCAACCAGCCCCCACACAACACTTTGAGCCAGCAATATGCTGCAGTCCTTGGCACACATGTAAATGTGGGACCCAGGGCAATAAACTCTAGCATGAACTGCACTGAAGTTTATTCAACCACATTAATTTCACCTCCCCTAAGCTCCAAATGAATGATTTCCTGGATGTGAACCCTCAGAAAGATCCTACCAAAACTGTGTTAACCCCTCTTAGAACTCGTTTTTTCCCTAGTAGTATTGGTTACAGAAGGCAAACTGCATTACCTAAGTCAAAATATATGCAGAGACACATACATGTATACATAAATTTAAATATATGAAAATGCATACACAAAGTTTAGCTACATGTGAATATATGCTCATGTATGCATGCTTAATAAAATAACTTTTAACTTCAAAATGTTAGACACAAAAGTCAGGCTGGAAGTAAGCTAACCTGTAAAAGGGACAAAAGCATCACAATTTATGTTTTTAAATTTGCTTTGATTGCATTGCCACAGCCAGTGTACAGAAAGCCAACAGTAGCCTTCCCAATCTTCTTCCTGTGAATACTGTGATGACATTAACTCTTGTTGCAAACAGTAGCACAGATACGAATCATCGTGCTATGATTTTGTTTTCTACTAAAGACACTGACACAATTATCTCTTCTGAGAGAAGAGCCACATTTTTTATTCCTTCATTTACTTCTTCCCTAGGGCCTAAGCCTGCTGCCATTGAAGTCTTTGCAAAACTGCCATTGGTACAGAGCCATATTAGCAGAGGAATTGTGTATGCACAAAGCTTTATGTGTTGCTATTTTAAATTTTACACATTAACTAGTCTCTTATTCCATAAGCAGTGCTGTCAAAAAAGCTATACTGCTTGTAAAGTATGACAGTATCCCAGGCAATTAATGATTGCTGTAGCTCTTCTCTGATCCTTTCCAATTTGTTAGCATCCTTTTTAAAGTCTGGACATCTTAACTGGACACAGTATTCCAATATCTGATTGATCTTCTCCATGCCCCATTGTAGAAATAATATTATCTCACTATTTCTACTTGATAGTCACCTGATTATTTATCAAAAATTTGAGATTGTGTTAGCCATTTTTAGCATTGCATTTGACAGAGAGCAAGGAAAGTCACCTCAGAAGAAAGATGTGAATACAAGTGAAAAGTCAGAAATGGAAAGAAAAGACAAATATGTTCCACTATGCTATCACCTTTTCTTTTCCCAATGTTATGTTAGTCCATCTCTTCAGTTACTCTATTTGCTTTGGAGCACTGCTCACATGCTTTTTATTTAACCCTTTGTATGCTGTTCTCCTAAGCATTCAATGAAGCATTCAATTTGGAAAAATGGCAGCAACTTTTTCTAATAATGCTGATAATTCCTCCTCTCCATATTGAAGCAGGCCTTTTCTTCCTCTCTGATTAGAATATCTGGTCACATAGAATGTCTGCTTCTAGATTGCATGTACTGCTCACTAAATCCTATTCCTTGCTTTCTCTCCCTTTCTATCACTCTCTCAACTCATTCTTAGGATAGTCTGGCCTTCTGAAATCTCTCTCACATCAGTACCTTTTCACAAATCCTGGGAACTTCCTTAGAGATACATCTCTCTTTCCAAATTCCTTTTATTCTCTATTATAGATTCTTTACAATTCATGGTATCAGCCATTTCTTTTTTAACTCATTGTACCTTTTCTTCAGTTTTTCCTACTCTTCTCTTTATCTTTCCTCTACTTCCTCTTTAAACACTTAGGTTTTCAAAATTAACATTGGTCTCTGTGTGTGGGTTGCCCTGGATAGGGTTCCTTTTTATCTCTGTTGTATGCCTGCACCTTTTTTTCCATTAATCTTCCAAACCCATAAATTATTGCAGAACATATTTCTATTTTCTTCTCACTGCTTCCAGCCACAGAGAATTCACACTGACTTTAGACTTACTGCTTAAAACTGTCCAAAACTTTTATCATTCTCTGCTTGCTCTCTTAGTTTTGAGAAAAGCTCTTACTATTTTAGGATCATGTTTTGACCTCTGATCTGTAACTCCTCTTGTCTTCAGTGGAAGTCTGTATACACATCTAAGGACAGAGTTTACATGTTGGGTGTAAATATTTCACAAGTGACACAGTGTTCTGTCTTCCTCTATTATTTAATGGAGACTATCAGATATTTTGTGCCACTATTTAAGACCTAGAGACCCAGCCATACCACATAAGGTATGGGGAAATTCTTACAAACTGTTGTAAGAGTGGGATGAGGGTGGTGGTTCTCCCTTACAATATAATCAGCAAAGCAATGTATGTTCAGCAACCCCTGGAGCACCATTCCTCTACCCAATCAGCAATTAAACCATACTACAAATAACACAGTGGGGGGACCATAAGCGCTGTAAGAGGAAAAGTAATCATCCCTGTGAAACCACAGTACAATTAACAGAAGACTCAGCTACTCTCAGTATCACTAGAAGAAAGTACATGGCGTCAAAAGGTGTGTACAGCCATTCACCACACCTGATCTACGTTCACACAGCTTAATATAAGCCATGTGAGCATAGACTGGGAGCAGCATGTGTAGCCAGTTGTTGTTCCTGGGAGCTGCATGGGAATACTAGTGTAAGTAATTCAGGTTGGAGGGAGGGATAGGCAAGGTTGGGGGTGGGGAGGGCAGGGTCTAGCAGGTGGAGTTTTTTGGGTTGGAAGGAAGGGTTTGCAAGGGGG
Source organism: Alligator sinensis (assembly GCF_000455745.1). Classification (NCBI taxonomy): domain Eukaryota; kingdom Metazoa; phylum Chordata; order Crocodylia; family Alligatoridae; genus Alligator; species Alligator sinensis. Next base: position 1,913,096 of record NW_005842007.1, read on the forward strand.
TTGCCCAGTCAGAGAGAGGGGGAGGGAGCTAAAAGTAACTCACTCAGGATTGGGGCAGTGGGAGTAGTGCAACCCCAGAATTAGAGCAAGCAACTGGGCTAAGCAACATATGTGTACAGGCATTCACAAGATTGGGTTAACTGTTTCTTAGACTGAGTTAAACTGATCTTCATCTTAGTCAGTACATCTACTCAAGTGAATTAACTTAGATCAGGTGAACCATTTTTTGGAAGACTTAATCCCTCTGCATGCCTGCACGGTTGGGCATTTGGAACACCTGTATGTACCCAAAGGAGTTCTACCAGTTCACATCAACTGAAGATCTGGCCTAAATCAAGCCCATTACGGCATGAAAAGACCCAGATCAGTGATTCTCAGCCAGGGTACCATAGCACCCTGGAATGCCTCGAGTTCCTTTCAGGGTGCCATGTCATGTGAGCACTATTACGTGCATAAACATGATTCACCAGATAAACCCAAAGTTTTTCAAATAGGAGTCCATGGTGTTAAAACACTTTGACCTGCTGTGGTCTTTCTGAGTGTTTTTCAGCAGAATAATTATGTTATTGTTTTTCTGTAGTCAAAGAAATGAGTGAGAACTAATAACTGGCATTTTCAGAGGGGTGCCTTTGAGTCTGAGGGGTTCCCTGGGTCTGAAAAGGTTAATAACTATTAACCTAGATCTCTGTTCGGCAAAGCACTAAGGCATATGGCTAATAGGGATATGTGAAGCTTTGGGTGCTGATTCGTTTCAGAGGAGATTCGGCCCAATCCGAATCTCCATTTCAGAGGAGATTCGGCAGCCGAACCTCTGAATCCAAATTGAATTAGGAGACCAATAAAAAAGTCTGAATCAATTTGAAGCCTTTTGAAATGATTCAGAGGAAGATACAGAGATTCAATGATTCAGACAGTCCCTGATCGCCGCTTCAGGGAGGTGGACCCAGGCTCCATGCCTGTAACTAGGGGGAAGGGTGGGGCTGAAGGAGGGGGAAGGAGGCCATGGGAGGACCCCCACCAGGCCCCATCCCTTGCCTGCTCCCCCAGCCCCTATGTGCACATCCCCCCGCCTGCTCTCCCAGCCCCATCAATGGCTTCCCTGCCTGGCCCCAGCTCTTTAAAAAAAAAAAGCAAAAAAGCCCCATGCTCACTGGCTCCTGCCAGTCTGGGGGGTAGGGGGTGATCCCCACTGCCCCCCCACCACCCTGCAATGTGTGGGGGGCTCTATCGTGAGCCCCCATCCCCCGCCTGCTCTCCCAGCACTGTCAATGGCTGTTCCGCCCAGCTCCAGCATCCCTGCTCTTTAGGGGGAAAAGAAAAAAAAGCTGCACACTCTCAGGTTTCTGCAGCGGCCATCAGGGCTTCTGGGGGCTTGTGGCAGAGCCCACCATGCAGCACAGGGTAGTGGGGTGCAGCAGGGATCATCCCCCCACCTGGCAGGAGCCAGTGAGTTGTGGGGCATTTTTTAAAGGGGCAGGACACTGGGACCAGGTAGGGCAGCCATTGATAGAGCTGGGAGAGCAGGTGGAGGGTGGGGCCTGTTTGATTCGGAGATTCAGCTGATTTGGCGGCAGCTGAATCAGATTTGGCCGAATCGATTCAGGATGGTGATTTGAAGCACCAAATCAAATCACTGTCTCCGGAATCAGCCAAATCCAAATCTGAAGCAAATTGTAGCCACTTCACATACGCCTAATGGCTAACTTCAGGCACTTGCTGGCATCCAATGAAACATAGGCATATGCTTATATGCTGTGATGAGGGACTTAAGATACCAGCTTCATTTTAAACATGCACCCAATGGTTCTGCTGAATTAGGGCCTTATGCTGTCACATTCTGGATAAAGAATATTTCTACCTCCAGTGAAATAGTATATTATCTGACCTCAAATGTTTCAAAGCCGAGACCATCTGCATCAATTTCTGGGAAAGAGAACTCCAGGGAAAGAATGTGCTAGCTAAAAACATTCAGTTCCTAGTATGCACTGCCCAAGAGCTCTCCAGAGAGACAAGGAACTATTATTATTATTATCCAGTTTAGAAATTGCTTTAATATTAAATTATGTTATTCCTTAAGAGGAAAATATTGCTTTACATAAATTATTAATATAAAATAAAGGACAAGCATTATAACATGTGAAAGAATGTTGCATATGAACATTCTTTGAAAATAAGAGCACTAAATTACACTTTATTTTATTAGCTAACTATGTACAAAGCAGTTTTTATAACAATGATATATGGAATTAATACACTTCCGCAAGCTTAGATTAATTCTGTGCTGAATCAGTAAGGTACTTTTTACTATTCACTTGTAGCAACTGAACTGCCAGTTTCCTTAATATGGAAGTAATTAATAGCTATCTGATTATTTCATATATGGGGAAATGTCACATTTAAACAAGAATTTTTTTTATATATAATAAGTTTATTTCTAGGTATTTCATGTTTTGAGGCAGTTTTACTAGACATTTCTAAAAGCATTGTTCTCATAAAAAAAACTGTAGATTTGCACTAGCAATCATCACTTAATCTTAAACGCTGTTTACTCTTGGGGTGATATAAGTATTGTGTTTGTCAAACAACATGGTTTCAAGATTATTTCTCTTTACATTGGACTTTTGCAGCTCAAAATATCCATCCATTGCAGTGACAGGATGAACAGTCTTAGAACAAGCTTAACCTTTAGGATGTCTGATAAATGTGAGTTCAGTTCAATTATTACTTGTGATACTGCAAAGAGACTGGAAATGCAGGTTGTCTTCAGATGTGAACAATAAAATAAACTATATAAATTGCCATATTATGCTGGCTTTGTATGTCTTTAGTGAGCAAGTCAGGAGCTTTTACATAAGACTCAAAAAGGAAAATATTTAATATATAAAGGCTTATGTTGGCTTCTACATGTAGCCACATTTCAGAAAATATTAGGTGTTGTCCAAATATTAGTTAAATATAGGAAAGATATATCTATATTCTCCAAGCAAAGCTAATATAATGGTTAAAGCTGGAAGACATATCATATAGGGCTAAATGATCATTAAAATGATTAGATGATAAATTTTCAATTATAGAAAGTCTATTTAATTTAAGGACAGTCTGTCAAAATCACCCCTGCCCTAATGCACCCTGAGCTCTTTTGAAAATCCATCATAAATCACTAGCCAGTGTCTGAGACATACTGATCTCTTTGGTTGCATCAGAAATTCACTGACAAAAATGCCTAATGTTCTTTTCTAAGAACATATATAGCCATTTTGATAGTTTAATTTTCAGAGTACCAAAGGGCATGGTTCCTTATGTCTATTCTCATCTTAATTTCTTATTTTTCCTAATCCATATTCTCACCCCATTTTATTGGGATTTTTTCATCCTTTAATTTCTAAAATAAAAATGCCATATTCCATCCAGAGGAATGGTATATATACATCACAAGAAGACAAACAGGAATGAATGGAAAACAATTCCCTAGGTGACTAAATTGAGCTTTTTCTCTAATGATTTCTCTCGCTTCCTGCATAGGAAACTATTTGTTTTGCTACTTAAATGAGAAGAAGAGCAATTTCCACTCCAATTTGAGGCCAAGGTGTGAGACTGCCTCCACAGAACAAGCCAACCTTTGTTACATGTGACTAAATAAGATAATTTTATTTTCTGTGTCGCAGTCAGTTATTATTAAATCCTACCGAAGAAGAGAGAGGAAGAGACCTATGCAGGCAAAATGGAAATCAAGAGGCCCGGTCATGAGTAAGTGAACTCTGTTAAAATTAGATTGTTGTTCCATGACTCTGTGAAATGAGTTAGATGATCACAGCCCATTTCCCAGCAGACCAACTGTCTACATCACTAAAACCACCAACACAATTGAAACTAATTGATGCCCTTACTTGCAGTCTCAACGGAATGGCCATGATTTTAATAGATATAGCATATGCACTATGTTTTCATCCCTATGGTACTTCCAGGGTTATGGTTAAGTCTGCATTGCCACTGCCTCATCTGTAGATAAATTCAGTCTCCAGGGCAGCCAGTCAGTTCCCTGCCACAAGCAGAAATGTATGGTTATAGCTCATTAGAATTCAGACATGCTCCAAGCAGTGAAAATCACAGCATCATACCCATACCTTGAATGTGAAGGATCAACACTACATGGGCTCCCTTGGCTGTGGTAAGGACATCAGGAACAAAACATACAAGACACCCCAAAATTCCTTTTCTTCAAAGTACTTACACCAAGTCAACATAGCCCCCAAAATGAGTGGCACTGATTTTGAAGGCTAAATAGTCAGAGTAGCCAGAAGATGCACTGATTTACACTATCTACTAAAAAGGGTTCCAGAAAATCGTCTATAAAAAACTAAACTGAACTCCTTATGTCAGTGGGCCAGGCTAACATGAGGAAGTGGCTCCTGCTACAGACTCAAAGTTATCTCAGGAAGACAAGGAGAAACAGTCCGGTAGTGTGAAATGTGGCAGGGGTCAGTGAACCACGTACGTGACAGACAGGAAAGTATGCTTGTATTCCGTTTTCTGTTTTGACACAAAATCCTATGCAACCTTAGCCAAATCACTTCCTGTCTTAGATTCCCCTTGCACAAAATGGGATTAATATTTACCTCAAATGGGGTTGTGACTGCTAATCTGTTAATATTTACCAAGCAGGGCATATGGACATTCAACAAGATTCACAGTACAGAACTTAAGTAGTCAGACCAAGCAGCTCCCACGCCATAATCTTCTTCAGATAACTGTCTCATGCAACAAGAGTTGACAAGTATGAATGGATGCCAGCACAAAGACCCTGGCCTCAAGAGGCTGAGGAGTGAAGATCATGCTGTATACATGTTTTATACATTCTCTTCTGCTTGCTTGCACTCCCCATGCTGACCGTTTTACTGGCTTCCCAAGAATGATAGTTTAGGCATAATCAGTGTGGATATATTGATCATGAGTCAGTGAAACATTTTGCAGGCCAATACAAAACTGCTGAGCTTGGTTATGCACAGGTATATGTGTAACAAACTATAAACCCCCTCCCCCTTCCTTTTTGTAATTATTTTTTTGAACTTCTACAGTGTCTTTTGTCTAAGACAGTGCTTCCCAAACTTTTCCTTAGCATGACCCAATTTATGGCCCCATCTCTTCAGCATTGGTCTTAACTCCCAGCTTAGATCCCTGTTTAGTGCAATCCTATCCACTGATGTTGTGACTCCATTTGGGGTCGCAACCCACAATTTGGGAACCACTGGTCTAAGGACTGAAAAACAATTTAAAATATTAACAATTTTCACGCACATTATTCCCCATGATGCAAGTTCTTAGGACCCAAGAGTAAGGGAAGTTCAAGGGAAGTAAAAGCTGCTAATTAGATCTTCATTTTTGCCTACCCCTGACCCTAGAAAGCAAATGCCAAAATCAGAAATAGAACCCAGATATCCAAACAGCTAGTCCCACAACCCAGCACACACAACTTCTTGCTGCTGCTTTATTTTATTTCTGGCTTAAATAGGATGGTGCTTTAAAACAGCCAAAACAATAGTTTCTCCATATTGTTCATTCCACAAATCTGACCATTCTAAACTTGACATCCCATGCGACATCCCAGGTGACTGGTAGAAGGAACATGGGGGGAGGGGCATGTGACCCCTCCCCCCCCCCGACAGCCCTGTCCCCATCACCAACACTGCCAGCAGCTTCTGCAGGTGCTCACCAGCCCTGTCCCCACTGCCAATGCCTCCAGAGGCTTCTGCGGGTGCTCACCAGCTCCGTCTTTGCTGCCAAAGCCTCCAGCAACTTCTGCAGGTGCTCACCAGCCCTGCCCCCACCGTCAACGCCAGCTTCTGGGGGTGCCCCCCCAGACTCAGGAGGTACCGGTCATCCATGGACTCAGACTTCTAGTTTATGCAGACGTATCAGATCTGCAGCCCTTGTTAGAAGATATACAAGGACCACATTTTTTGAAGTGCTTAGAGCACCCAGCTGTTCCCATTATGATGATTGTGGTCATATTTTCACTGCCCAACAAGCTGACCTCTTTTGAAATTCTAGCCTAGTTGTGACTACTACTAGCCTGAAAATCTGTCCTCTGGTATTTAAAAATCAAAACAATTTCATGGAAGCAAAGCTCAGCATAAATTCTGAAGTGATGCACTTTTGAGGATATGGAAAGATAAGTACCTATAGATTTTTCTTAAATTCACTCCCTGTTTGGCCTAACACAGAGGTGCTATGACATCAGTAAAGTTTCCAGAGTACTGGTATTAGATTGGTTTCTAATCTTCATGCACTTGGAAATTTTACAGTGGGGGAAGGGGGCAGGAGAACTAGAGGAGTTGGCAAAAACCCTTGGCATTTTGACAAGAAACTTACAAATTATTTTTGAATGAATCCATGCTATAAATGGAAAATTTGTCTTCTCTTATAATATTAGGACTTAACCTGATTTTGTTTTTTAGCTGGAGGCTTGTTTATTTGCCATGTAGCAAATGTAGACAGCGGCCTCTCAGTGGATATTTAGGTGTTGGACAAGAAATAAACAAGTACATCAGAAATACAGTTATGAATAGGTAGTGGCATGCTCCTACTTTTGGAGGGGGTTGCAGGAAAGTCATGACTGCTGATTTTTTTTTCCCTCGGGTGTCATTGAAAATAGAAAATCCTGAAAGCAACATCAACTTTATTGAGGATCTCTGTTTGTCTTCTGCAATGAAGGAAGAAAAACAGGGGAAAGACAACGGGACAGATTCATTGTTCACTTATTTTAATTTCTCTGTAGAGAAGTTATTTCCCTCTTCCACAGCTAACTCTCATGAAGATCAAAGAGGTTACTTACATAGCAACATCTCAACAGACAAGACTTTCACCTTCATCTAAAAACACCACAGCAAGGCATAGTAGGAACGCAAAGGATGTATTTACCTAATATTGTCACCAAATAATTGAAAACGTACTGCTGGGCTCATAGAACACTATTTCTTCAAGGTACATAGGAATTCCCACAGATTCCTATATTACTGCTGCTGCATCACAACACATGCGTGCAAAGATAAATACTTGCTACTTAAAGTTAAATATTAGGGGACCAATTAAGGTAAATATACTTCATACAATGGTTTATTTGCATGAAATCTGGATGACAGATTGTCATATCCTGGCAATACTTCCAGCCGTTGTACAAAGAACAAAGTCAACTTGCAGCTTTTCACAGCACCATGGTATTTCGTGTTAAATTACTGTAAATACAGTGTTGCTTATACCTATCTTTCACTTTGATTAAATTCCTTCCTGAGGGAAAATGCACTGAAGTTTAATTGCTCTTCTAAAGAAAACTATAAGAAAATGTGGCAAAAAACCTGATCAATTGTTTCAATTTAAAGCGAACCCAGTAAAATGATTAGGAAACAGGGTTATGTTCCTTTTGAATATGTAGTAATAAATAAATTAAATCACCCAGAACAAATAGCACCAGCTGCTTAGTAGATAAATATAGAAGCTTTGAAATTTAAAAAATAAACTACCTCAGACTAAAATAAAAAGAAGAAAATGCTGAAACAATAGGAGCAGTGAAACAGTGTCTCAGATTCAAAAGCCTTGTGTTCCCTATTTGTGTTGTACTGAGTCCATTTAATTTTCTCTCACTCTACTACACCCAATGCATACTAAGCATGGTAACCCACGTTATATTATGAAACATTTAAACTTGACAGTGCATGAGCTAAAATGTATTTTTATTTGATTCAGCCTTGAAAAATTCTACTCACCCAATAGTTCATTTTTCCTATTGGCAAGAGAAATATCATTTGTGTTTTTCATTATTGACCATCACAATCATAAAGGTTTAGAGGTTGAAGGGCAAATAGATTTTGAGGCTGGCCTAATAATTTTTGTGACAGTTTTGCAAACCTGATTCCAGGGTATAATTTTTGTCAAACTCAGCTCTGCTCATCCACTACATAATACTGCATAACATCAACTGGAAAACATGATGGATCAGCATCAGGATGCCATAAAAGGGTCACACATTCAGGGACTGATTCTGTCATCCTTAATTATTTTGAGCAAGGAATGCCATGGACTTCAACAGATGACTTGTATAAGTAGAATAGAATGCATGTCAAGAGGGCAGAATGCGCTTTTCAATCAGAAAAAAAACACTGAATACCCATCATTTACAGATTTGCTAATTCATTGGCATGTAAAATAAAGTAGCACCATTTACTCTAGGGTGCTTTATAGCCAGTGACCAGGTTCTGGTCTAAACACCACACTTTTTCTGTACATTGGCACAGGGTGGGTCTCTCCCCTTTTCAGGCAGATCTCCACAAGCAGGAACATGCATTTCCCCAAGGACAAACAGCAGTAGCACAGTATCTGCTACTGCTACTTGTCCCCGAGGAACACCCATGCACACGCACATGCACTCTGGCATGTGGCATGTTGCCCCAGGTGGTGTAGGGGAGGCTGTGGCCAGCACCTGGGCTGGCTCAGCAGCCTCTCCTGGGGTCCTGGGGCCTCCAGGGACTGCATCTGCAGCGATCCAGCAGCAGGGAGCCTGGCCAGCAGCTAGAGTGTGGCTCTGGCTGGCCAGACTCCAGTTTCAGGTGGTGCACACTGCCACCATCACGAGGGCACAGAAAAGAATTGGTGAGTATTTATTCACCAAGGTGCCCCCGGGGGTTACAAGAAATAATGGCCACAAGCTAGCAGAGAGCAGATTTAGATTGGACATTAGGAAGAACTTCTTCACAGTTCGAGTGGCCAAGGTCTGGAACGGGCTCCCAAGGCAGGTGGTGCTCTCCCCTACCCTGGGGGTCTTCAAGCGGAGGTTAGATAAGCATCTAGATGGGGTCATCTAAACCCAGCACTCTTCCCTGCATATGCAGGGGGTCGGACTCGATGATCTATAGAGGTCCCTTCCGACCCTAACATCTATGAATCTATGAACCATATGCACCACCCCACTTGTTTTAGGAAAAATAGCAATGAGGGGAATGACTGCATGTGTGGCATGTGCAGTGTGAGGAGCCACAAACAACTCTTCAGTGCCACTAATTGCACTTGCACGCTTATCTGGATGCACCCTTAAGGAACGTCCAGACAAGCGTGCATGTGCCTCTTGCAGCATCTCAAACCCCTTTGAGACGCTGTAAGGCGCATGTGCAGGAACAAAAGAATGTTCCCCGTGCTACAAATTTGCAGCACTGGGGCAAAATTAAAATCCTAGATATCCAGGGGTCAAAAAATACCACAGGGGAAAAAAGTGGGGCAGGGCATGGTCCCAGACTGTGCCCTAAGGCAACCAGAGGCTCGGATCCTCCATAGAGCCACTCTCGTAGCCTGCCAGAGCATCTCTATGGTTGGCCCTTTCCCTGGTGCTGAAACACGTTTCCTGTAGCAACCGGGACCTGCCTCTGCCACAGAGCACTGCTGCAGCCCGGCTTGGCATGGCATCATGTGGGGCCATGTGCTTTTGGGCAGCTCCAGGCTGTCACCCAGGGCTGCGTGCCACTCGTGGGGATTGCCTGCTGCGCCGGCCCAGGTCCTGCATGCACAGAAGCAGCCCAGCTGGACATCAGGGCAGACCTGGCACTAAACTTAGTGCCAGGTCGTGTCTACACGTGTTACTGTGCATTATCTAATCGTGACTAAATTTCATACCTGCACTTGCAGTTATCAAATTTAGTCATGATTAGCCATTTTTATTGCACAGTAAGAGTGCACATATGTAGACACGTGCCCTTACTGTGCAGTTGACTAGTCTCATAGTTTCTAGGGTTGGAAGAGACCTGAACAGATCATCAAGTCCGGCCCCCAAGTCCGACTAGGCTAAGGTGCATTAACACATCTCATGTAGATGCGTCCTCTGAAGAAGAAAGATCTGCACTGAAATACTAGCATAGGTTAAGTTTAGATGACCTGGTGAGTCCTGTCTATTTTATATTTTCCATCCATGCTACAATCAACTTAGAAAAATTAAGGCTACCCTAGTTTTCTCATGAAACTTTATGGTATTTTCCAGTGTCTGCCCAATTATTTGTGAACCCGTCTGTTGGCTTTTGGGAGTACTTTGGTTTATTCACTCTGAGTCCTGAAGGAGTACTATATTCACTTTCATGGCACAGACTTAAAGTATACTCTGAAAAAGAGCCAAAACATAGGATTTGGCACTAATAATAATATACATTCTTATCATGAAATCACTTTTCCCTTACATGCCTTCTCCTTCTTTAAGATTTCTTCCACTAATGAAATGTCATCTGAGTTACTTTGATAGTTAATTATCAGTGATATAATGTACAAAGATGAGATTAGGAATTGTTTGACTGTTGATACTGGTTGGGTAGTATCTGTAGATCTCTACTGAGTAAACAGCAGATAATCATTCACATCATAATTTCTGCAGGATTTCACAGATAGGATTATTTTTTCCCTTCTTGCCTACTCCCTACTAGTTTATTCAAACATGATACATCCCTATTGGAACAAATTCTTCTCATATTTAGTACTGTTGTCCTTATCTGTTTGTGACTGAAAATCACAAGAAACCTATTTCTAGATTCTAATGGTGTGATCTTGCTTTATGTTGTTTCTTTGTATTTGGTGCTTTAAGTACTTGTTCAAGTCAGGCCCTTCAGCATCCTCAATCTGTTTTATTCTTTATCTAACCCCCTCAGGATTTTAGCCCTAGGCTTTGCTTAAGCAAAAGCTTTGAAATACGATTATTTTGTGTCCTGCCCAAGTGATGGCAGGGGCTTTAGTGTGCAACAGGAAACACTGACTGAGATCCTAGTTTCATCAACAGCAAATTCCCACTGAATTCAACAGAGGCAAGATTTAAACCCAGCTCCTTTGGCTGCATACCAAAAGTGTGGCTATCTATAAGGGTTGACCAGGCTGTAGGCAGTCAATCTTTATAGCTCACACTAGGTTGGGATTTACCAAATTGGAAGAGAATGTCAGAGCCAGGTATCAGCCCTAAACCAACATGGCAAGCCTAGAGTCAAGATGAGGTCATTGTCAGGTCAGGCCATTGATCCAGACTGGGAAGTTCAAGACAGGAACAGAAGCAATCAGGAACAGACAGGAGAATTCAAGCCAGAAGTTCCAAGCCCAGAATCACAATCCAGGTTCAGAGGTTTACAGTCAGATTCAGGGCCCACCTTTTAGTGGGCCCAAGGCAAACAAACTTGTGGGCCCCTACTTAATACTGTATATTTATATTACTTTTTTCCCACTCAATAATTATAATATGTAAAACAAGCACAACTGCGCCCCTTCTTCACTTAAGACCCTAGGCACGTACCCAGTTTGCCCATGCATTAATCCGGCCCTGGTCAGATTTAGAAATTCCAAGAAGCCCAGACATACAACAGGGTGGCTCTCTGCTGTCTGGTCTGACCTTATATAGTCAGTGTAGGTGGGGCTTCTCTATGAGGGTTGATTCATCCTGATTACCTCCAGCTAGAAGGGAAGACCTGGGACCAGCTGGCCTAGGCTTCTTACATTTCCAAATAGAAATGAGAAGATACAGTCTTGTTAAGCAAAGACCCCAACAATAGGATTAATATTGCAAATTTGGGTATGCACACAACCTATATTTAAAGCAAGTATTCTTAATAAATTATAGAGGAACAAAAATATTTTAACAAATATGAAAGGTATATTCATTCCTTCATTCTCTGAATTGTTTAAAAGATCCTTCTTAATAAATTTCAAAATGGATCAACTGTAGGAAGCAAAAATGCATGATGATGACCTTTAACAGAATCTGGTGATTGCCTACTAATTTTATAAAGTATCAGATATGTTAAAATTGATTTTAACATGTAGTGACATTCTCATCTTCTATAAGTATATCCTTGGCATTTATATACTTTGCCACTCCCTGTACTTTTTTAGAGAGAGTTAAGATCACAAACTGACTTTTAAAACATAACATAAATAGGCCCAGATTCAGAGAAACATGATTGTATTTGTGCTTGCAAAAAAAAAAAATGAAACTGTATGATCAATTATCACTATTGCTTAAACAAGTTACCTCTTCTCACAATCATATAATTACCACAACTTCTCTTGCAAATTAGGCATCCAAATGTGCATGCATTTTTCCATGTAGTTCCTTCCAAAAATGCACACCATTCAGAGAAACCTATCAGGTTTTATGTATGGAGACAATTTCAGCAAAACATATTAATGGAAAGATGTCTTTTCTCATCTCAAAAGTCCCAGAAGCTGGGTTTTCAGACCATCATCCCCAAGGAAAAAATTCAAGATTGAGAAATTCCTTACCAATTCCTTACCAATGTTTCCTGGAAAGTTAAACCACTTGGCATTGGGATGGGTGCCTGTATTGTCAAGCAATTGTTTCTACACCACAAAATCTTGAGTCCAGTATTGCTCCTTGAACTGAGAGTGCTATGTAACTTATATGGCAGCAGTGAAAATTATTTATTATTATGAATGTGTTCTGGGACAAATTTCCTTAACCTGTTGGGTCCAAATACGCCTTCACTCTACTCCCTTTGCTTTCTTGGCAAAGATAAGGAATGGAGGCCTGAGATGTTCTCTGTATTTGCTCCTCATACCTACTGGAAAAAGAGACATGTGCTTGTCCCAACACCTGTCCCAAGTGCAGGGCATATGCCAAGGTGGCTGCATCTCACAAGAAGTGTAATTAGCAAGTTTTGTGCCCTGGCAAAACCCTGAAGGGATAGGGAGTGTGCCAAGCACTGGAGAACAGTGGCTAAGTCAGTCTTACATGCTCCAGGAACTCAAAGTCCCTAGCTGCTACTGGCACAGAGTGGTCTGCCCGGCCCTGGTTGTTGCTACAGCTGCTACAGCAGCAGCATGGAGTCCCTGTGCCTTGCAGATGCCGTTATGGTCATCACATGGGACTGCTGCTCCTGCAGCATCACAGACTCTCCAGGGAGCTGCCATTAATGCTTAGTGCTTAGTGCTTCCTCTAAGTAGGTGCTTAGTACTTAGTGCTCTTAGTACATAGTCATCTAAGTACTTAGTGCTTCCTCTAAGTAAGTGCTTAGTACATAGTGCTTCCTCTAAGCAGGTGCTCAGGGCTAGTGTCCTGCTCGCCCACTATGAGTCACTCTACTGCATCTCTCTACTCAACAAACAGGCTGATCATATTCCCAAAAGATACTATTCCATTACTGTGACAATACTTTGTCCATTTTTTCCACTACAGAACCAGAGCAAATCCAAGTAAGATTTAGCCAATAAATTGAGCAAACATGAACCTTGGTGCAATTTAAAAGCACAAAGTCCACGTGGAGAGAAAATAATACATATTTTGTAACAGAATAGAGTTACAAGTGTATGAAAAAGATTATCCCTCATAATCAGAATTTTTAATCATTTCCTTTGGTCTAAAGATGAGGAGACTGAGAGGAGACTTAATAGCAGCCTTCAACTACCTGAAGGGGGGTTCAAAAATGGATGGAGCTCAGCTATTATCAGGGATGGCAAATGACAGAACAAGGAGCAATGATCTCAAGTTGCAGCAAGGGAAGTTTTAGGTAGATATTAGGAAGAATTTTCTCACTAGGAGGGTAGTAAAACACTGGAACAGGTTACCCAGAGAGGTGGTGGAACCTCCATCCTTGGAGGTTTTCAAAACCCAGCTAGACAAAGCCTTGGCTGGGATGATCTAGATGGGGATGGTCCTGCTTTCAACAGGGGTTTGGACTAGATGACCACCTGAGGTCCCTTCCAACCATAACATTCTATGATTCTAAGGAAAGTCTATATGGTTAAATGATTAAAAAGTTAACATTTTAATGACATGTCAGAAATTTTTCCTGCTGCAACTGGAGTTTTCTGTTTAGTTGGCTTACATTTTCTCTTAAATAGGTGGGGGGAAGCATACAATATTCTCTGCAACACACTGTATGTAATACTTCCTGCAAATGTTCAAATGTTTACGGACATTCCAATTCACCATTTTTCACATTATGACTTCAGAGACCGAGAATTAAACTACAGCTTTGAAGGAGAAAATAGGAGGTTTTAGTTATGATTATAAGGGCCTTGTTACACTTTATGCTATGAACCACACAAATGTTGATTGGTATGAGTGCTAGTCTGGAGCAGTCATACCCTTAATCTAGAAATCTTCTCTGACTGTTCCCCCAACTACACAGCTGTGACTTGCCACTAGAGGCCTGGTGAGCAGGGGCAGAATTAGGAGCTGTATCTGTGAGTTGCCACTAGAGGGCTGGTGAGGTAGGACAGGCTTCTATCCCTGGTCTAGGGTCAGGGATGTGAGAGATCCTGGGATACTGGAGGCCTTGAACTTGGGTGGTACATCTGTGGGGAATGGCTGCACCTTAATGGAACAGGAGCTAGATAGTGCAGATCAGAGATAATTCTGCCCTGGAGTGGTATAACTTTGAGCATCATAACAAGTGCTTAAAATCACTTTAAGGTGTTAATGGGCCCATCTACATGAGACATTTAACTGCATAGTAGCATAGTTTACTGCACAGTTAGCATGCATGTCTACATAGGCACACACTTACCGTGCAGTAAATGATGCTACGCACAAGTAAATTTGCTACCTGCTAATGCAAGTAGCAAATGTATTTGTGAGTACTTACTGTGCAGTAATACTCATATAGGTACCACCTGGAGGCTTACTGCACCAGCCTTCTAGCACCCCAGTGCTGCTGCCCAGCACTGCAGTGCCACACATCTGCCAGGCCCATGCCATTCAGGCCTCACGCTACTCCAGGCTCCTGCCAGGCCTGACAGCACCTGGGCCCAGTTGCAGGCATCTCCTGGCCAGTAGGGCCAGCTCCAGCTGCCCACAGCCCACCTCTAGCAGCCTGCCCAGAGCATGCAGATGCTGTGGGGCATTGCCTCACCACGCGGCTGCCAGTCTTACACTGTGCCACTGTTCTGGGAGCTGCAGGAACTTGCCCAGGCCCGGCAGAACACAGACAGCTCCATACAGCCCTGGAGGGCTGGTGCAGGAGCACCAATGGCCACATCATTGGTGATGCCAGTGCCCACCACCTGGGGCCCCAACTGGTCCGTGGAGGAGACTGGAAACCTTGTGGCATTGTGGGGCAACATGGAGGTGCAGCGCCAGTTCACATGGGGCAGGCACTCCAATGCCCACATCTATGAGGGGCAGTCAGGTTGGATGTGGGAGCATGAGCACTACCAGTCAGCGCAGCACTGCTGCATAAAGGTCAAAGTCTTGCAAGCACAGCAGGTTTCCATCTCCAACCACAACCATCAGGTAGGGAGTGCCCGCAAGACCATGCCCTTTATGTGGCAACTGACTGATCCTTGTGCCTTTAGGTGGCCTGCCTGAGCCCCCACCCTGGCCTGGTTCTCCTGGTGACATGTCACCAAGGGAGAGCCCCTCAGGGTACCAGCAGCCTATCCCACCACAGTCCCTGGCTGCAGCCTCCACCAGCAGCTTGGGGAGCCTGGACCAGCACCTGCCCTGACAGCTCTAGAGCCTCATCCCTAGCCATGAGTCCAAGCTGGCCATGTCACCACCATCCACCAACAGCACCAGCTCATCTCCAGGGGGGGCCCTGCCCAGGCACCCACATGCCATGCCCCACCGTCTAAAGAGTCCACCCAGATATGGATACCATTGCCACCAGCCAGCACTGAGCTGAGCTACTGGCCACACTAGCCTTGCACTGGGGGGGAGGTCCTTCCCTGCTCCAGCCCTGGCCCTGGTTCCTCCTCCACACCTGGCCTAGCTGCACTCCCCTGGCCCCCAGGCTCCCTCCCCCCCCACACACACAGAGCATGCAGGGAGGTGAGAGACAATGGAAAACTATTAAGCAGCCCATGCCCCCACAGCTAGGTGGGCACGGGCCTCTCACACCTCAAGGAATGCATCAATGCCAGAAGCGATATCATCTTCATCTGCAGGGGGCAGGGACATATAGTGCAGCCATAGATAGCTCTCCAGGCAGTGGCGGAGGTTATAGGACAGCCCAGGCTTGCCTCCTGCACCATCATGATCCTATGCCAGGTACACCTAGGGCACCATTGAGATCAGCAGCAGCAAGGCATAGTGGGTCGGGAACCTCTCAGTCTGTACAAACAGCTCTTCACACAGCACCGGGGACATGTGAAGCAGGGACATGCTCAGGGCACAGACACCTGCAGGGAGGGTGGGGTTGTGGGCAGCTCCATGTCCCAGTTATCCAAGAGCGCTGTGCTTTCTGAGCCCAGAAGTCTTGGGCTAGGTGGCAGCACAGGAGACAGGCTGGCCTGCAGGAGAAGCAGGGGAAAGCAAGGTCTGGAGCCATGGCAGCACGTGCTGCCAGGAGCCTGGCCTGTCCCACCATGGGAATCGGGTGGGGGAGGCAGGCCACCAACCCGAGCCCCACCTCCCTCCTGGAAGCCATCCGCTGCCCAGTATCAGGGTCCGTCCCCCCCCCCACTGGGCCTGGGTCCAGCACCACCTCCTCCACCCAGGATACCCTGCCCCAAACGTTGTCCCAGGTCTCCTGCCAGCCAGCCCCTGACCTGCTGCTTGCCCTGGCTCCACTTGGATGTGGAGCCACAGCTGCCTGCAGTGGGGCCAGGACTTCATGCTGGCCCTGCTGGCCTTGCACACCAGCTGCCAGAGGGGGAGCCACCTGCGCTGGGGGACCACCAGTTCCTGTTGCCCCAAGTGAGCCCCCTGCCCACCATAGCACGCAGACCCACAGAAAAGCTAGAACATCCAGAGGGTGGGGTGCTGGCCACTTGTCCCCAGGCTCTGCCCCCTAGGCACTTCCACCCCATGGACCCCCACCCTGGGATGGCACAGAAACCATATTGTAAATATTTTTCATGGGGAAAAGGGTGGGTGGTAGAACAACTTTGTTTGTTAGGGAGGGAGGGGAGCTCTGTTTGTGGAGGGGGAAGGGAAGAGAGGAGGGTTCCATTTGATGTGTGGGGAATAAAAACTGTTGTTGTTCTGAGACATGTCTGCAATAAGTGTGGTGCTGGTGGGGTTGGGGGAGACATGAGTCCAGGTGGGCTACAGCGGGGAGTGCAGGAGGGGGTGGTTGGCCAGTACCTCTCACACCTCTTGCATCTGGGGAGGGGGTGGGGCATCTCTATCATTGCCACTGCAGGTGGTGCTCCTGCTGCTGGACATCCTCCACGTGCTGCACCTCCTCTGCCCAGGTCTCACAAAATAGCTCCCCCTCAGCCTCATAGATGTTATGCAGCATGCAGGCTGTGATGATGACCTAGGGGAGATTGTCCTCAGCGAACTTGAGGTGGGTGGTGAGGGAGCACCCAGCATTCCTTGAGGCAGCCACAGGTGCACCCTACCAGGGCATGGGTCCAGCCCAGGCACTAGTTGAAGTGGGCCTGGTGGGGTCCAGCTGGCCAGCGTAGGACCACATGAGCCAAGGGAGGAGCAGGTAGGAGGGGTCCCATTGAGGAAGGATGGGACCACCATGGCACCCAGCTACAGGTCCAGCACCCGCAGTGTGAAGCAGCCACTCTGCACCAGGCCTGGCAGGGCAGAGTTTTGAAACATGGCATCGGAGGCATTGCTTACCCAGCCAGCTCTCACATTCATGAAGGCACTGTGGCAGTCAACAGTGGCCTGGAGCACAATGGAGTAAAAGCCCCTCCAGGTATAATAGGGGTGGGTCACCATGAGGTGGCCAAGTGATGAGGATGTGGGTCTTTTCCAGGGCCTTGATGCATTGATGGAATCCCAGGGCATGGAACCCCACCACTACTACCATAGGGATGTGCATGAGGAGCACCTTGTGTCCCAGCACATCCTGCAGGGCACCCCACACCTCTAGGATGGCCTCCCCAGCAGTGACCTTGCCCACCCCAAAGAGATAGCCCACATAGTGAAGGCTGGTAGGCATGGCTAGCTTGAACAGGGCAAGGGCCAGGTCGGTGTCCGCAGAGTGGTGTCCTGCCACTCCAGGTGTGGGTGGAGCTGCTCCAGGAGGTCCCAGAAGGTGGCCTAGGCCATCCAAACCATCTCCAGTCACTGCTCATTGTCTCATATCTTCTGGACAATGTGAACCCACCAGTCCTAGCTTGCCCAGTAGGCCCAGAGGCAATGGGGCAAGAGGCCCAGGGGGGTGAGTACAGCCCCAGTGGCGGCATCCAGAAGCCCAAAATCAGTGTCCCTACTGGGGTTTGGCCAGCAGGACAGGGTTTAGGTGGCAGCTACAGAGCAGCAGTGGCCCTGGGATGGAGTGCTGCGGCTAGGCAGGTAGTCGCAGCATGTGAGGGAGCTGGCAGGGATCAGATGGCCATGGGTCAGCCAGCAGTCAGCACGGTGGCCCAGCAAAGCCAGCATGAGCCCGGGGTGCTGGTCATCACTGCCAGAGGCTGGGGCAGGTGCAGGGGCTGGAGCAGCTATGGAGTGGGGAAGCAGAGGCAGAGAGTAGAGAGCTGCCATGTGCTACCCCTGTGCTGTACACACTGCTCCTAGCCAGGGAAGTGTCTGGCAAGGCAGCAAAGATTGGGGCTGGCTTTTAAAATGGCTGCCAGCTGCTGGCAGCTGTGGCCAGAGACTTGAGTTCACCCTGGTGGTGGCAGGAGCCCATTGCAGGGCCACAGGAAGTGGCAGCAGTTCAGTGCTAAGAGCAACAAATCTGCTGCCACATCCCTACACATGTAGATGCCTGCCTGGGAGCGTTTACTCACAAGTAGTTTACCTGCAAGTAAACTAATTTTGGATCAAATGCATGTGTAGATGGGCCCAATGTGCAGACAATCCAGAAGTTAAGAGCTCCAGGAGCTGCCCAAAATTACCATGTTACAAGACCTTAAGACAAGTCCCCTCTAATTATTTTAATGAAGAATCACTTTGTGATTTACTTGACTACCTTCCTAAAAAAGCACATGAACGAATATTGCAATATCCTCACAACACGTACTGCTGAAATTTAGGAATACTATTTAGGAGCTTAATTATTCTTGGCTTTACCCTGAACTTTAAATTAACAAACTATCAGCTGCCAGCAGCAGCCGAAGATTTGTGAGGTACAGTATAGTTGCAGTGTGCAGACATTCTTCCATCCACATTTGATAACTTTCAAAGCACAGTACCATATGTTTACAATGATCTATATTGACTTCCCCTCATTACACAAGCCATGAAGCATTTGAGATTTCCAAGGTATCTGGTGAAGCAACACTGTATGTACAGCTCTATAGTCTCCAGAGAATTTCACCCTCGTTTGTCTCCAGGTATAGCTCTCGTGTTGCTTTGCATAACAACATTTTCTTTACTTTTGCTGAGAAATAAATATTTAACTGAAATGAGACCTACACTATAACTCTTTATCTTTGGGAATCTAAAAATGTTTAAAACATTTAAACAAGATCTATGTGGCATAATGAATTTCCTTCACCTAGATACAAAGTGGCATTGTCATTCCCCATGGCATACATTTTCTTTCAAAATTGCTTTCAAACAAGCAGGCAGCTAAAATGTTGTACCTAGTCCTCACATTACAAATGCTTCCATTTGGAAAAGTGCAATGCAATGCAATTTAATTACACACATTTTGCAATACAGCACAGAAAATGACTACTTTAATTTGAAAGCACAACAATGACCGCCAAAATCTTTGGGACCTCAAGTTAAGTGATATTTTAAAAACACGGTAATACATATATTTAATCACCCACGACAAATAATAGCAGCTGCTCCACAGATAAATCCTTAAAACACAAAAAAAATATTAGGATAAAGTACTTCAATATGAAAATATATTAAGCTAATACTAAACCAACAACATTGACTATACTACTATATTCTGCATTCGGAGACTGACTGGCTCAGAGAGACAAGCTTTCATAGGCATCATCCTACTTCATCAGATGCGAAGCTTTTACCTATGAAAGCTCATGCTTCTCTGAACCAGTTAGTTTCTCAAGTGCCACCCTGGCCTGCCTTCTGCCTGACTTCAGATAAACACAAGTAACTACCTCCCTATACTGTGCTTCATATACCTTACTTTTCCGATACCAAGCCTAGTAGTCACATTTGATTTCTATAACCACAACCCCTGTTTCATATTGCAGCCTTCTAGGGAACCCCTTCTCATGTAATGATGATCTAGGACAGGGTTGTCCAACTGATAAGTGGCCAGGGTCCTCATGCCCTATCAGCATGCCCCATAGGCCACACCAGCAGAGGGCCGCACAACCTGCAGGCCACATAAACACAGGCCACCCAGGCTGAACAGATGACCACTGCTGTATCACGTGCCTATGTGGGTGACCCACCCACCCCTGCTGCACCACATGCACACGCAGCCCCAGCCTCACCCTCCACTTCCCTCACTACACCATGCTCCAAAGGCCTGCCCCTGGGGCCTGGGGGCTGCAAGCTGCTAGTTGGACTCCCTGATCTGGGACAACTTTTTATTTGCAGTATGGGAAGGTTTGAGTGTTTGTTACTCCTTCAAACAAGTAGAACCTTAAGGGTCATGACTCCTAGGTAAAGAGACATATCATACACCTCAAAACACGTTCCCATTAACCATTAGTAATTGCTCCAGGGGCCATTATATTATCACTTATTATTTTTTAAACAATTTGCCGGTTCTAATCAGCCTGTTTGCTATCAGTTGTGATAAATTTTGTAGACACCTATTTTTAAGAGAAGCATTTCTTGGAATAATAATCATTATTAAGAATAATTGTGTTTTCTAAAATCCCAATGGTATATTTTATATATATATATATATATATATATACACACACACACACACACACACACACACATAGATAGATAGATAGATAGATGCACACACATACATACACACACACACACACACACACACACACACACACACACTCTCTCTCTCTTTTGCTATAACTCAGGTAAGATATAGTCTGCATAAATTAAACATTTATGGATATTGTTGAAAATACTATGGTATGTTTTTCTTTCATCCAGCAAGCACAATTTTCATTTTTATTGCAGCTTGATCATTCCTTCATGTAAGTAAAAGTGTCATGTAAAGGAAAATGCTTAACATATCTTCAAAGTTTTGAAAATGCTGGCACTAAACTGAGCTGAACAGAGACATTGTCATTAGTCTTAGGGTACCTCAGTGACAGAGCACCATGAAGCAGATTGTCTAGCCTCAGGAATGCTCTTTAAAACTCTGTCAGGACATTACATACTTAGAGCAGGGTTCCGAATCCGAGTACTTCCCACAGCATGAAACATCTTTTAGGCACAAAGAATTCAGGTTCTGCTTTGCCGGTTCAAGACCTCACTTCCTTCTAGATATCCTCACTGGGCGCATCTACATGAGATGCTACATCACCGTAGCAATGCACTACAGCAACGGAGCTCATTGCTATGGCAACATAGTGTTGGCGGGCACAAACCATGACACTGACACTATGCCTCCGTAGCAATGAGCTACCTCATTATATTGTGTCACTATGGTGACATAGCTGCTAAAAATACCAGTGTGCTGCTGGGACGGCACAGTAATGGCTGTTACTGCACTGTTATTTAATACTTCCTAAAGCAAGTACTAAATGACAGCGCAGTAACAACTGCACCATGGGGGCCACATGCAGATGTGCCCACTGACTTGAATATTATATCCAAAGCTTTGTAAATTGACTCAGCTCTTGTTTTACTTTGTCTGTTAATATAATGCCTAAACTGCTGTGATTCTCATTAGTTAGATTTCTTGGCAATTAACGTAGCCTTATTTGGGGTGCTGAACAGTATTTGGTCTTGACTAATGTTTTGGGGGAGCCACTATTTGGGAGAGCAGTTGTTAAGCCACATAATACCTGCACTGTATCAATCCATACTTTTTTTCTCTCAAAGAAACTAAATGGGCATACCAAACCCAAGTGCTAGAGAATGTTGTGTCTATGTTAAGCCATTTATTCAAGTTTGCATTTACTTGAACTCTGCAAAGTACATTGTGATAATTATTTTTATTGACATACTATAGCACTTCATGATGTTGCACAGTGAATTGTGATGAAGGCTGTCAAATGCTGCCTTTAAAACTATGAAATTTGAGAGTGTTTTTTTCAATTCCAAGTTCTTTTTAATGATTATTCTTAAGGTGAAAATGTGGTCATGCATGTGACTTTCTGAGTCATAATTCAGCCTGCTTTTCCCTTGCCTTTAACCAGAATAGGGAGGCAGAGGAGGTAAGATGAACTTTGACCACCACTGAAAGGCATATAACACCTCTTGAGTTTTTGTAGCCATTTAGGTTATCTATTTTTTTGGAATATGGGCTGTAATGCCATTTTCCTGTTTTTGTAGAGGATTTTCCTCATTCCAAACTTCATTGGAAAAAAAGCAGTCTTTTCAATGGCCTCATCATCATAATCCCCTAAAGTTTTCCTGGTTACCTCATAATCATCTGTGTTATTTCCAATTTTAACTCTTTTATTGTGCCATTTTTGTTTGCAATACAAGATATTACAGTATCTAGCGTGTAAATCTTCTACCAAAGAAAATAGCTTCATATGAAGTTGATTTGTTAAACACCTCTTGATGTTACCCATTGCTCATTTTGTTCTTCTATTGTTCATAATGTTCCTGGGTGATGTAAAACTTGCCACTTTGAACTTCTTGAATTGAACAAGCATTTTATTCTCATTTTTGCAGCAGCAATTTTAGCTTCTATAGTGATACTATCTATATATTTCCTCATTCTTAGATTGTTTTATTTTACAGTAGAGTTGGTATCCTCCTGGGTCTCAGTAACATGGGGGTAAATCTGCAGTCACACCACTGAAATCAAAGAATTTGTTCAGGTGCAGCTCAGGGCAGAATTTGGTCCTAGGGATTCAATAATTTATTATTACATTAGAATTCTAAATTATCATTTTAATGGTACAATATTTGTGAAAGACTCATAAGAATTTAATGCTACCCAATCAGAGAAAAAACTATTCCTTTCCTCTGTCAAACACACAATAGTCCATCTAACACTGAATAAGCCCACCCTGGATACATTGGAGTTAGCCAAGCATTGTCCTGTGTCAATCCTTCCATTCCTGAACAAAGGGGAGCTAGCTCAAGGCCAGTGCAAGTACATCTAAACAAAGTTAATATTTTAAACCTAGAAACCCTTGACCAGTAGTTTTCAGCCTTTATAGACTTGAGACACCCTTGGAAAATGCCAGGTCTTAGTTTTCATTCATTTTTTGACTACAAAATAATAAGTGACCAATTATTCTGTTGCATAAAAAAATCTGAAAGACCATAACCAGTCAAAATGTTTTTAAAACTATGGGTTCCTATTTGAAATCTCCAGGTGCATCCCAACAAGTGTGCACATGTGGTTTGTGGCGCCTCAAACCCATTTGAGGCACCACAAACCACAGGTGGCACATGTGCACGTGCACACAAACTGAACATGGTGCATGTGCACCTAATTTGCAACGTGGCAGCTTTTCTTGATACCAGGAAATCCTGTGTTTGAAACACACACACGTGCACACACACCACTAAAAAGGTGGCAAAGCACATGAGGCAGCAGCGTGTGCCGTTGGAAATGGAGCCTGGCCAGCCAGAGCCATACTCAGGCTGCCAGCCAGGCTCAGGGCAGCCAGCTCTGCACTGCTGATGCCCCAGGAGGTCCCTAGGACTCCAGGTAAGACTACTGTGGCCAGCACAGGTGCTGGAACATGCCTGGGGACAAACAGCAGTGGTGCAAATATGTGCACCTGCTATTTGTCCCATGGGAAATGCACATCTCTGCATATGCATGCTCATCGGGATGTGCCCTCTGGGTTTATCATGTGAATCATGTTTTTACACCTAACAGTGCTAACCTTGTGTGGCACCCCTGCAGCACTTCTGAAAGGATCTCAAGGCACCCCAGTCTGCCATGGCACCCTGGTTGAGAATTACTGCTCTAGATTCTGAGTCCTATTGGACTTAAACCAGGACATGGAACTGAAACCACTTTAATGGAACCAATGGATGGTCTCCTGATGCCAGTGGAAAGTGCAGACATCAATTTTCATCCCTCCTGGATCTTTCTGCAGCAGTTGGACCAAGGTAGTCAATGGCCCCAAGGTCTGCTGCACCAGGTTCCACTCCCCTCTGGAGCTTTGCAACAGGTACAAACCTCTTGTAGCCCCAGTAGAGGCTGCAGAGCTGCCAGCTCCTCCTGGCAATGGAGGCTCACTCACAGCTACTGTCCCTGCTCTACCTAAGGCCACACAGAGTGGTTGTTGTGGGGGACTCCCTCCTGAGGGGGACTGAGGGTGCAATCTGCCGTCCAAACCCCTTAGCCTAGGAGGTCTGCTGCCTCCCAGGAGCCGGTATCTGGGACGTAGCTGAGAGGATCCCAAAGCTCATCCAGCCCACCAACCACTACCCTATGCTCCTTATCTATGTGGGTACAAATGACACAGCTCAGAGCAATCCCAGTAAGGTCATGAGAGGTCACAGGCCTTTGGGAGTGGGCCTTAGGGGGTGGGGGCACAGGTGGTGTTTCCCTCAATCCTCCTGATTTGGGGTTATGGGCTAAAGAGGGAGAGGAAGATTGAGGTAGTTAACCAAAGACTGTGGTGCTGGTGTCATCGTGAAGGCTTCGGCTTCCACGATCACAGCCCACTCTTTTTGAAAGAGGCAGTGGTCTGCTGAAAAGAGATGGCCTCCACCTCACTGCACTGGGAAGGAGGCACTTCTCAGCCAGAATGGTTCCCCTGCTCGACCGGGCTTTAAAACTAAGCCCACCAGGGGTTGGAGGGACTACCGCCACAGCAAGCCCACTGGGCAGCTTTTGCAAACCTATCAGGCTAAGGCAGTCAAGGGAACCCACCCCTACCCCAGCCCCAGAGCGATCCATAGGGAAGATAAGGGCCCCCAATGGGGCACTTGCATGGCTGTACACCCAGGAGCTTGGGGAATAAACAGGAGGAACTGGTCCTCCTGCTAAACAACAATGACTATGATCTCATAGGGATAACGGAGACCTGGTGGGACTCCACCTATGACTGGGCCACAAGTATAGATGGCTATACCTTGTACAGGAGAGATCATGTAGACAAAAGGGGTGGGGGTGTAGCTCTGTATGTCAGAGAAAGCTACATGTCCCTGCAAGCCAACATTGGCATCCAGAGTGGATGACTGGAGACTCTCTGAGTTAAAATCCATGGTGAACATGGCACAGGGGACACAATGGTAGGAGTCTACTACAGACCTCCTAACCAAGATCAAGAGCTCGACCAGGAATTCGCCAAGGAACTGGCTGAGGCTACAAGCTCCTGGTGCATGGTTGTCATGGGAGACTTCAACTACCCAGACATCTCATGGGAAGAGCACTTGGCCAAATCCAAATGGTCACAAAACATCCTCACATGCGTGGATGAGCTCTATCTGACTCAAGAAGTCTATGGACTGACAAGAGGCAAAGCACTGCTCGACCTGGTACTGGCAATGGGGGATGATCTAATCAGTGACCTAATGGTCAAAGGGAAGCTGGGAGACAGCGACTATGAGCTGATCACATTCACTATCCACCGTAAAGCTAGCAAGTCAGTCAGCAATGCCAAAGTCCTCAACTTCAGGAAAGCTGACTTTGACAAGCTCAGGAGGCTTGTTGGCAAGGCCCTAAGGGACCATAACCCAAAGGAGAGAGAAGTTCAGGATGAGTGGTTGCTCCTCAAGGAAGCAATCCTGAAAACATAAGTAATGTCTAGCCCATCTCGGAGGAAAGGCAGCAAAAGGGCACAGAAGCCCCCTTGGCTCTGCAGGGAACTTGTGGACCTCCTGCCTCTAAAAAGAAAGACCTATAAAGGATTGAAGACTGGAACCACTTCAAGGGAGGAATATTCTGCATTGGTCCAGACCTGTAGGGAGTGAACCAGGAAAGCCAAGGCTGCTACTGAACTCCAATTGGCTACATATATCAAAGGCAATAAAAAGTCCTTTTTTAGATATGTGGGGAGCCGGAGGAAAAGCAAAGGGTAACATTGGACCCCTGCTAAACCAAATGGGACAACTGACAACCGATGCCCAGGAAAAAGCCAATCTGCTTAATGATTTTTCACCAGCCCCACAGGACAGCCCTGCTCAATATGGTACAGGATGGCCAGGGTGAGGGAGGATTGTTACCTTACATCAATGTAGACCATGTGAAGAAGCACCTTGAGAGGCTGGACACTTTCAAGCCAGCTGGCCCAGACAGTTTACACCCCAGGGTACTTAAGGAGCTGGCAGGAATCATAGCTCAGCCACTGGCAGGGATCTTTGAGAACTCCTGGCGCTCTGGTAAAGTGCCCGAAGATTGGAAGAAGGCCAATGTGGTGCCCATCTTCAAGAAAGGGAGGAAAGTAGAGCCGGGGAACTACAGGCCCATCAGCCTGACCTCTATCCCAGGGAAAATCTTGGAAAAAATTGTCAAATTTTCCAAAAATTTTCCAAAAAATTGTCAGAGAGTCTCTTGTCAAGAATGGTCAAAGAGACCATTCTTGACAAACTGGCTAATGGCAACATCCTGAAGGATAGCCAACATGGGGTTGTTGTGGGTAGGTCTTACCTGACCAATCTCATCTCCTTCTATGACCAGGTAACATATCACCTGGACAAGGGAGAATAGATTGATATCACATATCTTGATTTTTAAAAAGCCTTCGATCTGGTGGTCCATGACCTTCTCATGGAAAAATTGGCCAACTGTGGCCTCGGCTACATCACAGTCGAATGGCTGGGGAATTGGCTCCGAGATCAGACCCAGAGAGTGATAATAGATGGAAGTAAATCAACATGGTGCGCTATGACCAGTGGGGTCCCAAAAGTCTCCATCCTTGGGCCTATGCTCTTTAACATCTTTATTAATGGTGTAGACATTGGTATCGAAAGTGGACTGGCCAAGTTCACCAATGATACCAAACTTTGGGGTAAAGCATTCATGCCTGAGGATAAGCTGGTGATCCAGGCTGACCTAGACAGGCTCAGAAAATGGGTGGATGAAAACCCGATGGCGTTCAACACCGAAAAATGCAAAGTACTCCGCCTTGGGGAAAAAACACACAGCACGCTTATAGTCTTGGCAGTGCTACACTTGCTAGTACCACAGCCGAAAGGGACTTGGGCGTCATGATTGACCACAAGATGAATATGAGCCACCAATGCAATGTCACAGCTGGTAAAGTGAGCAAAACTCTCCAAGGATGTCATCCTCCCACTGTACCTGGCCTTGGTGAGGCCGCAGCTGGAGTACTGCATCCAATTCTGGGCTCCACAATTTAAAAAGGATGTGGAAAAGCTTGAGAGAGTCCAGAGGAGAGCCACATGCATGATCAGAGGGCAGGAGAACAGGCCTTATGATGACAGGCTGAGAGCCCTGAGACTCTTCAGTCTGGAAAATCGCAGGCTCAGGTTGGACCTGGTGACTGCCTATAAGTATATAAGGGGTGTACATCAGGATCTGGGGGAATGCCTGTTCACCAGAGCACCCCATGGGACAACAATATAAAACAGTCACAAACTCCTCCAAGACTGTTTTAGGCTGGACGTAAGGAAGAACTTCTTTACAGTCCGAGCCCCCAAGGCCTGGAACATACTGCCTCCGGAGGTGGTGCAAGCACCTACCCTGCACTCCTTTAAGATACATTTGGACGTTTATCTTGCTGGGAAAATTTGACCCCAGCTGACTTCCTGACCCTGGGGCAGGGGGCTGGGCTCGATGATCTTCTGAGGTCCCTTCCAGCCCTAATGTCTATGAAATGTTACACTGTTGTTCCTAAGATACCACTCTCTCACCTCGAGAGGTAGCAGAAGTCCCAGGAGATGCTGTAATATGGTCTGAATCCTTTCTGGAGGGATACATGCAATTAGCTATTTTAAGAAACTGTGGTCCACTGGTAGACTTTTATTTTACAGAATCCCATAGTATTTAGTCACTCAATAAAATGGTCAAATGCCATGAAGTCATATTCTTGCAATATGGAAATAGCACACATTCTATGATTCTTCACCACATATCAAGATGCCACTGTCAAGATGGCTCATGGCTTGGATGAGATCATAGTTATAAAGTAGTGAAAGAGATCTCATAGATCACTGATTCTAATCTTCTGCTATCCCAGGCAACCATGTCATTTCATTTTTTTCAGACTTAGCAGATTCCAGATGAACGCTTTGATAAAGAACGTCTAGTTGAAGCTAAACCCAAAAAGATAACAATTAAGATGGTAGTAAAGAAAAGCATTTGAGGAGCTTGCAACCCACACCACAGTCCTGTGTTGTTGAATGTACACATCCACAAATCATCAATTCGGTGTGTATTTTAGGGAGTGATCCTGGAAACTGATACTAAACTTTGACCCAGCCCATCCATGTATAACATTTTCTATCATCTACAGCTAGCTAAACAACCCATCCCATCTCTGAAAGCCATTCCTGGCCTCAGTTATTCAGGTCTTTGTCACCACTTCACTAGACCACAACAGTGCAATATAGCTAAGCATGAAACCTGCAGCACTTAAGAAACTGTAGTTAATGCAAAATGCAGCACCATCTATCACTAGCAGCACTGCCTATTAAAAATATATCAAATCTGCCTTCTCTTCCTTCAGGCTTCCCACAAAGATTAGGGTTTCATCCTTATCTTTGAGGCACTAATGGCCATATACAAAAAAACAGTTAAGTACCCAAAGCACATCTTAAGTAGCGTGACCATATGTCCCGGATCGGCTGGAACAGTCCCAGACTTCATAGGCCATCCTGGCATCCCAGACAGTTGGTGTAAATTGAAGCAGATGTCCCAGATTTGGCTGCTGCAGACAGAGGCTGCTACCACCAACAATGCCCAGCCCAGCTCCTGCTGATCAGCGGCTGGAGGCAGGGGATGGAGGTGGGTGGGCTGGGCAGCTCCTTCTCCCTAGGCCAGGGGAGGGGGTTGGGGCTTCAGAACCTGTGCAGGGCAACCTGGGATGGCTGCCTGCCTCTGGCACCCTGATGCTCTGCTGCTGCAGCTGCTGCCAAGACCCAGGCTGCATGTGGCAGCCCTGGGCAGCTGGCAGCAGTGAGAGAGAAGAGCCCACTCCCAGCCAGATCCAGCCTCTGCACACAGGGGATGAAGCCTGGCTGCGGGCCTCTGCACTCTCCCACCTGCACCTCGCGCTGCGCTGCCCCACCCCGCCCCACCCCACCCCACCATCAGGGCTCCTGGGAACTACAGCAGCAGCACCTCCTGCCCTGGATTCCTTTACCCTATCCTGGCTTCCCTCAATCATAATATTACTTTAATCTGAGGAGAACTGAGGCATCCAGGCACAATAATGTAAACTTCAAAACCTTGATTGACAGTATAGGAGCCTGAGAGTCTGTAGGTGCCTAAGTTTTTGCCATAAAGTTACTTTGGCACCTAAAGTTCTGCTTCTGTGCATGCAAAGCAGCATTGTCAGCTTGGCTGAGTTGAGCATCTCAGCCCCTATCTCATGTTTAAGTTCATCTGGGATTCACAAACTAGATGTCCTTGCGCTTAAGTCCCTCGAGGGGCCTGATCTAGTTGGCATGCTCAAAGCATGCTTAACACAAACTGACAGAACTGAATTCAGCACAAAATTCAGCAGTCACAGCTGCTTTCATTCAAGAACACAGCCACTGAAGGAGGAGAAGAGAGTGGCGGTCATACTGCCTACCTTCTATATAACATCCTAGTGGTTACAGCACTTGCCCAGAAAAATAGGAGACCTTGTTTATTGGCCATCCTCAGCCTAAGGGGATTCAATCCTGCATTTCCTAGGAGAGTTATCCTAACCACCAGGTATAGGCTAGGTTAGCAAGAGGGAACTCTTTAACTGGATCTGCTACTTTGCCCACTCCTGGTCTAGTGTCTAGGGGAGTCAAATGGTAGGGGAAGAGGAGGAGAAACTGATTTTTGCTTTCCCTGTTTGTGTACTATTGTGACAGGTTTGAGTCTCAGAGGCAGCCATGACACCCCCTGGTGGCCATGCAATTCCTGCTCCAGCTGTCTCTCTAGTGGGCCTTCACCTCCTTACTCACTGACCATGTCATTATTTTATTATTTGGAAAGGAGGGAGGCTGCTTGAGGGACCTAGAGTGAGCCTGGCATAGTTCCCATGTCAGGCTTTGGTCTTCTTGGCCTCTGTCCTTTTGCTTTTGCTAAACCCTCTAGTTCTGGTCTACTGGCTGAACCAAGCTTCAGGGTTCCCAGCTTCTGGTCTTGCCCTATCAGGCACTGGCTTAGCCCCTGTAGGGCTTCTGAGCATCCCTGCACTCTCTCTGTCCATCTGGACCCCAGGCCCTAGGCCTATCTTTTCCAAAGCCTTTGCCTATGCCTTCTCTTGGGCTGCTGAGCCTTCCTGGGCTCTCTCTTTCTGTATCTGGGCCCCAGGCTGTGTCTCTGGGCCCTGTCCTGGTTGCTTTGGGCCCTCTGCCTCCTAAGTCTAAGTCTTGCCCTTCATGGGTTCTGGGCTCCCTGGCCCCAGTACCCAGGCCTATCAGTTCCAAAGCCTGTTTCTCCCCTCTTGGGCTCTATGGGATTGCCACTCATGGACTCTGTGTGCCCCGCTAGGCACTCAGAGATTGTCCCTCACCAGCTCTATAGGATTGCCCCACTGGGCATGCTTGATACACCCCTTGCAGGTACTATGGTATTGCTCCTCTCAGGCATTATGGGATTACTGTGCCCCCCACTGCAGGTGCTATGGGACCTCCAACCCACCCCTCACAGTCACCCCAAATCACCAGGTCTTCTCTCAGTATTTAGCCCTCCCCCAGACAAGTGGACCAAAGTGAAACCAAAACATCAAACACAAGCCCTTCTAGCTATGACAAAACTCCTAGCCAACCCTGGGTCTTAATCAGATGCTAGCCCCCAGCTCCCTACCTATCTCAGGGCCTAGCACACGCCCAGCTTACTTCTCAGTTACAGGCACCTCTGGAGAGCTCTTTCCTGCTCAGCCTCCACTACCAGATTGCCTGTCCTGGTTCTGGCACAGCCTTATATCTCCCCCAGGGCCCTGCCCCCTTCCAGGTGACTCCCCTGGGTTGCTTGCAGGTACCTACTAATTAAGCTTATCAACTAGTTATCATGGCAACACAGATGCCTTCCCTGCAGGGCTGTGTCTGTGCTCTTGCTCTCTCAAATTGAAAGGGAGCCCCAGGCTCTCTGTTACAACCATATTGTTCTGATTATAAGTCAAACCACATACAAGCTGACCCCATATTTTCAGGAAATTCTGATTTTAGGAAAAACAGCTTTTTCCCCAAATACAAGTTAATTGCTACAAATATCATTCATGAATTACTATTAACCTTATAAAATCCCTCAGGAGAATCAAATGACCAAGGAAAAGAATTAAAGGGTTAAGTGCACTAAAATAAAAACTACAGTGAAAAAAAAAATTCTGACTTTCTTTAAAATACTATACATATGAAAGTCAGAATTCTCATGGACCAAATAATAGGTTGACCCTATATATGAATCATGTGTGATTTTTATGGCTCTTTTGGAAGGATAAAAGATCAACTTACAATCAAAGCAAGATGATATTTACCCAATGACTATTTAATGAAACATGCATAAGCAGGACTGGAACCCAAATTTCCCTCTATTCTGAGTGAGCCCCAACCATCAGGCCCCTCTTGCTTGCTGTCTCACCCCATGGCTCTTGCATTCTTGGTTGCACAATGGTGCAGCTTCAATGTAAGAGGCATCGTCCCCCACCAGGTTTGATAGATCTTGGTTTGAACACCTCCAGATCAAGAAAGATCTGAAACCCATGTTACCCACTTTTGGGGAAAATTCTCTTTCTGTAAGGCACCAAAACCAACAACTGTTGCTGCTGCTACCACCATTGCTACCACTGACATCATCTCCTCTTCCTTCTCATTCCCAACACTTTTGAAGAAAAAAAAATGAGCCAGGCATCCATACCGAAAATAATAAAATAGGCACCTAAGCCCAGGAGCATATTTTGTTCTGTGAATGTCAGTCTCAGATAGGCACCTACCTGAAGCCCTGACTTAGATGCTTTAGGCTGGGTGAATGACCAGACTTCAGATAGGACCCTTTTCTTCAGCAGTTCATTTTAGCTACCTTTGGCATTCCCTGCTCGGCATGCTGGCAGTTTTGAATTGCTAGATGCCCAACTTCCTATGAGGAACTCGAGTGCTTAACTCAGTTTTCTGAATTTTACTCTAAGTGCCTAAAGCTGACCAGTGTTTGAAGATTTGTTAAAAATCAACATCTGACAGAAGTCAGGACAGGATGGAACCCTACAGACCAGCTGAGTCAGTGAGGATTGAGCTTTCATAGATCATGGTCTAGTTTGTCAAATGTTAGGACATCTGAATGCTTGGACCTCCCACCATCTCATAAAGCCAGTTGTTGCCTACCAAAGCTCCTTCCCCTTTGAACCAGTTAGTCTCTAAGGTGTCCCCTTCTCTACTTTCTGACTAAATTCAGGTTAACAGGGATAACCACCTCAGAAATCAGCATCTGTGATTCAGACAGTCCCCATTCCCCACCCCCACCACCCACCTCCAGTATTACAGATTTTTAAAAATGGTAATTTTTTATATTTATTTATTATCCTCTCTTGATATAGAAAAGTTGGAGAGTATTTCTTTATCACTGTAAAATGGAATACAGTACCTGCTTCTCTGAAAATGTAGAAAACAAACATTTACTTTAACTGCCTTTTCTGTATCTGAATTGAAAACTTGAACATCATTTGTTTCTGAAATAGTTAAAAAATTACCTTTTATTGTCCTTTTCTTCACCTGGTCTAATACCTTGATATTTCTTTAGCTGTTTTCTGAATGCTGATTTGTACTCATTGCTACCAGCTTCCCAATTTACATTTGTTTTATATATATATAATTGCTATTTTCACCTCCTGCCCTTTTAACCAGAAAGCTTTTTTTAACCAAAGCAGCTTCTTTCATGCTTGCAGAATTACGTTTTAGGACATCTAATGAAACATTCTTAAACAATTCTCATTAATCAATTGTATTTTCATACCCACTTAGATCCACAGTTTATCATAGGATAGAACAATTTAATCCTTAATGACTGTTGCCCTTTTTCTCTTTGTACCTCCATGTTATTGCCTAATGAGTGTTTCACTATTATGGTTATTGTTATAAAGTGCTTTGGAGACACTCTAATTATATAAAACAGTTAAAGACAAGTGAAGTATATGGTGTTCTCGGGAATAGGCACTGTATCGCCTAGGCCCTTTCTGGTCTGGCATCTTCCTAGTGAACAACATCAGGATGGGGAGGGGTCGATACTATCCCCAGCTGTTCTCTGGTATTGTGATTCTCACCTGCCATGCTTTTGATTGTTCTTCAAGTTGGGAGCTTGTTCTGTTGGCTGATAGGCCTGGACCTGTCAGAGGAGTTTTTTTGTGGGGCTCCACCTCTCCTTACACCTCACCCTTACCATTTCCTAGATGTTGTCCTGCATTCTTCTCTTGGGTATAACCCCTTGTGGTGTGTAAAGCAATCCTATCTAGATCATCTGGAATATATGTCAGGCCCCTACTGTGGGCTTAAAAGAAGCCACCCAGTAGGGCGATCCGTATTTTGGTCAGCTGTTCAGCAAGAGTTTATCCTCTATCATGAATCTACTGACCGTCTGCCAACATAAATACTTTAATCAAGTCAATAATTTCTTATCCCTTTCAGAAGGTGCATTCACTGCACTTCCTTTCTACTTTCAGGGTTGATCCCCCTCAATTCAGTTCTTAACAGTCCCAAACAGACAAAAATCACTCAGCGTGCATGTGCTTCTTTGGGGTCTCTCTCTCTATCAATTCCTTTTTTTTAAATAGTCCTGAAATTAACAAAAAAATCAATTAGAGAGACAGGCATTTCTTCAGGGTCAATCCCCTTTCTCTCTATCAATTCTTGTTTTAACAGTCCCAACACAACCAAAAATCAATTAAATCAAAAGCAACTCCCATTGGTGGGCTCCAGTGCTTTCCCTTTCCTCCCCACCCGCTGGTTCCTTAAAGGGTTCAGATTCCTGTCTCACACACCCATATCCTCCAGCACCTACTCCTGTGCAGGGCCTAAACCTTCTCCAGGTGTGCTGCCCCAGCACTCTGTCCCCGGTCCTTCTAGTTGGTGGCCCTCCAACCACTCATGCCTCTTGTCATACACCCTTTTGCTGTGGTTGGCTGCAGGATGGCACCAGCGGGAGAGTTCTTCAGTGTCTCCTGTGCCAGGACACTGCAGTCTTTCTTTGGCTGCCCTCCTCCAGGGCCGGAAATACTGTTCCAGACTTCCTGGCCGCCAACCCAGACAGAGCGCTTATGGTGGAAGCACAGCATAGCATGGTGCTCCAGGTTCCAGCTGTGCTTCTCTCTCCAACTGAGGTAAGTGAGGGGTAATTATCACCCCCAGGCCTGCCTCCATTCCTGGAGCCTTTCCATGGTCCCTTCCAGCCCTAATGTATATGAAATCTATGAAATCTTTCACAGGTATCCCTGCCCAGACGATGCTACTGTGTAAATTAGTAGTGAGAATATATAAATACAATAAACCAGATTAATTCCATACTAGATGAGAAAATCAGAGACATGTAAAATTAATCACAATAGATCTAGTGTTCACTGGACCTACTGGTTGAGTGAAGGCAGATCCTTTTGCACCCAAAAGTCCCTTGGGCCAAATCTTAGTCTTATTGATGTCAGTAGTAAAACTCTGCATGCCAGATGCTCATCACTGTTGACAATCAGGAAATCTATGTAGCTTTACTAATATGGTTTTAAGACACTAATCACAATCAAACCTTTTTAAGGGTCTATATTACTCATGCAAAGAAAGGGAATTGCAGACCTTGCATTTCTGCAGCTATTCACAAGTTGTCCTTCCTTGTTTCACACAGCTGCAGCTGACAGTCCATTATTTACTAATTAGTGCTAAAATCTGATCTTAAAGGTTTCAAATATGACAGTTTGTGAGGTTTGCAACATTTCTAGGTTCTCTCATCTCACCTCTACTGCTAAGCTTCTAATCAAATCTTTTTCAAAAATTGATTTTCATGCTAACCCCTGCCAGTAAAAATGTTGTCATTGAATTGCTGTCACTAATACTTTACCAACATAGCTTCACCCTCTGGGTCTTTCTATGAGTGTTAAGTAGTTAGCCCACCTATTTTGACATCAAACACCATGGGACAGATACTGTGAGCCACATTCTCTAAGGATTTCAGCCATCTCACATCACTACAGAATTGTAAAGAATTTAAAAAGGCATCTGATCTCCCTAGCTACTTCACCAGCTCCTATACCATCCCACAGATTCAACTGTAATTGGCTATACAATAGACAAGGAATTGCCAAGGAGTTCATGCACTTCAATTATTCTTGCATGGAATATTAGTCTTTCAGCCAGAAATAGCAGGCATACTTTAGAGAAGCCTGAATTTTGCTCTACAATATGCCAAAACCAGCCCCAAGAATGTGCTACAGTCTCCTTTGAAGCCCCATAGGACAATTGCTACTGCTACTAGGCCTGTGTTGACTGTTCTGTCTTGTATAGAGAAAATTATGGTGCAGTTTTTAATAGTGATATAACCTTTCTGTCAAGCATTGTGTAACAGTAAAAATGGCTAGGTTAACAGTCAAGATGTTCCTACTAGCAAACAGAAATAAAACACCACCTAAAGTAATATG
This sequence comes from Alligator sinensis, assembly GCF_000455745.1. Classification (NCBI taxonomy): domain Eukaryota; kingdom Metazoa; phylum Chordata; order Crocodylia; family Alligatoridae; genus Alligator; species Alligator sinensis. The sequence goes on from NW_005842007.1 coordinate 1,948,733, forward strand.
CAGATGTCCCTGCTTCCAAGCAGTTATTCCCTGGGGTTCATCAAGCAAACCTTTATTAATCCATAGCTGAATGGACAGTAAAAAGCAATTTAGGAAAACCTGAATAATAAATTAACAGTAGGTTGTTTTCCTCCCTTCCCCCCTGCCAAGGCTCCCTTGGCAATAGGCCAGAACCCAGTCCTCTTACTAAGCTAATCAGAGATAGCCACTACCCTCCTGCTTTCATTCTACCTACCTTAGAGTTAGGGCCCTGAGAAAATCATGATTTCACAGACTATGCAGAAACCATGAAATTTGTCCCACACCATGATTTTTAAGGGTCATGAACATAGGCAGCAGAAGGCCAGGGCTAACAGGGGTTAGCATCCCCAAATGTTGGGCAGAGCAGAGAGCTGCAGGACAGCCTGGGAATGGGTTCTGGGTGGCTGCAGCAGGGGGGAAGGGCACGCACAAACACAGAACCTGCACACAGCCAGGACTGCAGCTAGACGGCATGCAGAGCACTGCCCACCACAGCAGGTAAGTCAGGGAAGAGGAAGGGGCATGGGGGAAAAGATTGAGGCCCCCACAGTGAGGGAGGGAGTGGAGCAGAGGCAGGGACAGAGGCTTGGATGAGTGGGGCCCTGAGGCAGTTGGTGAGACAGTTCAGAGCCCAGGTGGCTTATCCAGGGGCATGGGGAAGGGGGGACTCCCAGCACTGCCCACATGTGTGCATGGGGTGGAAGCATGCTGTCCGCTGTGCGCTGGGCTCTGTATCCTGCTGCTGCTGCCCGAGAAACCAGCTGCCACATGTGACACCATGTGCCTGTCACAGCCGGCTCCCGGCTTTGGCTTCAGCTCCTGGGGCACCAGCAGTGGGGCACAGAGCCCAGCATGCAGTAGGCAGCCCACCTCCATCCCACACGCACATCTGGGTGGCATGTGCCCCTGGGCCTCTTCTGGGGTGTGGGCAGTGGCAGGAGACCCCCAGTGCCCCTGGACAAACTGCTCAGGCTCTGAGAATCCCACCACCTGCCCCAGGGCCCCACTCACCCTAGCCCCTGCCCCAGCCTCTGCCCCACTCCCTCCCTCACTATGGAGACCTCAATCTGCCCCCCCCCCACACACTCCTTCCCCTTCCCCAATTTACCTGCTGTGGTGGGCAGTGCTCCACACACCATCTAGCTGCAATCCTAGCCAGCTGCAGACTCCATGTCTGTCTGTGCGCACTCCTCCCCTCCTTGCTGCAGCCACCCAGAGCCTGCACCTGGGCTGCCCTGTGGCCCTCTGTGCTGCCCCACATTCGTGGGGGTTCAAGCCCCATTAGCCTGGGCCTTCCACTGCCTAACTGTGTGCCTGCCTGCTGCACATGCACAGATAAAGTATAATTTTTCACAGAATATTCATGGAACTACCAGGACCCATTTGCCAAGATCAATGGTAACTCCATGAATATTCTGTGAAAAATGTCTTTACCCATGCACATACCATAAATTTTCAACAAGAAATCTGTGATTGTCTCAGGGCTCTACTAAGAGTTACTTGTGCAGGCTTGGAAAAGGCCAAGGTTTGGATAAGTGCTTTGCCCCCAAACCAGCAAAAGTAACCACTGATCTGGTGCTTAGTAGTGAGGTTCTTACTAGACTTTTATCTAGGCCATTGGTGCTCAACCTCTGGCCTGAGGACCAGATCCAGCTGTCATCTGGCCCACAGAGCTTCTCATGGGTCTGGAAAGTTGGCTGGGAATCAGTGGCAATTAACATTGCCACCACTCCCCAACCACCAAATTTTCAAGTCCTGTGGGTGAGATGACATGGCTGTGTGAGTCATAGATGCATAGTTTCATAGATTCATAAATGTAGGGTGGGAAGGGACCTAAGTAGATCTTCAAGTCTGACCCCCTGCCCTGGGCAAGAGAGAATACTGGGCTCATATGACCCCAGCTAGGTAATTGTCAAGCCTCCTCTTAAAGACCACCAAGGTAGGAGCCAGCACCACTTCCCTTGGAAGGTGGTTCCAGTTCGTGGCTGCCCTGATTGTGATGTAGTGGCTTCTAATGTCCAGCCTGAACCTACTCTCAAACAACTTATGGCCATTATTCCTTGTTACTCCGGGAGGTGCACGGGTGAATAGGGTCTCTCCCATTCCCCGCTGGTCCCCCGTGGTAAGTTTATAGATGGCCACCAGGTCCCCTCTCAGCCTTCTCGTGAAGGCTGAACAGGTTCAGGTCCCGTAGCCTCTCCTCATAGGGTCTGCCCTGGTGCCCCCGGATCATGCAAGTGGCCTTCATCTCCTCTGGACCCTCTTTATGCTGGCCACATCTCTCCTTAAGTGCATTGCCCAGAACTGGACACAGTACTCCAACTGTGGCCTGACCAGTGTCGCATAGAGGGGGAGGCCCACCTCCCTGGCCCTGCTTGTGATGCAGCTGTGGATGCATGAAAAGGTGCGGTTGGCCTTACTGACCACGTCCTCACATTGGCAGCCCATGTTCATTTTGGAATTGATAATGACTCCAAGATCTCTTTCTGCCACTGTGCTTTCAAAAAGGGATTTCCTTAGCCTATAGGTATGCTGCTGGTTCTTACTGCCCAAGTGCAGTACCCTGCACTTGTCAATATTGAATCCTATCCTATTCTCATTTGCCCACACTGGTAACCTGTCCAGGTCCAGCTGTATCCTGTCCCTCCCTTCTAGCGTGTCCACCTTGCCCCAAGGATCTTGGTGTCATCAGTGAACTTGAACAGGATGCTTTTCACCCCCTCGTCCAAGTCGCTAATAAAGAAATGGAACAGTGCGGGCCTGAGGACCAAGCCCTGGGGGACTCCACTGCCCACATCCCTCCAGGTTGAATATGACCCATCCACCACCACTCTCTGGGTGTAGCCCCTCAGTCAATTTGCAACCCATCTGACTGTGTAGGCATCAATGCCACAGTCACTTAGCTTTTTAATGAGAATAGGGTGGGAGACAGTATCAAAGGCCTTCCTGAAGTCCAGAAAGACTATATCCACTGCAACACCTGCATCCAATTATTTTGTGACCTGATTGTAGAAGGCAATCAGGTTGGTCTGACAGGACCTGCCCCTAATGAACCAATGCTGGTTTCCCCTGAGCATCATCCCCCCTGCTGGTCCTTCCCAGATGTGCTCCTGGATAATCTTCTCAAAGAGCTTCCCTAGGATCAAAGTAAGACTAACGGGCCTATAGTTGCCCAGGTCCTCCCTCCTCCTTTTTTTGAAAATGGGGACCACATTGGCCTTCTTCCAGTCATCTGGCACATGGCCAGAGCACCACGAGTGCTCGTAAAGCTGTGCCAGGGGCCTCTCAATAGCCCCTGCCAATTCCCTCAACACCCTGGTGTGGACAGCATCTGGACCTCCTGATTTGAACACATCCAACCCTTCCAGAAGTTACCTAACTCAGTTCTCCCTGACCCTAGGCCTGGCGGAGTCTCTCCTGAGTCCATCCTGAATCTCAGTGGTGGAGTCCCAGTCCCTGCACAAAAAAATGGAGACAAAGAAATTGTTTAAAAGGTCTGCCTTTTCCTTTGGTGCAACCACCAGATTGCCAAGTGTATCCTGCAGGGGCCTCACATTACCCGGTGCTTTCTTCATGCTCTCTATGTATTTAAAAAAGGACTTTTTGTTGTCCTTGTTCCTTGATGCTAGCCCTAGTTCCATATCTGCCTTAGCTTTCCTAACAGCCCCCCTACAGACCTGAGCAATGGAGGTCCTCCATACTCCTCTTTGGTGATAGCCTCTCCCTTC